>NW_024716501.1:0-512500 GCF_018991925.1 Homarus americanus | reverse complement strand
TTCTGTCCACCTGGTGAAATGGTCAGTGCAGGTGAAGATGTAGGTGTTGACCCAGGATGATGGAAGAAGTCCCACGGTGTCGAGGTGCACTACCTGGAAGCGTCCTTTGGGTACAGGGAAGGTTTCTAAGGGAGCCCGTGTGGGTCAATGTATCTTAAAGGAATGGTAGGCCAGGCACTGGGTAGCCCGTGCACGTGGTTGACTGAGTCCACAGATGTGGTCGGTGACATGCAGCGGTGAGACGCCTGAAGTGACGGAGGTAGTGGCCTTTACCAACCCCCTTTGACATCGCTTCCTCGTGTAATTGCAGGGAGTCTCACAGCGTCTAGCTTTTGCACCAAAATGTTGATGGTACTAACAGAAGATACGTACACTGTGCTGGGGGCTGGCGGCGGTGTCTAAGGCAGGATGGGGATGTCGGGGTTGGTAGGTCACAGTGAATGGGGCAGGAACAGGAGCAGCAGCAGGCATGGAGGAGCAGAGCTGCTCAAGGGTGTCCATTCTGCGGTGTAGAGATTGCAACAGGTCCCTCATGTTTTGTTTGTCTGGTGGAATGCTATTTCTCTGAGGAGCGTTGATCTGGTTGACGAAACTGGAGGAAAGTGACGGTGTGGCCGCTGAGTTGTCTGCGGCAGCATGGCGCACAGCAGTGTATTCATGGAATACTCTGTCTGCTGTGGCTGCATAGGTCGCCTAGATATTAGAGTAGTCCAATGGTGAGAGGACGAGACGAACTTCTGCATGGAACTTGCAAGCTGGTGCAGGATAGTGTCAGGAAGCCTGTCTGTGTAGCGGGAGTTCAGTCTCTGCATCTCGTGCAGGCGTTGAGTTGCTGAGGGAGAGGCCGGAGGAGACTGGTATCAGGCCGCTGGTATTGCCTCTTGAGAGCATCTCGTAGAGCTGCGAACTTGTTGTCATCCGGGGGCTTAGTGATGACTTCTGCAACTTGTGTGGCGACTTCTGTGTGCAGGGAACAGACCAGGGCGACGTACTTCTGTTCGTTTGTAGCTGTAGAGCCGATGAGAGCTGCCTCCGTGTGGATTAGCCAGTCTTCAATGTTGTGATCGAAGACTGGAAGAGTGATCCGCTTCTCATCCATACTGTGTGAGTGCGTTACTCCGGGGGTCACCATTGTGGGGTTAACGTGGGCGTTGGATCGCACTGCAGAGCTAGGGAATTGCTGTGAGGTGAGGAGCTTGTTATGCGGAGGACATGTTGGTTTGAGCGCACTCAGTAGAATCCTTTTCACAGTTGTTGTTGTTGAGATTGTCGGACCATAGTCCGACACAGGCCTTTGCCTATAGGCGGCCCGTTTGGTGGTTCCGGCTGGAGCTCCTGGAGCAGCCAGACCGGATTGGGATTGGAGGTGGTCCTACCTGCAGATTTGGAAGGATACTTCAGGTTGCAAGTGTGAGCGGACCCCCGATCAGTGGACGCTTACCACCAACCCCCACTCTTGGACGTGGTCAGTTTCGGAGTGGCGCGCCCCCCGAACTGGGGTCCACACATGCTGGGAGAGGATACTTTCTAAGCTATCTGGGTGGTGGGTATCGTGTGATGACCCGGAGAACTTGGTGAATGTGGTTTGTTTGGGCCTTTCGGGTTAGAGTGGCTGCTGGTGTTGTGTGTGCTTCTTGGGAGATTTGAGTTCTGTTTCGGAGGTTTTGTGTGACTTCGCAGTCGAGGAGATAGTGTTCAAGTGGGTTGGCTGCTGGCTCCTGACAGTAGGTGCATTCCATGACGTCATTTCCGATCATCTGCCAGGAGCACTTGTACCCTAGTCGTAGTCGATGAAGGCTGACTTGGGTTTGTCTTGGTGTTTTCTTGTCCGCGAAAGGTGGTTCCCCTTTTGTAGCCGCCAGGTACCATTTGGCTGATTGGGAACCAGCGTTGAATGCGTGAAGGAAGCTCTTTTTGATGTGGAGCTTGCTAGTCTTTCTGAGGTGATTCTTGATCTGTTGCACGCTTGCTGGAACTTGAATGTGTACGCTACAAGAACGTGTAGCTGCCTTGGCTGCTTCTTCTGCCACGTCGTTTCCTCCGATCCCTACATGACTGGGAATCCAGTGTAAGACGACTGGGCGGTTTTGTCTTTGGAATTCCTGTAGCTGTGCGAGGATCGAGGTTATGATGTTGACGTTGTCTGTTGGTTGACTGTGTTGCAGCGCCTGCATGGCCGATTTCGAGTCCATGTGAATTATGATGGACTTGTTGTGTTGTGTTGCAGCGTGTTGTAGGGCCTTTGAGATTGCTACCAGCTCTGTTTGTAAGGTGGAGCAGTCATTAGAAAGTCTCCATCGGAGGGTCTGACCTTGGGTGTAGAAGGCCGCTCCGGATGTATGATGTTTTGGATCCACCGAGCCGTCTGTGAAGTATGATGTTGCATCAGCCGGTGTCTCGGTGGCTATGGCTTCCAGAGTTATTTTTTTGAGGTCCTCCTTCTGGAGGTTGGCTTTACTATCGCCTAGGTCGGTAATTTTGAATGTGGCTGGTGTAGGGCTCCATGGTGGAGGAACTACGTAACCATTGCCTCGTGTGTCTTGGTTGTTCTTGACGAGTGTTTCTGCTTGCAGGTGTCGGATGACCTCGCTTGCCTTGTGCAACCAGGTGGCCCCTCGCACTCTGTGGTCGAGGTGGAGGGAGGCACTGATTCGAATTTTGGCAGCTGTGGGCTTATCTGATCTACAGATTTTGGCGAGGAGACCAGCTGTCACCTGCTTGACTTGTACTGCCAGGGGTGGTAGTTCAGTTTCCATTTGCAAATTGCAAATTCTGGTCCACATGGGTGCTCCGAGCATGGTCCTGAGAGCATTATTTTGGATGACTTCTAGCTTAGCTATTTGGTCATCTCTCAGTCCAATGAGTGCTGGAGCACTGTAATCTACCAGCGATCTGATGGCGGCCGTGTAGTAGGCTTTGGGCACATGAAGGTTTGCTTCTGCGGTTGTGCTGGTGAGCGACCTCATTATATTGTGTCTGCTCTTCGTCCTGTGCCTGACATACTCGAGTTGCGGCTTGAAAGTGAGTTTCTGGTCAAACCAGATTCCAAGACACTGGTGGGTGTTGGTCCAGACTACCGGCGTGTTTTGTATGGAGAGCATCTTGTCTGGTGTCTGTGCAGATGGCCATCGCTTTCGACTTGGTTGGATTTATCTTGATTCCAAGTCTGTTGCACTCCTCTTCTATAAGTTGGAGTGCGTGTTGCGTGTTGGCTAGTCTGTTTGATCCACTTACTATAAGCTGTAAGTCGTCTGCATAGCATAGGAGCTTGGCTATTTGTCTGAAAGGAAGTTTGACAAGATTTTCCATCAGGACATTGAACAGCATTGGACTGAGGATGCCTCCTTGTGGGGTTCCGTTTTCATGGACCCTGTAGCTTGAGGTTGCTCCTTGAAAGCGTACTCTTGCTTCTCTCTGTGTGAGGTAGTTCTTGATCCACCCCAGCAACCTTCCTTTGACGCCTTTTTCAGCGAGCGTCGTTGTAATGGCCAGTGGATTTGCTAGTTCGAAGACCTTCTCCAGGTCGAGGAAGACCACCAGAGCTGGTTTGTAGTCCACTGTGCTGAGTATCTCGGCGATGTTGTTGCCTGTGCTGGTGTTCTCGGTGTAAGCAAAAATGTGAGGGTGTGGGCTGCCTACTTTCCACTTGAGTCAGTTGAGAGCCATTCTTTCTCTCGTCTTCACTATGCAGCTGAGAAAGGAGATGGGCCTCGGTTTGTCTGGTTCTCTGGGCTTCGGAATGGGCTGCATATCTGCCTTCTTCCATTCCAGTGGGAGTCTTTGTGCTGTCCACGAAGCATTGATGACTTGTAGCAAAGCCTCGTGTCCGGCTTTACCGGCATGGGAAAGCATGGAGTAGGTTATCCTGTCGGCCCCTGGAGCTGTGTCCTTGCTTCGTTTTAGCGACTTCTGGAGTGCTTGCTGGTTGAAGGGTCTGTCGGTGTCATCTTCACTGTTGCAGGCCTCTTCGATCACTGGAGTCTGACCTGTCGCAGACGCCGTTGTGTCTCCTCCGCCTGTCTCGGGAGGTTTTTCGTTGCTGCTCGGTCAGAGAACAGTTTTGCAAGTCTCTCGGCTTCCTCTTCTGGGTTGGGATGGGTTGATGGTGGTGGTGGTGGTGTTGCCTTCCCAGATGCCCTTCGGATCTGGGCCCACATCTTGCCAAGGGAGGTGTGCTCGTTCAGTTTGGAGCACCACTTGAGCCAGCTTACGTTTTCTATATCTTCCTTCTCTTCCCTGGTATCCTTAACTATGACTTGCAGGAGATGTCTGTTTGTTTCCGTGGGATGTCTCCTGTAGTTTCTTCGGGCCATGTTCACTCTGTGGTTGAGTTCTTTCACCCTGGAACAGTAGTACCAGTAATCCTTGTACTGTCTTGATGTGGGTTTTGTTTTTGGACTAGCCTCTTCTGCCGCTTGGTGAAACACCTCGACCAATTGTTGGTGGAGGGTTGTCTCGTCCACGGATGCTGCGCCGGCCGGCTGTGATTTTTTGCGCCACTTAGCCAGGTGTTTCTTAAAGAGTCCCCAGTCTGCCTTTTGGGTATTGTATCTCCATCTCGGCGGGGGTGGAGTGGGGAGTTTGTTCACCTTCAGCGTTGTTAGGGCGGCGAAGTGGTCGCTGGTCAGCGTGGAGTGTAGCTGCCAGGAGGCCGAAGGCTGTACTGCACTGGAGACGAAGGTTAGATCTAGCCTTCCTCCCCTAGTGTGGGTGGGCTCTCCGGTGTTCAGGAGGCAGATCTCGGGTGTGTCTTGAAAGGTGGTGTATAGGTGTAGGCCGTCTTCATTTGTGGGGCTTACCGAGCTTAGGAAGGGATGATGTGCATTGAAATCCCCTCCTATGAGTGTGGCGTGGTCAGCGGCCGAAGCGAATAATTGAGTCACCTCCAGTGAGCTCCTTGGGTTCTTGTAGATGTTGTGAACAGTTAATTCCCGTTCTTGGAGGGTTACTTTGACGGCCTGTGTCTCGATGTTTTCCCCACATGGAAATTGCTGCGTGACCTCGGAGGAGGGTATGCTTGACTTGACCAAGATCATACATCCTCTTGTTGACGCCTGTGTGAAATGCCTCCTGTATGTCTTGTAACCACTGAATTTGAAACAGTGGTGTTCTTGTAGAAGTGTTTCTTGTAGCAGTATGATGTCAAGCTTGTCCTTGGCTGCTGCTTCTTGCAGGAGGTGTTTCTTGTTTTTTGAAGCCCTGAGCATTCCATGTAAGGATGTTCAGGGTGTTGATGTTTTCCACCACTGTTTCATCGGGGACTTCTGGTGGTCCTCGATGGAAATGTTCAGGTCTGATTCCGACTGGATCAGGTTCATATCTTCTTGTTCTGTGGTTTTTGCCTTCTGGGCCGTGGTTCGGTTCAGGGGTGTTGAAACGTTCAATTTCTTTCTGGGAGCTGTCGGTATCTTGGGTTCTCTGGTGGCCTTTTTCGGTGCAGAGTGTACCTCGGCTGTCACTCGTGTGAGGACCGGCGTGGCTTCCTCCACTGAGGTGGCTGGAGCTGTGGCGACTTGCCCGAGGATGCTCCCCATGAGTATTTGGAGCTGTGTGGGTTGGATCTTGTGGCCCAGTAGTCCGGCTAGGCCCTCCGCGAAGGTTGTCGGTACCTTGGCTAGGTCTGATACGTGTATCATTCCTTCTGGTGCCTTGGTGTGTGCTTCTTTTGTCTTTTCCGTGGTTGTCGTTGTCTGCTGCTTGGGTGGCTGAGGTGTGGCCGTGGTGAGGCCAGGAAACTGGGCTGCACTTTGGGTGTTGACCGGCTGAGGAGGTTGGTGAGGCGCTGTTGAGAGGTCTTGCTGGTTCATATCAGTAGAGTAGAATGATGTCCACGGTTAGTTAGCTCAAGTTTAGAAGCTCCAAAAAGTTGTTGGTAGCGAAAGTCAGAGCGGGGAAGATAACAGAGGAAGGAGCAGGAGGTTAGGAAGGGAATTGTAGTGGGAGAGATAGTGCCGTGGCTTTACACGGCTGCGTTTATTTGGTTACCGCATAGCGCACGTATTTGGTTTTGTCTGTGTTGGGTGTGTGATCCTCGGGTCACCACTCCTCCGGATTGTGTTAGTTCAAGTTTACATGAACATGAAATGCTAGTGACAGGGGGGAAGGAGGTTCAGGGAAGGATAAAGGGAGGATTGAAGGGAATTTTAGGAGGAGAGAATAGGTGCAGTGGCTAAACACCGCTTGCATGAGGGAGTAAAAGTTGGAGGCAGCAGCAACTCGCCTGGACGCGGCCAGGAGGCAACAGGACAGAGTCAGGCTAGCGTCAGGTCAAGCGTCAGGTGCATGTTGGGTTGGGCCATGGATTTTCAGTGCTTGGTCGGCTTGTTTGTGTGTGTTGTTTTCTTGTGTGGAGGAAATGTCTTGGTCTTCTGTCTTGGTATTCTTCTTAGCTTGATGTAGATTTTCTTCTAACTCTCCTCCTCTTCTTGCTCTCTTGCAGTGTCCATTCATTCGTGTTTGGGTCTTGTTGTTCGTCTTCCTCGTGTCTTATGTCCTCATAGGTGTGGAAGAAGTCGGAGACGGTGAGGTTGACCACGTGGGCTTCAGCTCCACGGGCCTCGTGGTGTTCTTGATTTTGTGTGGTGGGTGTCTTTTCTTGAGTTTTCTTTTCTTGGTTTTTCTTTTCTGCTGGTTTTGTTTGTCTTGGGAGCATACAGCAAGGAGGGCCTCTTTGTAGCTCAGTTTCTTGTCGAGTCGAGCCTTGGCTATCCTGCATTCCTCCTTCCATTTCGGGCAGGTCCGATCGGCGGAGGAATGTGGGCCACCACAGGCAGCGCCTTTTTTTACTGTGTTGGGGCAGACCGTGTAGCGGTGTCCGGGGTTGCCGCACAGGGAGCAGGTGTCCTCCTGCGCCTCACACTTGTTGACAGTGTGTCCGTAGTGCTGGCACTTGTAACAGCGTTTCGGTCTGCAGTAGGGCTTGACTGGCACAGTTACCTACGCCAGTTGAGCCTCCTTGGGTAAGGTTGTATGGTGTCCGATGAGGGCAGTGGTGTCGGACAGCTTCTTCACAACTTGGAGTTGCCCCTTGAGGAGCTCACTCAGCTCTGCTTTGTCCACGTGGGCAATTTCGGCGTGGGAGATTACGGGCATACCCTTCTCGGCGAAGGTGATCTTGATGTCACCATGGAGCTTCAGTCATTCCACCTTGGTGACCCCCATGATCTCATTAGTTTCAAAGAACTTCTTGAGAACTAGGAGGTTTAATTTCTTGGCGCAGGTCGGCGTATCCGGACGTATCCGCGCCACGTTATGAAACTCGTAACCGTTCATGGTGAGAGAGGGTTAGAGAGAGTTTAGCCAGCCTGAGGTGTATTTATATGATTCTGCCAGATTAGAAAATGAGGTGCGAACCGTGCAGGATCCAATCACCGTGGAGAACGCAAAAGGTGATAAGAGCGCTGATCCTGGCTGGGATGTGAGAAGACGTATGTCGTATTTACTCCCTACCCACGTGCTTCCCACTTGCTCACGACGGCGCCTAGCCAGACTTACTGTCGCCACACACGCCACCCTCTCTCTGACTTGGATATCTCGTCTCTGTTGAATTGACTTGCTTGTTTCTCTGTGTTTTAGGCTCACATTTCTTAGTGCCCTCACCGATTATCCCAGTATTAACGAACCCTGCGGGAACTGTCGTTAGGACAGGCCACAAAGGGGCCCCTTAGAGGGGTGTGAACTAGGCCGGTGAGTTGAGCTGATAGGGTAGAGTAGGCTCCTCCTTTTTTTGGAGGTCCTGTTGCAAAACCAGAGCCACCAACCTACGACCCTCTGGAGGGGGGGGGGGGGTTGGCTACGGCACTGGTCCTAGGGCAACAAGGAACTAGGTAGGTATAGTGAGCCTTCACTGTCAATCTATTGATTTAAGACGAGCGAGAGAGACGTACCCAATGGAAGGAAAATGCCACAAGAGGCTTCGGAAGGAAGAAGACTTCTCCGACATGGACAATATGACCCCTGCAATCTACCCCGTGGCAGAACCACCCACCATCGCGAATCCGAATGTGACAAAGTACAAGATTCCCAAGGAAACCGAGTTCGACCATGCATACGAGGTAGTAGTAGTACTGGAACTGGAATTCAAGAACATCAAGTTCAGTGTGAACCCCAATCTAGTTGGAGACCTGATACTTTCCCCTCAAGACAACAACTCAGCCAAGATCCTCAGCGAGGTCACCAATCTCAACGGGAGGACGGTCACGATAATACCATTAGACCCCGAGGAGAAAACAACCAGAATGGTCCTACTACGATATCCTCTGGAACTACCTGTAGAAGTCATCATAAAACATCCAAAAGTGGCCAGGGCAGAGCGCTGTGTTTCGAGCCAGGACAAAGCACAGACAAGGCAAGTGCTAGTGAACATCAAGGGGATAGTCCCAGAGGAGCTAGACCTAGGCAACTGGGGGACTTACAAGTTGAGTCTTTTTGTCCCAGAACCACTACGATGCTACAAATGTCAGAAATTTGGACATCACCAATCCAGGTGCCACAAAAATGTGAGATGTGGCATTTGCAGCCAAAGCCACATCACAGAATTGTGTATTCAAAAACACAAGGACGGAACCATCACGACAGCCAAGTGCCCAAATTGTGGAAAGAAACACCACGCTTGGAGCACATCATGCCCAGAGAGGAGAGAGCAGATAAAAGTTGCAATGGCAAAAGTTCAACCACAATACAGAACACAAGCACCTCAGAGCACATTCGTGTGGGGTCAACAGCGACAGAATACGGTCAACCCAACACCCACTCCGCCCCAACTGTCAGAGGATTCCTTCCCTCCACTTCCTCCACCAGGATTCAGGACAAAACTGAAGACACCGGGACAAAATCAGTCCATGCAGGAAACCATGACAAACCAGTGGACTCCCCAACCGCAGGTTCAGAGCTGTGCAGCAGTAAAAGGACAGAACACTCCAGTATTGGTTGAGAACACCATATTGCCTGGGACACTGCAACCCCTTCAGGCGACCACCCAACTGAATACACTCCAGCCTGCCAATCTACAAGCGGCATTCACCGAAGAACAAATGAAACAGATGATCACTATTATGATAGTGATTTTCTCTACGATAATGAAGACACAAGATGCCAGCACCGAAAATATAATAAATGCAGTTATGACACAGCTAACAGAAAAGATGCAGGAAGACCAGACCCCCAAAACTCCACAACTACGAGTGAAACAGACGACGCCCTTGAGACAGAGACAGACATCAGACAAGAGGATGAACTTGTCATCCAAGAGATCACCCAAAACCGTGAAACCTCAAGCCCCTTGCAACAAATCACGAGGAATAGAACAACGAGCACAGACCATCAGCAAACACATGATCACAGCAAAGAGCGACAGCACCCTGAAGAGAGAAGAAGAAAAAACTCCTGAGGTTCCACCTCCTGCTCTTCCCTCAGAGCAGGTGCCCAAGAAACAGCCACCACCCCTAACGGACGAGGAGGAGAGCGACTCAACCATGAACGCCGAGAGCAACTACAGCACCAGCGACGAGGAGATAATGATAGAATAGTTTCACCTCCTTGTAATCTCAAGATAACACAGTGGAATGTACAAGGCCTGTCCAACAAACGGCATACTGTACAAGCAGCAGTCATAGCTAACAATATTGATGTCCTCATTCTGCAAGAAACAATGATGTCCAAAAATAAACAATTCCGCTTGCCTGGATACTAACAGTACTCTGTACCAAAGGGGCCCAACTCCCATGGCAGCATGATTCTCGTCAGGGCGACCATCCCCAGTTCAGAAGTAGAACCAGTTTACTGTGGAAATGGAGTAGAGGCACAAGCTGTTCGGATACACCTGGCAAACGACAGTCTTGTAGTATACAATATCTATAAACCGTCTACCAAACGACTAGAAGCCGGTGAACTACTGACACAAGCAACACAGGAACTTGTGCTCATTGCTGGGGACTTTAATGCCCACCATCCAACGTTCAATTCGACCGCAAAAATCAATGAGGATGGTATTCACCTAGTGGAACTGCTGACAGATGTTCCAGAAATAGCGCTCATTAATACTAGGGAACCAACACACATACTGGGAGGTGGCTGAGACCATGGATGCGGTCAAAAACAGCGCGGTGGTGGAGGTGAGGCACGAATGGTCTAGGCTGCCCACAGGACATGTCTCACCACAACTTGATGTTCGTGCCGGGAACAGGGAGTTCTTGGAGGGGGAGACCTGAGGGGGATGTCTTGTATACTGCAAGGTCTCCATCATTCTCTTGAGCCACGGCGAGCTGTCCGTAATCTATGGGTGGAGATGAGGGAAGAATGCTGGATATACAACGAGAGAGGGTGTCAGCGATCTCGTTGTAGCTGCCTTTAATGTGTTGGATGTCGCTGGTAAACTCCGAGATGTAAGCCAAGTGGCAAAGGACACGAAGTGTATGTGCCTGGGAAGCTGAAGCGAAGGCGTGGACGAGGGGCTTGTGATCAGTGAAGATGGTGAACTGACGGGCCTCGAGGAAGTGCTGGAAATGCTTGATAGCAAGGTATACGGCCAGGAGTTCTCGGTCGAAGGCGCTGTACTTGAGATGTGGTGGTTGAAGCCGCTGTGAGAAGAAGGCAATGGGCATGAGAATTTCGTTGATGTCGCTGTAAGACGGCACTCACGGCAGTAGAAGAAGTGTCTGTTGTGAGAGTGGTCTGGGCGTTGGGTGCAGGGTGAGCCAGGAGGGTAAGGCGTGTGATGTGCTGCTTGATAGTGGTGAATGCCGTAACAGCCTCTTGAGTCCAAATGAGAGGCTTGTGAGACGTCTTTGTGAGTCCCTTGAGAAGATCATACTGGGACGGTAGCAGCATTGGCAATGAAGCTGTGGTAGTAATTGACTAAACCGAGGAATTCTCGGAGTTTCTTCGCCGTTTCAGGTTTGGGAAACTCCCTAATGGTAGTTTCCTTCTGTGGTAGGGGTTGGATGCCGCTCGGCGAGACTCTGTGACCGAGGAAGTCAATGAAAGAGGCTCCGAAGACGCACTCGGCAGGATGAACTTTCATGTTGTTGTTCTGCAAGCGTTGGAGAAGGAGCTGTAGGTGGTGATGATGCTCGGCAGGCGTCAGAGATGTGACGAGAATGTCGTCTATGTAGACAGTGACAAAATCGAGGTCGCAAACCATGTGGTCCATGTACCTCTGGAAGGTCTTGGCTGCATTGCGAAGACCAAAACTCATGAAGGCATACTTTAAGAGACCGAACGGAGTGGTGAGGGCTGTCTTCTGGGTATCTACAGGTGCTACTGGGATCTGGTGGAAGGCACGCTCCAAGTCGATCTTCGAGAAGATGGTCTTGCCATGGAGTTTGTGGTGGAAGTCCTGGACATGCTGGATAGGGTACCTATCAGGTTTGGTGATGAGGTTCAGTTATTGTAAATGAGAATCACACTTAAATGATAGACGTCTGTGTGTGTATGTGTGTGTGTGTGTGTGTAAATAATAATAATAATAATAAACGGTTTATTGAAAAAGTTTGCAGCCCGAAGGCTGAAAATATACATTGGACATAAATGACTTATTACATACATTGGTGGTTTAACAAAAGCCTTCATTAGAGAAAGGTGAAGGAACATACAGTGAACATACAGATTAATGTTTACACACGTAGATCATGTGAGCTGAGGTGTTGAACAGCAGACACGTATTGTAGTAACTCCCTCACAGATGGCGTTATGAGGGGCATCACGTGGAGTACTAGTTCCCTCACAGGTGGTGTTATGAGGGGCTTGACGTGGTGTAGTAATTCCCTCACAGATGGTGTTACGAGGGACCTGATGATGTAGTAGTTCCCTCACAGATGGTGTATGAGGGGCCTGATGATGTAGTAATTCCTTCACAGATGGTGTTATGAGGGGCCTGATGTGGTGTAGTAATTCCCTCACAGATGGTGTATGAGGGGCCTGATGTGGTGTAGTAATTCCCTCATAGATGGTGTTATGAGGGGCATCACGTGCTGTAGTAATTCCCTCACAGATGGTGTTATGAGGAACTTCACATGATGCTGCAGCAACTCATTCACTACGTGGTGTCGTAGCATCATGGGGACACCACGTGGTCAGTTGTCACAGGACTTTACTCACTCAAGTGGGTGAGGTGTGGTCCCAGGCTTCTCTATCATGGAGTCTCAGGGGAATTATCACTGGGTACCTGGGACCTCACTGTGTGTGTGTGTGTGTGTGTGTGTGTGTGTGCACGTATGTGTATGCGCACGTATGTGTGTGCGCATGTGTGCGTGTGTGTGTGTGCATGTGCACCTGTGTGTGTGTGTGTGTGTGTGTGTGCGTGCGTGCGCGTGTGTGCGTGTGCGCGCGTGTGCGCGCGCGTGTTTGTGTGTGTGTGTGGGTGCGCGCGCGTGTTTGTGTGTGTGTTTGTGCGCGCGCGCGTGCGTTTGTGTGCGTGTGTGCGCGCGCGCTTGTGTCTGCGGGCTTGTGTGTGCGTGCGCGTGTTGTGTGCACGTGTGTGTGTGCGTGTGTGTGTGTGTGTGTGTCCCCGGGAGCCATCTTTCAATATCCAGATATTGATCTCCGCTTTTAATCTTATCCTCTGTGAGTCCCGTGAATAGTAGGTGACGTAAACTCCCCCAGCGTCACTCACCCGCGTCACTCACCTTGCCTCAACCCAACGTCACTCACCATCTCACCTTCGTCACTCACCTCATCACCTTGCCTCATCCCAGCGTCACCCAGCTTCACCCACCACTCATTACCTTCACCCACTACCTCCCCCACCCCCTCACCCCCATCCATCGTGGTACGTGGTTCTTTATTGTCCATTCCACGTCATGTGTCACACTGGCTGGTCGAGACACAGCGCTGAGTATAATACTGCAACACACTTGACAGTCACTCACTCTTACAGCAATGAAAGAAATCTATCATGATCTTGTTTACCAACACCTGATACACAGTCACACACTATGGGGGGACTCTGGCTCTTCAAAAACACAATCTCTGGTAACTGCATAAAAGAGAGTTGTACGGACAATGACCTACTTGAAAAAAAACAGATCACATAAACGAAAAAGTTGCTATATTGAAAATTTTTAAATTCGAAGATATTAACACCTACTGCTGTGCCCAGAGCTACTAAGACCACCCCCCATGAGCTCCTCTCAGTCCCAGACCTCCATAAAATATCATGGTGTGGAACAACTTACCCCCACCCATCCGTGCAAAGACTACGCCCCCTTCCTTTAAATATCTCTAAAAAAAATATCTATTGTCGAAGTATTAATATTTCTTGTAACACCTACTATATTTACAGTACCTGCTTTTATTGTACCATCAAAACCGTTTTATCGGAAATTATCATGTAAATAGGTTAGTAATTACCAATGCAGTAAACATAATTGCCAACTAGACATAATCCTGACAGCTCTGTCCTCTTGTTCAACCTTATTACTGTACAGCCCATGTTGTACTGCTTCCCCATTATACTTATGTTTTTCAACTCCACTGTAATTTATGTATAAATAATGAAAAAATTAATAAATAAATAAAAAATAAATAAATATAATTAATAAATATTGAAGTGATAACCGTGGTAACATTATGAGATGCTCTTATTGCCACCATGCTATTGTACTATTCCAGATGATACTATAGGTTACATAATATTTCCTTGAGATAAATGTATAGTATATATCAGGTGCCTCAAAGAGAGCTTAGGTTTTCAACTAGCTCAGCCATGTTAATATTGTTGTTATTATCCGCTCTGTATCCGTATTTTTCTGGCTAAATAAACTGTTTCAATTCAATTCAACACCTAGCTACTTACCCCTTCCTCCCTTCCCCCTCCTCTCTTCCCCCTCATCTCTTCCTCTTCTTCTCTCCCCCTCTTCCTCTCTTCCCCCTTCTTTCTTCCCCTGCTCCTCTCTTCGATCCTTTTCTATTTCCCCTCTCCTCCCTTCCCCCCTCTCGCTTCTCTCTCTCCTCTCTTCCCCCTCTTTTCTTCCCCCACTCCTCTCTTCCCCCCCTCCTTTCTTCACCCTCTCCTCTCTTTCCCCTCATTTCTTCACCACTCCTCTCTTCTTTCCTTTCTTTCTTTCCCTCTCCTCTAATCCCCCCTCTCCTCTATCCCCCCTCTCTTCTATTCTCTTCTATTCCTTTCTCCTCTCTTCTCTCTCTCCTCTCTTCCATCCTATTCTATTCCCCTTACCCCAGGAACTAATGTGTTGTTCTTGGTCTCTGATTGATTGAAGAGGTAATTTGCTCAGGGTCTTGTGTGGTAGATCAATGTGGCTGTTAATTAGAGGAGCAATAATGATTAACGTGACGTACATATTCTTGTTTATCCTTAGTCGTCGCCTTCTTCTTCTCCTCTTTTTTCTTTTTCGTCTTTTTTCCTTCTTTTTTGCCTTTTTCCTTTTCTTTTTCTTCTTTTACTTATTTTTAATTATTTTCTTCTTTTGTCCTTCTTTGCTTCTTTTCTGTTTTTTCTTCTTCATTTTTCTTCTGTTCCTTCTTATTCTCCCTAACATTATCTTCATCAATGTTTCTTCCCTATTTCCTTCTTCATTTTTCTCATTCTATCATCACCATCTCGTCTTTTCATTCTCTTCCTCCTCCTCACCCTCCCGTACTGTCCACTCCTCCTCCTCACCCTCCCATCCTGTCCCCTCCTCCTCCTCACCCTTCCGTCCTGCCCCCGCCTCCTCCCGTCTTGGTTCAACCAGTGGTAGACAATGCAATCTAACTCTCCGGGATGTAGCGAAGGCATTTGACAAAGTCTGGCACGACGGTCTAAAATATAAGATCCTCCAACTCGGACTTCCCACCAACATTGAAAAGTTGCTTTGCAACTTTCTTGACGGCAGAAATGCAAGACTGAGGGTAGGACAAGTGACACCCCGCCTCCCACTAGAATAGGTAACGAAGATATTATGTATGCAGACGACATCACTCAAATAACAACACATCAAGGAAAATCGCTAGCGTTACAGGCCGAAAATACCAGGCGGGAATTAGAAAGGGTAAATAACTACGAAAAACAATGGAAAATCCAAACCAGTCTCCCGAAATTCACAGTGATACCCTTATGCAGAAGGAAAACCCATCCATTAGTAACCAATAATGCCCAGATAGAATACAAAAGCAGAGGCACCCTCCTGGGCCTACATATATCCACAACAGGTTACTCCCATCATGTCCACAGCAGGAAGGAAAAAGCAAGAAGAGAGCTGAGAAAACTATACCGCTTTAAAGCGCTTCCTGAGAAAATTAAACTCCGCCTGGTGACATCATTTATCACACCGATATTAACTTACCCAGCAATACCTCTTCATACTATGAGCACCACTCAAATATTAAAATTACAGGTGGTCCAAAATGAAGCCCTAAGATTCGTCACAGGTGAAAGATACCCCTTCACCAGAACCACAGCCGAGATACATAGAGACCTGAGAATGAAACCCATCAACCAGCAGCTGCACACCCTGGCCAGCAGAATCTGGCAAAAGATAGAACGATCAGAGCAAGAACTCCTTCAAAGACTCCCACCAGATACCGACAACAACCATACATGGTTCCCAAAAAGCTACGAAATCTCAAAAGGTCCCTTTCCACCCCCGATCTACACGGCCAGGCAATAGACAACCTCCCTAGACCAGCATCCGCCAGTAGGGTCGGCGGAATATGAAATAAGGCCCTTAAATCACCCATAAATGGGACAGGGTAGGCTGTCTAGTGCCTGTACCGGCAGACAATAACTAACCCATGACACAACCCTAACACACTATTAGCTTAGCTAGGCGGTCAGCCCGCCCTCTCTTACCTCCTCCTGAATTTCTTCAATTTCTGAACTATAACTTCCTTCCCCCACCTCTAATCTTCCTTCATTCCTCCTTTCCCTACAAAAAAAAACAAAACAAAAACACCAAGAATCAGAAATGTTTTGCCGATACTCGTCTCTGCCAGATGACAACCAGCTGCCAGGGAGTTTATATTATTGTTGACTCACCTAAAGCAGAGTTAAGTTATAAGCTGACTTACCTGACGCAAAGTTATTCCCGAAATGTTTTTACTTGTGCAGACTCGACTTGTAAAATATTCCCGCTGAAACGGACTATGGTGTGTAAACGTAGCCAGCGTCACGTGTTGATTAAGTTAGGTGTTCCGAGACCCCATAAAAGTACAGTACAATCACCCACAAAATCCCTGTCACCTCTCCTGTTGTCCCATGAATCCCCAGAATCAGATTCATGAATCCAAAGCATTTATGGACAGAATAATGTATCAGTCTACTGCTTCGGGTTCACCAGTCTGAATCTTGGGATTTGTGAGCCAGGAGGAGAGGTGACAGGACTTTTGTGGGTGATTGTACATTACTGAAGGATAAGTTAGGTTAGTTTAGCTAAGGTTAGTTGTCCCGAGACCCCATGAAAATACTTAAGATTAGGTGTACTGGAAGCCATGAAAGCTGCAGTGTTTTGTCCACAGTAGTATCCATAGTAGAGGTGATCTAGTGTGGCCGGTCGTGGCACCAGCCTGGCACTGGAGACAGATGCAGAATGGTGTGAGAGCTGCCACTAGAAAAAATTTTTCAGAGCCTCATAAAATGCAGCGTAAGACTCGTTAAATTCCGGCTAGCAACTCTGCGTCCCCCCACCCCCCCACCGGTGCAGCAGTGTTACCAAGTCAGAGGAAAGGGATATACGGCATATGAGATGGAACTCTTTCAAGGACTTTACACATACAGGATGTGAGTGAAATTGGCCTGAAGTTTGGAGAATTAGCTTTAGGGATTGGTACTATGTTTCCATGAGTCCATGTCTTAGGCAGAATACCCTGTGTGAGGCTCATTTGATACAGGTCAAGCAGTGGGTGGTTAGGGATCTCATTCAACAATCTCAGGGTGTTATAGGTTATACCATCCTCACCAGGGAAGGATGACTCACCTTTCATTAGTGCTGTTGTTAGTTCGTGGTGCGTTATAGGAAACTGGTCGGTAAGGTCTGGTGAGGAACAGGCTATTTCAATATTGAAACCCCCATTAATATGTGTGGTGTTAAGATATTACTGTATGTCAGGAGGCAGGGAAGTGATTTGTGACACACTAGACCATTGGTCTAATAGCATGTCAGCATATTCCGCAGGGCTGTGATGAAGCTGGACTGGGGTGGGTGACTTGGTAATGGCTCTAATTTTGTTCCACACTTCTGCTAGAGTGGTTGTTCTATTAATCCCCTGTAAGAATTGTTCCCAATAGGTGTTTCTCACCTGACCTTTGAGTTCACGAAATTCTCTGTTAGCTTTGAGAAATGCCAAGAGGTTATCACTAGTTTTATTTTGCTTATAAATGTTGGCAAGCTGTTCTACCTTCTCTCCTTCTTTGGTGAGGATGGGGTCATGTGTCCACGGAGGTGGTTTAGTGCTGCCCCCCTTCCTCCTTGACTTAACCCAGGTGGTATAATATGTGATAATGACATTCACAAGATCACAGCAAAATTCATCCACTGACCCAGGTGTATATCCAGCATACCATCTGTGGATGTAGGCCTTGAAGTGCAGTTTAAGATTATCTAGGATGTTAATTCTGAGCTTAGGATGGGGTTCACACTTGACATCAGCAACAGTGTATTCAGTAAGTATTGCATAATGATCACTGACTAGGTGGTCTGAGATGACCTTAGCCTTGACATTACTGTCTACTAGGTTATACCCAATCACACAATCAAGTCTGCCCCCATCAGATTTGTCACTTTGTTTGTGTCGTACACAGTGATATTATGATTATTGATGTAATTCACGAACACCCTCCCATTAGAGTTACACTGGACATCACCGAGGACAGTGTGACGAGAGTTTAAGTCCCCCATAAACAGCATAGCATTGTTATACAGCGAAAATTGACTGTTTGCTGTCTTTACTGTAAATTGTTGATAGTGAATACTTTCATCATTGTGAGTTTCAATACATTTACAGACCAGATCATTCTTTACATAAGTGAGCAGGCCACTTCCTGCTTCACTATTATATGCTGTAAACCCAGCTATCCTGGGTGCAACTTTCATCTGGGTGCTGTTACGCTGGTTAATTCCCCAGTTAACCAGGTTGGTACACATATAATATAATTGGGCTTTTGGTAACGAAACCCAATTGAAGTTTCTTGTTTTATTATAAAAGTATTATGTCTATAATTCCTGAGTGTATATCAACCGTAAGTTCCACTATTTATGAATGAATGAGAAAGAGCGGCGTTTATGTAATATAAACGTGGATCAACGTCCGTTCGATATTAGTTGATGTGAGTGACTGCTGAGTAGTGACCCATTGAGGGAGAACGGTATGGGTACGTCGTTCCCCCTCGAGGGAAGGTGAGGGAAGACGGAGCCATCCACTACGGCTCTCAAATAACGTCGTCCTCCAGTCAAGGATATCAAACTACTGCTCGCTTTAGGTGGCCAGAGAGCCGGCTACTTATGCCTTTACTCAGCATAGTATGATGCAGCTTCCCGTGGGCACACCTTATCACGTGCATTGAACATGTAACCTCATAGCCAGTGGAAAGTTACAGAGGGTGAATCTGAATATAAATCAGATGTAAGTAACCCATTTATATAATACTTGTGTTGATGAGACAGGGGCCATTACATTGCTCGGTCACCACAGGCCAAGCTCTGTGAGGCCTAAATAAGCTCACATCCTATACAACCCTAACCGTGTTATAAACATAGGTGTAGACACTAAGCTGGGGACTCTACTACTGTAGGGGTTTTATCTACTACAGGGGTCCTATATTTTAGTGCCTTTTGGGTTAAAATGTTATGAACAATTTTCATCTTGGATGACACTGAATGAAAACAGAAAAGAAACTTGATGTAAAACACAAACATTACTGCCAATATCAAAAGCAACATGGCAGAAATAATCTTCGCCTACTTCATGTTTAAGAATGCACCTTCTTAGCAATGTACAACTTTTGCTACTGTAATCAAGCTAGATGAATGAGTGTGTGGTGCTTAAGACTCTTTCAACAAAAGAGTTGTGAAGGGTACTACACGGCATGGCTGAAAATTTACAGTCTGTGATACTTTTGTAAAACTATTATATTTTTATTTTAAGAAGATGTGTCTTTGACATCATTAAAGTATGTAGTTTGAAAATTATGAACATTCTTATCCTCCCTGGGATCAAAAGAAAATGTCCACATTTTCTATTTCTAATAAATACCGGGAATTATTTCACTTCAGTATATATTAAAATAAGCAAACACTTACAACAATGACAATTACCCTATTGATGTCCTATCAATGTGGAGGCATGTCTTGAACATGTAAATGTGTGTATATACTTTATGTATGCCTAGATACTATCTATATCTTGTAGGCTTGATTGAAGAATCCTTTCTAGAATTTCTTGATAATGTGAAATTGTTGCCGCAATCCCGTAGACTTGTGTGTGTTGCTCACAGTAGACACAGCTGATTCCAAGGTCCGATGACTGGGTCAATGTTCACGAAAATCCTGAGTACAGCAAACCGCCGCTCCTGGTTACACTAGGTCATCCACCATACCATACCTCAGAATGCTGAGACCATCTCTCAGATCGGATGTGTCATCATCACTAGGGTGTGGTGCTGGGGTGCTGGTAACTGTCTCATGAGTTAAGGGCGTAGAAGCATGAAGAGTCAAGGGCATAGAAGCCTGAAGAGTCAATGGTTTTTATGTCATCAAATTATTGGAAGCTCCAACAACTTGTCCATGAATACGAATCGCAACTTTCGATTTACAACAGGTACCTACTTTATTGCTAGGTGAACAGGGACTAGTTCCTTCTCTGTAAACACTGGAAAACATACAGGGTCATGGACAGTCTTCAGACCTGGGTTTATTAAAGAGACCACTCTGGCAGTCTGGGGCTCATTATCCCCATTCATGCTTTCATCACTAGCGGTTTCGCTCTGGCTATTCACCCTCAATTTGGCATCATTATGAGAGGAGGCACCAGCTCCTTCAGAAGCTCCACTCACACTATCACTACCATTGTTCACTGGTACACTTACTTGGCAGGCTTTATCCTGACATGCATTGGCTAACGAAGGAGAGTCACTGTGCCTGTTGACTTCAGGTGGTGGAGGCGATACGGCCTCGTTGGCATCACTGAGTGAGACTGCTATTGTGGATGGAGGCGGCCTCCCAGGACAACTGGGGTGCCAGGCCGTCACACCCTCCTCCCTGGACCTGGGACACTGCCCCCTGGGTGGGGAGGTGTTGCTGTTGATTTCAGGTGCTGGAGGCGACCCCGCAGTGTTGCTGTTGGCATCATTGAGTGGGACCGCTATTGTGGGTGGCGGCGGCCTCCTAGGACAACCTGGGTGCCAGACCGTCACACCCTCCTTCCTGCACCTGGAACACTGCCTCCTGGGTGGGGAGGTGTAGCTGTTGATTTCAGGCGCTGGAGGCGACCCGGTAGTGTTGCCGTTGGTGTCACTGAGTGTGACCGCTATTGTGGGTGGAGGCGGGCTCCCAGGGCAACCTGGGTGCCAGACCGTCACACCCTTCTTCCTGCATCTGGCACACTGCCACCCAGGTGGGGAGTCCTGCTCTCTCCCCTCCCAAGAGGCAGCTTCCTTGGTGGGGCAGCTCCTCGTGCTATGCATTCCTGTTCAGAAGCCGCAGGTGGCTGTCTTGTGACAGTATTTCGCCACATGATTGACCCCGAAGCAGTTGTAGCAAACCACAGGGGAAGGAGTCCACCAACTGGTGTTACTAGGGGTACCGTACATGCTGCCAAAGAAGCGGTACTCCTCAGGAGGTGGTTCCTTTCTTTTCCAAACAATGATGATCCTACTAAGTTGTGCACCATCCTTATAAAGTCTTCTTGCTCTGCCGATGCCCTGAAGTGACAGAGCTCTACTGGGGGGGGGAATACCCTTGGGGAATTGGGTGACAAGGTATTCCTTCATTTTTTGGGGTCGAACAGGTACATCCCACTTAATGAGATGTAGTGAGCCAACCTTTCCATCAATGAAGCGTTGGATAGCATCAGTCTCCTCTCGGCCTACATAGACAAAACGAGGGGGGCTACCTGGCACGACAACAAGACCGAAGAAAAGAAGAATCAAGACCTCAACAAGACCACAGAAGAGAAAAATCAAGACCCCAAGAAGACCACAGAAAAGAAGCCAAAATTAAACAAGACCGAAGAAAAGACAAAAAAGCCAGATTCAGTAACATTAAAATTATCAGCGTTTTTAGATCTTTACGAGTATATACCAGAACAAGACCAAGAAGAATGGAAATTGAAAAGCAAAAAGAACAAAAGGAAGAGCTCCAAAGAAATCGACTTAGGAAAAAAACAGCTTCGGCCGAAATAGCCGAAAGGCGCCAGTAATCTCCAAGCAAGCCAAGCTGTGAAGACCTCCTCTAAAGAAGCTCCTCCACAGCAACTTCCCAGCACCTGGCTGCTCTGTATATATATATATATATATATATATATATATATATATATATATATATATATATATATATATATATATATATATATATATATATATAAAGAAAACGCAATTGAGAGTTCCTTTCTCATCTCCACCTTCAGTGTGAGATCTCCTACATGTACTTATGTATGTGAGCCTAACAAAGAGAAAATAGACAAACACAAAGCGAAATTAGACTACTGGCCACATGCACTAGGCTACAAATGGTGACCCACGGAGTGATGCACTCATCACACAAGGATGGATGAGAAACGGATCTCTCTTCCAGTCTTCAACCACAACATCGAGGATTGGATAATTCATGTGGAGGCAGCTCTCACCAGCTCAACATCTAAAGACGAGCAAAAGTACGTCGCCCTGGTCTGTTCCTTGCCCACAGAAGTAGCCACACAAGTCTCAGAAGTCATCACCAACCCTCCAGCTGACAACAAATTCGCAGCTCTACGAGATGCTCTGAAGTGGCGATAACAGCAGCTTGGCACCAGTCGCCTGCAAGGCTGCAAGACCTATCAAGTCTACCCCACGGCAACTCAACATCAGCACGTCACTGGGACGAGATGCGTAGACTGAGCTCCCGCCACACAGACAGGCTTCCTGACGCTGTCCTGCGCCAGCTTCACGCACAGAAGCTCCCCGCAGAAGTTAGCCTTCATCGACTACGACTAGGGTACAAGTGCACCTGGCAGACGATCGGAAATGTCGCCAGAGAATGCACCTACTATCAGGAGCCAGCGGCCAACCCACTGGAACACTATGGAACACTATCCCCTCGACTGTGAAGTCACACAAAGTCTCCGAAACAGAATTCGAAATTTCCAATAAGAACACACAACACCAGCGGCCACTCTAACCCGAAGGGCCCAAACAAACCACATTCACCATCTCCGGGTCATCACACGATACCCACCACCCAGATAGCTTGAGAAGTATCCTCCCCCAGCAAGTGCGGACTCCGGTTCGGGGGGCACGCCACTCCAAAACTGACCACGTCCAGGAGTGGGGGTTGATGGTATGCGCTCACTGACCAAGGGTCCACTCACTCTTGCAAACCTGCAGTATCCTTTTATATCTGCAGGTCAGAAACCCTCCATTCCCAAATCCTCAATCCGGTCTGGCTGCTCCAAGAGCTCCAGCCGGAACCACTGGCAAAGGCCCGTGTCGGACTACGGTCCGACATTCTCAACAACAACATCGCCGTGAGGGCCAAACAACACCACGCTCTTTAGCAGAGAAGACCTCCTCTAAAGAAGCTCCTCCACAGCAACTCCTCTACCACGCAGCAACTTCCCAGCACCAGACTGTTCTGTACATATAATATATATAAAGAAAACGCCATTTTAAGTTTCCTTTCTCGCCTCCATCCTTAGTGCGAGATCTACATGCACGTATGTATGTGAGCCTAACAAAGAGAAAATAGACAAAACAAAGAGAAATTAGACAACTGGCCACATACACTACGCTACAGGCGTATCATATGTCCCAACAGGTTGAAGAAGCTGCACTATTTGAGACTGAATGTGAGAAGGACCTAGGTGTGTATGTTGACAATGAGCTGAAGTTCTCGGGCCATTGCGAGAAGAAGGTAAATCAGGCAAATAAATGATTAGGTCTTATAAGAAGGTCGTTCAAGAGTGAAATGCTTCCCCATCTGGAGTATTGTCACCCCGTCTGGTCCCCGAGATATACTACGGACTGTCAGTTGATTGAAAATGTTCAAAGGAGGGCCACCAGACTGGTGCCTGCACTTCGGCACCTCAACTACCCTGAGAGATTGGAGCGCCTGAACTTGCCTAGCTTATACTAAAGACGGGCAAGGGGCGACCTAATTGAGGTGTATAAGTATCTCAAGGGACACTACTCAGTCGAGTGTCCTTACCTGGAGCTGGCGGACGCTCGCCCCACAGGGGGTCACAGCTCAAGGTTGAAGAAGCCGCAAGTTCAGAAAACTGTGAGGGCAAACTTTTTCGGAGTGAGAGTTGTGAACTCTTGGAACAATCTGCCAGAGAGTGTTGTGACGGCACCGAGTGCGAGCTCTTTCAAGACCAGACTTGACCAATACTGGAGCAGGTTCAGGTACAATCAGGATCCGGTACTTGCCCAGTACTTGGCAACAGTGCGTAACAGAGATGTGACCGATCAGTGGCGAAGAGGATAAAAGTAAAAAGTAAAAGTAAAGCCGCTAAGGATCTTCCCTTAATATTTTAGGCTAATTTCTTTTTGAGGTGTCGTTTTGGTTAATTTTTAGACCTGAAAATCTGACAATTTCTTGTGTAATAGATGTCCATTATAACGCTGAAAGTTTAGACTTTGACAGTTTCCATATTTTCAAAGTTGTCGTTTCCAGAGTAAAACATTTATCGACGAGGATGGGATTCGAACCCACGCAGGGAGACCCTATTGGATTAGCAGTCCAACGCCTTAACCACTCGGCCACCTCGTCACATGTTATCAGTTAAAATTACTCTAAAATTTGATATTCAACTATTACTTCTAATATTTTTAAGTTGTCTAAAATTTTGTTTTTAACTATTAATTCTAACAATTTTAAGTCATCTTACTCTTAGAATAATAATTTAATTGCTGTGTACCAGTATTAGAATCCATGTAGCTGGTGAATGCAGTGTTGATAGAACGTTGGGGAAAGTAGGTGGTCACGTGACTCGGCTCTACAACTCTTCAGCACCCAGGATCCTTCCGCACACTGCAGTTAACCGTGATATACTGTAATTGTCAACAGCAGGCATGCAAGCATCATCTAACCTACGCTATATGATGTAACAATATTAACGAGTCGAAGATGTTTATATAATTATGTAAACTTCATAGTTTACTAATTCGGCACTAGCTCCAACTTCTGGGTGTCATAAACAATGTTAGTTAAAATAATAGTAATAATATTTATTCAGTAAAATAATTAATTACAGTAAGTTTACAATTGGTTTGGTTACGTATGCATAGAAATTCTTTGCTTCACCAAAACCAATGAAAATATTATGATCCTGTGGAACTTTCCGAGTAAAATTCCCTGACTACTTTAAACTGGCAGGTAACAAGTTCACACAAACAAAAAAGACAGGGCCTGCATTATAATGATAATACATAAATTGTCCACCCGACAGTCCATTGCACCTAGGCTGCCACTGATACACCACCTTATCATCCATACGTCATTTTATCAATCCCTCCATCCAAATTAACCAATAAATAAACTTAAACCCCCCCAAAAACGTCTCGACCATTTCAGTTTATGCTACTAAGCGTGGTAATTAAACATTTTGATGGTTCTCCATATGTTTTGTTAATTTGAGAAATGAATATTAAATAACAACATTGACCAATGTATGTTATATAATTTATCCCAATTTTTTCTGATTCTCCCAGAAATACCAAAAAGCAGAGAGGCGAAGAGGCCGGGTAATTCCAAAATCAGTCATTAGACACGACAGTTGGCTCACGAAAACTGGCCTACAGTATATCTCTCAAGGATTGTTAACGTTTTTAAACACCTTAATCGGAGTACCATCTTCATATCTAAGGGTTAGTCCTCCACTCAAAACGTTCTCGGGCTGTTTTTACCAATCATTTTATCAATCTCTCTGGGGACCCAGTTTTCAATCTCATTTATTCATCAGTCTTTGCCTTCCCTTTTGTTATTATCCCTTCACCCATATCTATTTGACCAAAGTATCTCATTTTTCTTTTACTGGACATCATTTCAAGTATTTTTCTTGATTTTTTTTTTTAATCTTAGTACTTCTTCATTTGTTTTTCTGACAGTGTAGCTTATTCTTAGCATTCGCCGATAACACCATATTCCAAACGCCACCTTCTCATCTTTCTGGTGCCTGCTGAAAGTGTCTACGCTTCTGACCCCGTCCTTGAAAATCGTACCTAAATATTCATAAAAGAAAATTTATTCTGGTGACACCAAGTTTAACTTAATTGAATGTACACGAACCAAATGTGACCAACCCTACCTTTTTTAACCCACGTATCAGCTTACTAGCCGTTCAGGCGTTTGGAGAAGGCGGAGGATTAACAAACACATAAATGAAAATTACTGTATATGTAAAATTACCAGAGACGCCTCTTACTTTTTATTTATTTTTTACTTTTATCCTCTTCACCACTGATCGGCTCGTTATAACACGAATATACCCCTTACGGCTCCCACAGCACATACACACAACTAAGTATTCTAAAACTTTGATCCGACCCTGAATAATATTGGTCGTAATAGTTCTAGATTTAATCAACCAGGGGTAGCCTAACATAGGTAACAGAATACAAAATTCATAGTATTAACTGATGATAATAGCACTTGTAATAGTAAATGTAACAGTAATAGACATGGTATTATAATAATTACAAACTTAATGACTCATATTTAATTTTAAACATTGATTAACACTGATTTTAAAAATAAGCAAGTCTCTCCAACCCTTAGGCGGCCTGTTGGTCTAGGGGTATGATTCTCGCTTCGGGTGCGAGAGGTCCCGGGTTCAACTCCCGGACAGGCCCGTTTTAAATTTCATAATTACTGTACAAGTGAAATACTGTACTATATTATTATTTTTTTTATTAATGTACAACTTCATATAGCCCCAACATACGATAGTTTATACACGCAGTGACATTCATGCAGAAAATGAATCCAATAGTTTGAAATAGAATATTCAGGAATGTGTATAACCTAAATGAACATGCTCACTAATCCCAGTCATGTGTGATCAGATTTTTTTTTTTATAAATATGTTTTGGGCAGTATTTTGTCTGCTTTATAACAATATTATAATTTTGTGTGCTCTCGTTAATAAAGATTGGACCAAATTATAATCAAGCACTCTGCACTAAATATATGGATTCTTTTCAAGTCCTTCTCAACCATCTCAACTATGATTAAAAAAGCATTCGCTGTACATGATCATATAAAATTAACTTCAACCCTGCCGTGACCAGGATTCGAACCTGGGTTATTGCGGCCACAACGCAATGTACTAACCACTATACGATCACGGCCATACGAGAATATAATAGTTATTAGATTTTCCAAGACTTTTGTATAAATATTTTTATTCAAGACCTTTATAAGAGATAAAATACTTTTAGAAAATTTTATATTAGTAATTTTAACCTAACATTTTACTTTCGTATTAAATTTATCAGAGTATATATTTTCATGAAAATTGTAGTTACAAGTTTTGTATTTAATACCGGGCTCTCGGCATTGGGTCTGTTAACTGGTTAAATCGTATCTTAGCAACAGGAAACAATTATTGTTGTCGCAAATAACACCGAGTCAACATCTATGTCAATAGTATTGTTAAGACCCTCCTTTCGCAGATTACCAGCTTCCACCACTGGTTATCAGAGGCCCCGTAAAAAAAAAAAAAAAAAAAAATATATATATATATATATATATATATATATATATATATATATATATATATATATATATATATATATATATATATATATATATATATATATATATATATATATATATATATATGCAAGTAAATCACTGTAGGTGCGCGTGATAGGTATATGCTGATAACCACAAGGAAAGAAGAAAACACGAAGTTCCCAAGCGCTTTCGTGTAATTCACATCTTCAGGGGTGAGTACAGACTAGGTACTCACCCCTGAAGATGTGAATTACATGAAAGCGCTTGGGAACTTCGTGTTTTCTTCTTTCCTTGTGGTTATCAGCATATATATATATATATATATATATATATATATATATATATATATATATATATATATATTGTATGTAGAAGTCCGAGTGTTTATTGGGCTAATGAAATATATATATATATATATATATATATATATATATATATATATATATATATATATATATATATATATATATATATATATATATATATATATATATATGCAAGTAAATCACTGTGGCTGTGCGTGATCCAGATATATGCTGATAACCACAAGGAAAGAAGAAAACAAAGTTCCCAAGCGCTTTCGTGTAATTCACATCTTCAGATGTGAATTACACGAAAGCCGACCAAGCACTGAGAATCCA
This sequence comes from Homarus americanus, assembly GCF_018991925.1. Lineage (NCBI taxonomy): Eukaryota > Metazoa > Arthropoda > Malacostraca > Decapoda > Nephropidae > Homarus > Homarus americanus. Next base: position 484,998 of record NW_024716501.1, on the reverse strand, counting down.
TGACCCAACCCAACACGCACCTGACGCTTGACCTGACGCTAGCCTGACTCTGTCTTGTCGCCTCCCGGCCGCGTCCGGGCGAGTTGCTGCTGCCTCCAACTTAAGAAAAAAAAACATAAGAATGAAGGAAACTGCAGAGGGCCTATTGGCCCATACTGGGCAGTCCCATTTACACCCAACCCCTATTACTCATATATCCATCCAACCTATGTTTGAAGCTATCCATCGTATTCGAGTTAATGATACTTATACTCCCTCACGCAAGCAGTGTTTAGCCTCTGCACCTATTCTCTCCTCCTAAAATTCACTTCAATCCTCCCTTTTTTCTTCCCCTGAACGTCCTTTCCCCCTGTCACTAGCATTTCATGTTCATGTTCCTAAAAAGCAGCTCACATCAACTCTCTAACCTCTCTCACCATGAACGGTTACGAGTTTGACAACGTGGCGCGGATACGTCCGGATACGCCGACCTGCCCCAAGAAACTAAACCTCCTACTTCTCAAGAAGTTCTTTGAAACTAGTGAGATCATGGGGGTCACCAAGGTGGAACGACTGAAGCTCCATGGTGACATCAAGATCACCTTTGCCGAGAAGGGTATGCCCGTACAGCTCGCAGAGATCCCAGACATCAACGGCATTCCACTAAAAATGATTGCCTACAAGTGGGACAACCTGAAGCTGGGAGTAATCTCCCACGCCGAAATTGCCCACGTGGACCAAGCAGAGCTGAGTGAGCTCCCCAAGGGGCAACTCCAAGTTGTGAAGAAGCTGTCCGACACCACTGCCCTCATCGGACACCATACAACCTTACCCAATAGGGTGTGTCATAGGAGGGAAGATCAGCTAAAACTAATGGCCCATCAGTTTTTTGGTAGATTTTAGTATATATAAACAGAAAATAATTTCGGTTTCAATATTTTGCAACCTTTTGCTAGGTAAATTTTAGCGTGAAATTTATCGAAAATCTAACGTACAGCTGCATTAGTGCATTACAATTAAATAGTGAACATTGCTTTCTGACTTCATTCTTTAACAACCCAACTAACAATATTTTTTTCTGTTTCAGATTCTGATGCATTTATAAGTTGATAATATTTGCGATGGCTGCTTGTGTCAGGACGAGGAACCAAAAATCCAGCCATCTCAGTCACTATCTTGGGTCTGGGAGAGAGCTCCTGAAGTCGGAGTTGCCTACATTGAGAGATGCTTTGAGATACGGTGTTTTAATCAGGCAAATCAGTGAAAAGAACCAAAGAACTTACACAAACATAGACATTGCCAGTGATATGACCAAAGCTGTCTTGGCACAGTACACTCTGGCTAACGCTCAGTTCAAGCCTCCAGTCATAACAAGTCAGAAGATTAGTGAGAGACTGCTAGCCAGTTGGGAAAAGGCAAGAGATATCTCTCTTGGGAGAGGAAAACTTGCAGTTAAGGACAGCTTTGACAAGCAACTGGACCAGTTATTTGACATAATTACTTGCAAGTGCCCAATTGTTCTCTGTCCTGAGTTTGGATGAGATCGTGCCTGTAAATCCGAGGCCCACATCTCCTGTATTTGCAATCGTGAACTGAAGATTCCTGTGATCGAACTGGCATTTGTCAAAGCACAGAGAGAGAAGACTGGCAGTATAGGGGCTCTCATGAATTCTAGCCAAGATATTCCGGAGTCCAAGAGACAGGAGGCTGCCACAGAGAGACAGAAGAGGAGAAGAGTTGCCGAGGAAAAGAGACTTGAGAAGGCCCAGGGTGAGGTAAAAAAGGCCGATGATTGGAGTCAAGCTGATTCAGAGTTTAATGACTTCCCCATGCTGATCCGAGTGCTGACCAGGAGAATGGTGACTTTGTCCCTAACCCAGAAAATAATGATCCCAAACCTTCCAGGCATAAGATTCGAAATAGGAAAGATATCCCGTGCATAGCTCTGGCCAGCATGCGACACCACACTGGTCTCAGAGAAACTGCAGAGATAGCAACAGCTGCCTGGGTTGACGGTGGTTTGATAACACCTGATGATGTTCACCTGGTGATAGATCATAACAAAGTAAGGAGAGCTCAGGAGAAACTTGTCAGTAACCTAGAAGAGGAGTTTGATAATGGGATAAGAGAAAATGGAATCAATTGTTTGTTCTTTGATGGGAGAAGGGATGACACTAAAGTGTTCATGAAAGTTGGAGATTCTGACAAGTTGTTCCCTGCCATGGTGAAGGAGGAACACTACTCCTGCTGCAGTGAACCAGGAGGGAAGTATTTGTGGCATTTCACTCCAGAGAAAGATGACATCAGGAAACCAGCTGAGATAGTGGCCGATAACATTGTGAACTGGCTCAGAGAGAGGAACGTAGACCAGACCCTGCAGGCCATTGGAGGGGACAGCACCAACACGAACACAGGGTGGCAAGGGGGGGGGGGTCATACACTGGATAGAGCGTTAGATTGGGAGGAAGCTGGTCTGGATTGTTTGTGACCTCCACACCAACGAGTTGCCACTCAGACATCTGATCCAGGAGCTGGATGGCAAGACTCTTTCAAACAACAGATGGTCTGGTCCTCTTGGCAAGATGCTGGACTCTGCCACTGAGTTAGAAATAAATCTGAGCTTTGAAAAAATCACAGTTGGCCCTCCACTCGCTGAGCTTGCACATACTGTCATTGACGACCTGAGTACTGACCAGTACTATGGTTACATGATTTGCAGTGCCATCAAACCTGGGGTCATGCCTGATAGACTTGCTTACCTGCAGATAGGTCCAGTCTCACATTCTAGGTGGCTGACAACGGCTCTCAGGTTCTACCACTGGGAATTTGGAATTCGCTCATCGCAAACTGAAGACCAGCTTCAACCTAGAGGACTTGTCCTTCAGTTCATCGGCAGGCTGTCCTGCGCAAATTGGTTTAACACCAAGGAATCAAATCATCGTTTCTCCAGAGTTAAAGAACTGTATTCTCTTCAACCCGGGCTCCTGAAGTCAGCCAAGGAAGGGTTCATTCCAGTTGTGGGGCAAGACTGTGAGAGATCTTCCTGGTATGTCTCCTTCCGAGACAGTTCTGCAGACAATGCTCTGCAGTAAGGATGGGGAGGAGAGAAAGAGTAGCAGTCAAAAGATCTTGGATACCAAGGACTGCTGGAGAATCTGGGCATGACGAATCAGTTGGTGACGGTTCGTGAGGTCAGGAAGGCTCTGCGATCAAATCTGGGTGCCAAGACCTCACTAATCTGTAGATCTGGATAGCATCGGAGCTAGCAGTGAGCCCCCCCTCTTACCTGCACCTTACCAATGTTCAGTCAGAAACTTTTCCTGGACAACCCCATGTCCCTGCCTGGCCTCCTTTTGAGTATGGGCGTTGTATTACCTTAGTGAGCAGGCCGGCGATCCGTGTACCCAGCCAGGAGGAGGGAAAATACATCCGAGCTCAGGTGATCCCTTCGGGGAGGGTGATGGTGAAACAAGCAAAGAAAGACTTGTCTTCTCTGCAGGTGTGCATGTACCAGGTCATCAGTAGTAAAACAGGTTTTGTATTTGATGATTTTATTTCCTAAAGGAATATTAAAATTGTCGTGTATCAAGATCATTCGTTTCACTATTTCTGGATCATTTTTAATCTAATAAATTAACCCACCGATACATTACTTTACTTTAAATAGCTATTTAGTAATTGTTTAGTAAAAAGGGTGGGAATACTGAATTTTCATAAGATTTTAAATTCTAATTACCTATCATCTTAAATCCCAGAATATCACATGATTCATAGACACCATCAGAAAGCTTAATACCATCGTTGGAATTTTCAAGCACTCAAAAAAAAATTCGCCTCCATATGACACACCCTATTACCCAAGGAGGCTCAACTGGCGTGGCTAGACCGAAACGCTGCTACAAATGCCAGCACTACGGTCACACAGTCAACAAGTGTGAGGCGCATGAGAACACCTGCTCCCTGTGCGGCAGCCCCGGACACCGCTACACTTTCTGCCCCAACACAGTGAAAAAATGCGCTGCCTGTGGCGGCCCACATTCCTCCGCCGATCGGACCTGCCCCAAATGGAAGGAGGAATGCAGGATAGCCACGGCACGACTCGACAAGAAACTGCGCTGCAAAGAGGCCCTCCTTGCTGTACGATCCCAAGACAAGAAAAGACCAGAAGAAAAGAAAAATCAAGAAAAGAAAACCCAAGAAATGAAAACTCAAGAAAATACACCTGCCACACAGAATCAAGAACACCACGAGGCCCGTGGAGCTGAAGCCCACGTGGTCAACCTCACCGTCTCCGACTTAAGAACATAAGAAAATAAGGAGTCTGCAATAACATAAGAATGGAGGAAACTGCAGCGGGCCTATTGGCCCATACAGGGCAGTCCCGTTTACACCCAACCCCTATTGCTCATATGAGCATCCAACCTATGTTTGAAGCAATTCAGCGTATTCGAGTTAATGATGATATTTGGTAACTTGTTCCATTCATCCACTACTCTGTTTCCAAACCAGTGTTTACCTATTTCACGCCGAAATCTAAATTTGTCTAATTTAAAACCATTGTTACGAGTTCGCTCCTGGTTGGATAGTTTGAGTACCTTTGTAATGTCCCCTTTGTTTAGCCCTGCCTTCCACTTATACACCTCTATCAGGTCGCCCCTCGCTCTACGTCTCTCAAGGGAGTGCAAATTAAAATGCTTTAACCTGTCTCTATACTCAAGGTTCCTAATGCCCGGGATTAGTCTTTTCATTCTCCTCTGAATTCTTTCCAAGGATTCTATATCCATTCTGTAATACGGTGACCAGAACTGAACTGCGTAATCCAGGTGTGGTCTCACAAGAGCAAGATACAGTTTTAGGATGACCTCGCTAGTCTTATAACTAACACTCCTTTGTATGAACCCAAGTACTTTATTAGCCTTGATACGAGCAAAAACACATTGTTTACTTGGCTTAAGGTTCCTACTTATCATTACTCCTAAATCTCTCTCGCAGTCGGATTTCTCTATGGCATCGTTGTTCATCTGGTATCTGGTTTCCCTGTTTACATCTCCTATACTGAGTACTTTACATTTGTCGACGTTGAATTTCATCTGCCATTTTTCAGGCCGGTTGGCCTGTGCATGGCAGCTCCTGTCGAGAGTTACTACCACTCTCTATCATCCGTGAATCTATCTAGCCTCCTTTTGAAACTTTCCAGAGTTCCCGCACTTACTACAAAGTTGCTAAGCTTGTTCCATTCGTCCACCACCCTATTTGTGAACCAGTTTCTTCCTATCTCCCTCCTAAACCTAAACTTATCCAACTTGAATCCGTTGCTCCGAGTCCTATCCTGCTCGGATATTATAAGAACTTTATCTATATCCCCTTTATTGATTCCTTTCACCCACTTAAATACTTCTATCATATCTCCCCGCACTCTTCGTCTTTCTAGGGAATGCAAGTTAAGTTTCTTTAACCTATCCTGATATGGAAGGTTTCTAAGTCCCGGAATCATTTTTGTCATTCTTCGCTGCACCGACTCTAGTGAATTTATATCCATTCTATAATAGGGGCACCAGAACTGAACCGCATAATCGAGGTGCGGCCTAACTAGCGCAAGATATAGTTGCAATAAGACCTCTGCACTCTTGTTACTTACACTTCTAGATATAAAACCCAATACTCTGTTTGAGTTGGCTGGATTTGCTGATCGTGTTGAGTGGTATTGGTGGATACTCTAGGTGAGGGCGGACAAGTGTTTTGTATAGATGTAGTTGAATTTTGGTGTCCATTTTGCTGAATCTTCGTAGTTTCGTGAGTTGTGATTGGGCAGTCTGTTTGCATTGTTTTACGTGTTTTGCTATGCCTGTTCTTGTTATTGTGAGACCCAGAATTTTGCCTTCGTTGAAGTATTGTATAGGTACGTTGTTGACTGTGATTGGTGCAGGGTTTATTTTGGCAATGTGTATTATCATTAGTTTCTGTGTATTGGTTTGAATTTTCCACTTTTTTTCATATTCGTTGATTTGCTCGATGTCGTGGGCTGTTTTCCGTGCCATCATCTGTTTGCCCTTCTGGATGTCGGATGATTGGGTGACGTCATTAGCATAAGCTACGTATTCTCCGTGTATAGGAGGTGGCATGTCCTCCGTATATATTGTGTAGAGTGTGGGCGAGAGGTTACTTCCCTGTGGTACTCCGCTGTATAATTTGATGCTTGGGCCTATGTGGTTACCTATGATAATTTTGGCCTCTCTATTCTCGAGGAAGTTACAAAGAAAGGAAGTAAAGTTGTTGGGAAGTTCTTGGGTGGTAATTTTGTATTTGAGCCCTAGGTGCCAGACCTTGTCGAATGCTTTTGCTATGTCCCTTAATACTACGTTACATTGCTCCTTGTTGTGCATCGCGTTTGCTATGTTTTCGTAAATTAGGGCTAAGGCTGTATGGGTTCCTCTATGTTTTCTAAATCCGTGCTGTCTGGGGTTGTACTTCTCTTCAAATTCGAGGTGTGTTCTCAGTCGGTGGTTAATTATTTTTTCTAGGACTTTTCCCGGTGTTTCTAGAAGAGAGATTGGTCTGTAATTTGATACTTGGATTGGAGATTTACCTTGTTTTGGTATAAGTCTGATGCTTGCTGTTTTAAATTTCCTTGGGAAGTAGCCAGAGGCAAGTGCTGCATTAAAAATGTTTCTGAGTTGGAGTATCATGTTGATTGGTAGATGCTGGAGTATGGGTTTGTTTATTTTACTGATGCCCGAGGCCTTGTTCTTGAAACTGTTTGTTTTGTGAATTTCCTCTGCGGTGATTGGTTTGATCAGTGTGGAAAGATAGTCGAGAGCGTTTATGTCTATGCTGGGACTTGGTTGCCAGATGAATCTCAGTGGAGAGAATTCGAGCTTATATACACTTTTACTTTTTTACTTTTATCCTCTTCGCCACTGATCGGCTTGTTAGCCGCTTGGGCGATCGGTCACGTCTCTTTTCATTTATATTCTTCACCAAAAGATCGGCTCGCTAGCCGCCCGGGCGATCGGTCACGTCTCTGTCACGCACTGTTGGCAAATATTGGGCATGCACCGGCTCCTGAATGTACCTGAACCCGCTCCAGTGTTGGTCAAGTCTTCTCTTGAAAGAGCTCACACTCGGTGCCGTCACAACACTCTCTGGTAGATTGTTCCAAGAGTTTACAACCCTCACTCCGAAAAAGTTTGCCCTCACGGTTTTCCGGACTTGCGGCTTCTTCAATCTTGAGCTGTGACCCCTTGTGGGGCGAGCGTCCGCCAGCTCCAAGTAAGGACACTCAACTGAGTAGTGCCCCCTGAGATGCTTATACACCTCAACTAGGTCCCCCCCTTGCCCGTCTGTAGTATAAGCTAGGCAAGTTCAGGCGCTCCAATCTCTCAGGGTAGTTGAGGTGCCGAAGTGCAGGCACCAGTCTGGTGGCCCTCCTTTGAACATTTTCAACCAACTGACAGTGCAATTCCTTCATCCCTTTGGAACATATGATACGCCTCCTTACCGTTGGTACGCCCCAGGTGCATCCTCTTACACTTCGTGACATTGAATCTCAGCAGCCATTTCTTCGACCATTCCTGGAGCCCACAGAGGTCCTTCTGCAGCTCTTCACAGTCCGCTTGGTTCTTAATTTCCCGAAATAACTTGCCATCATCGGCAAACATTTGTATGGAGGAGTGTACAACGTCAGGCATGTCATTTATGAAACAAACAAACAACAGCGGGCCCAATACACTGCCCTGAGGTACCCCACTTGTTACAGGTACAGATGACGATTTCGTGCCATTAATCACCACACACTGCTTGCGGTCATGTAGAAAATCTTCTATCCACGCTAGGACATTTCCCAGAATTCCGTACCCTTCCAGTTTGATTTTCAGCCTTTCGTGGGGTACACTGTCGAAAGCCTTGGCAAAATCTAGGTAAATATTGTCTATATTACCACCCAGTTCCAGAATATGGGTCCAAATATCCAATACCTTGAGCAATTGTGTTAAGCAAGAGCGCCCCGGCATAAAACCGTGTTGGCAATCTTTTACAAGGTTGTTTCGTAGTAAATGTTCCATCGCGGCATCTCTGATAATACTCTCAAGTACTTTACATATTATGCTGGTCAGGCTCACCGGTCTATAGTTGTTCGTGGAGTGACTATCGCCCTTCTTGAAGATAGGACTCACATAAGCCACTTTCCATTCACTGGGGACCATTTGTTCATCCAGGCATTTACAAAACAGGATCTTCAGGGGCTCTGCAAGCTCGTTGCACAGCTCTCTCAGCACTCTAGGATGCACCATGTCAGGTCCGGGACTCTAATGGACCTTTAGCCTGGACAGTTTATTTCTAATACCCTCTTCTGTGAACACAATGTGGGTCAGTGCTGGCGGGACAGGGCCGCGACCTAGCCTCTTTTGCCAAACACAATATGGCCGCCGGCAGCTCAAAGTAACCTCACTTTTCTGAGTGGATGCCGCCTCCACCCTTATTCTAACTCCATGCGAGTGACAGCAAAGTAGTAGTATTATTCCCCGAAGCGTCAGTGAAATAAGCTGGGTGCCTATTTATGGGCCCGAAAATACATAATAGCATTAAATAAAATAGTTTAATGCAGGATACAGTATGACCCACTACAAATAGTTAAAAGAGGATTTTAGTGTTTAAGTTGGGGATCATAAAACTCATTTTCCGAAGGAATTTCATTCCCTATAGTTTAGAATGCGTGTACAGTAGATTCACAAAATGCGCAAGCGTTCTGTGCCTCGTGGATTCATCCGGTACAAGAGCAATTTAATAACGTATTTTGTAATACAACTTGAAATATATCATTTATCAGATAAAAAAATCAAACTTAATAGTTCGAACGATTTTATTCTAAAGAATATAAAAAAATTGATAAATATTGCAGTTGCATAGACCGTGTGGCCTAATGGATAAGGCGTCGGACTTCGGATCCGAAGATTGCAGGTTCGAGTCCTGTCACGGTCGGCTATGTTTTACTTAATAAATGTATGGGGAAAGAGAAATAAATAATATGCAATTCTTTTACTTTATTTTCTTAGCTACTGATCGGCTTGTTAGCCACTCGGGCGGTTGGCTTGTATTGGACATGCACTGGCTTGTCTAGAGACTTGAAAGTCTAGGCAGTGGTTCCCAACTTGGGAGCCATGGGGTAATTTTAACCATGTGAGTTCATAATAAAATTAAATAACAGTGTTAGTTTAAACTATTTGAGTTAATGAACGGTATGGCAGTATACTATAGCACAGCGTTAGTGTTGCTTCATCCTTTTTACTTTACTAGTATTTTTATCCTCTTCGCCACTGATCGGCTCGTTAGCGGCTTGGGCGGTTGAAATTGTCTCTGTTACGCACTGTTGCCAAATTCTGGACATGGACTGATTCCTGAATGCATTTGTACCTGCATCAGCGTTGCTCATGAAAGAACTCACACTCAGTGCCGTCACAACACCGGCAGAATGTTCCAAAAGTTCACAATTCTCACTACAATAAAATTTGCCTTCACAGTTTTCTGGACTTAGGCTTCTTCGATCTTGAGCTGTGACCCCTTGTGGGGCGGGCGTCCGACAGCTCCACGTATGTGTTATATATGTGTATGTTTATATGCTGCCTTTATGGATTATATACACATTATTAATTATGTTACTTCTTACCAAAGTTAGAATGTGTTTGGGCCTGTGTAATCAAGAATGTGTTGGGCTCGCGGTAACATCAGAGAGAATAAACCACCTGAGCAAGAGTCTGTATGTGGCTTCTTCTTCTCCCACTAAATCATGTAAGATACTACAGTATGGAAACTCGATTGAGTAGTGCTCTCTGAGATATTTATAAACTTCAATTAGGCTTCCCCTCGCCCGTCCATAGTTTAAGCTAGGCAGTTGCAGGCTTTCTAATCTCTCTGGATAACTGAGGTGCCGTGATGCAGGCATCAGTCTGGTTGCCCTCCTTTGGACAATTTCAATCGACTGATAGTCTCTATAGCATATCTCGGGGATCAGACGGGGTGACAATACTCCAGACAGGGAAGCACCTCACTCTTGAAGAGAATTACGGGGGACGGACCGTCTAGATAATCTGACCGACTTAGTTTGGTTGCTTGATTCACCTTCTTTTCACAATGGCCCAAGAATTTCAGCTCGTTGTCAACATATACACCCACGTCCTTCTTACATTCGGTCTCGATTAATGCAGTTTCGTCGTCCCGTTGGGACATGAGATACGCCTACTTAGTGTTGGTACGACCTACAGTAAGTGCATCATCTTACACTTCGTTACATTGAATCTTAGCAAGCATTTCTTCGACTACTCTTGAAGCTGAGAGAGATATTTCTGTAGCTCTTCACATTCTATTTGGTTCTTAATTTCCCTGAATAACTTGGCATCATTTGCAAACATTTATATAGAGGAGCCGAGGGATGTATAGCTTCTGGCATATAATTTATGAAACAAACAACAACGGGCCCAGTACACTGCCCTGTGGTGCCCTGCTTGTCACGAGTACACATAACGACTTCGTGCCATTAATCACCACACACTGCCGCCGGTCATGAAGAAGGTCTCCAATCCATGCTAGAACTCTTCCCCTAATCCCATTCCCTTACAGTTTAATTTTCAGCCTTTCATGGGGTACGTTCTCAAAAGCTTTGGCAAAATCTAGGTATATATTGTCGATACTACCACCCTGTTCCAGAATTTGAGTTCAAACATCCAGTACCTTGAGTAATTGTGTGAAGCAGGAGCGTCATTGCATAAAACCATGTTGCCAGTCCTTTATAAGGTTTTGTAGATGTTCCATCAGGGCATCTTTTACAGTGCTCTGTAGTACTTATCACCAGGCCGGTCAGGCTCGCTGGTCTAAAAGTATTCGTGGAGTAGCGATCGCCCTTTTTTAATATAAGACTCACATGAGCTATTTTGCAGTCATTGGGGACCTTTTGTTCATCCAGGCATTTACAGAGCAGCATCTTAAGGGACTCAGCAAGCTCGTTTAGCAACTCTCTTGGCACTCTGGGATGTACTGAAAAGCGACATTCCTGAACATCTGAGTCACTGGAGATAGACTTTCATACGTATTTTCCTGATTGAGGTTACAATGAGGCAATAATTGTAAGGAATCCTTTTTATGTTAACCTTCGCGTGGAGAACATGCCAGTTTTGGGTGCCAGTGGGTCGCTACCCTATCAGCAAAATGGCTATCTGGGTGTTTGTGCTATTCTACAGTAAATCTGCGAAGCAGGTTTTTGTTATGTTGTTGAGCGTCAAGAAACAGCGTGTTCGGCTCTACTGTACATGGAAGATGACTTTCGCTGTGCCCCGACTGTGAGTTAACCACGGATGTCCCAATTATTAGCTAAAATGTATTGTCAGCCATCCCAGACAGACTGCCTCAAGAAAAAAAAAAAACACCCTTTTCCTGGGCATTTAAAAAATTATTGGTTTGTTAAACTCACTATTAACGCTGTGCCAGGCGATTTTCTAACTTGCTCCACCAAGTGCACTTAATGTTGTATGTTACATACATTTTTCCACACAGTGCAAAATATTTTATAACGCATGCTATGAAGCATGTCGTTGGGATTATACGAGGATCACATTGGAAAAGTATTACTAATACTTGTGCGTGATCCTCGGTAAACGTTTATATATGTATTCATGTGCTGTTTGAATATTTACCTAATAAATTCAATTGGATTCAACAAAAGCTGCTACGGAATTATAGAAATAAAAAGCGAAAAAAGATAAAACTATACTCATGTTCTATTCAGTTCGTTGCGAACATTGTAGTGTCCTTTTGTAGGAAAAGTATAAGAATGTGACTGTTAGGTAATATAAGGAAAAATAAAAGATTATTAATTTCGTATAGTTATATAAGGCAACTAGATTATTAAAGAAAGATAAAAGTATCTGGGGGATAGCTATTATATAAAGATAAACACTATGCGATGGCCGGGAATCGAACCCGGGTCAACTGCTTGGAAGGCAGCTATGCTCACCACTATACCACCATCGCGACAATTTCGACACACACACACACACATATATATATATATATATATATATATATATATATATATATATATATATATATATATATATATATATATATATATATATATATATATATATATATATATATATATATATTTTTATATATATATATATATATATATATATGTATATATAGCTGAATAGGCAAAAACTGAGAAAATATGCACAATAAAATAGGTAAATAAATATTTAGTAATAATATGTTAATAAGTTCCAATAACTTATCATCTTAAAAAACAAACAAATCATTGTGGTTAAATTAGTATCGCCAATTTCATATTCAGCCACAATAAATAATTCAAACAAAACTAAGTGATCATTTCAGTGGGGGGATGAGGTTAAAGAATTCACACATTAATCGTACCTCCATACCGGTAAGCAAAGCAGGAACTGATGGAGCCCGCATATCTACGAGCGTATACTATACCCCCTGGTGAGGCACTTAACTGTACACGAACCCATCATGTACAGTTCCTGTCCACTGACCAGCCAGTCACGGCCTAGCTATCCGCAGCCTAATGTACCCTAGTATATTCCTTTTGGATATTACGATTCTAAATACCATAACAGGTTGAAGCATTTATCATACCTTAGAATTTTCCAAAAATATGCCTTATGAAACAAAAAGTAATGAATATGCACTTTAGCTCAAAAATGGTAAAATATGCATTTGCTTATGCACATATGCAAATCCATAATTATCCTAAGCCTAATAACGATGAGTATATTTGATAGATTTAGCATGCGAAACCCGCAATAAAACAGACTAACCTAAAATTGTGGAAAAACGTACAACTCAGCGTCACTGCCGTCATGCACCGGCTCCTGAATGTACCTGACCAATCTCCAGCTTTGGTCAAGTCTGGTCTTGAAAGAGCTCACACTCGGTGCCGTCACAACACTTTCTGGTAGATTGTTCCAAGAGTTCACAACTCTCACTCCGAAAAAGTTTGCCCTCACCAGGGCCGGATTCAGGAGTGGGCAAAGTGGGCAGCTGCCCGGGGGCCTCCACAATCTGGGGGACTCCACATATTACAATATTTTATTTATTTGTTTATTCTTTTGGATTATTTTTATTTTCATTCTTTAAAATTCATGTGTACAAATTTCCAACACACACTTTTGTGTGTGTGTGTGTGTTGGCAATTTGTACACTATCAATAAATATATAGTCAATTAAAAATTTCGCAATGTTCTAATTTCCTCAATATAACTGCATATGTCTTCAAAATTCTCCAAAGAAGTGTTCAAATTTCAAAATTTTCCCGGGGGCTTACAGCGCCCCCCGGAACTCCCAGATGTTTAGGCTCGCTTCACTCGCCACCCCACCCTCTTGGGTAGTTATAATGAGGGGGGCCTTCACAAAGAGGCTGCCCATGGGCCTCCACAGGTCTAAATCCGGCACTGGCCCTCACAGTTTTCTGGACCTGCGGCTTCTTCAATCTTACTTTTACTATTACTTTTATCCTCTTCACCAAACGATCGACTCGTTAGCCGCTTGAGCGATTGGGCACGTCTCTGTTACGCACTGTTGGCAAGAACTGGGCATGCACCGACTCCTGAATGTACCAGATATCCATTACCTTGAGCAATTGTGTTAAGCAGGAGCACCCCGGCATAAAACTGTGTTGGCAATCCTCTACAAGGTTGTTTCGTAGAAGATGTTCCATTGCGGCATCTCTGATAATACTCTCAAGTACTTTACATATTATGCTGGTCAGGCTCACCGGTCTATAGTTGTTCGTGCAGTGACGATCGCCCTTCTTGAAGACAGGACTCACATAAGCCACTTTCCATTCACTGGGGACCTTTTGTTCATCTGGGCATTTACAAATCAGGATTTTCAGGGGCTCGGTAAGCTCGTTGCACAACTCTCTTAGCACTCTAGGATGCACCATGTCAGGGCCGGGACTCTTATGGACCTTTAGCTTTGACAGTTTATATCTAATACCCTCTTTTGTAAGCACAAAGTGGGTCAGTGCTGTGTCGAACCGTCTGTCCTCAAACACAGGAAAGTTAATCGCATCCTCTCTTGTGAACACAGAAAAAAAAAGCTTTTCAATGCCTCAGCTTTATCCTGGTCAGAATCTGCGTAACTACCATCTTCAAGCTTCAGGTCTGATACTCGTACTCGTGTTTTTAATTTCGACTTTGCATAGCGGCAAAACGCCTTTGGGTTTGACTTGACCTCGCTTGCAAACAGCCTCTGGAACTCCTTTTCAGCCCTTCTACACTCTATCTTTGCTTGGTTTCTGGCTTTCATACGTCCGCCCCAAAAGGGGTCACAACTCAAGGTTGAAGAAGCCACAAGTCCAGAAAACTGTGAGGGCAAATTTTTTTGAAGTGAGAATCGTGAACTCTTGGAACAATCTGTCAGAGAGCGTTGTGGCGGTAAGGAGGCGTATCACACGTCTCAACAGGACGAAGAGACTGCATTAATTGAGACAATGTGAAACGGACTTGGGTGTGTCAACAATGAGCTTAAGTTCTCGAGCCATTGTTAGGTGACTCAGGAAACGGACAAAATTTTAAATAATGATACACAACACAGTGACCAATATAGTTTATTAGAAGAGTATTTCTAAGTCTGTCTCTACTGTGGGGTTCAGGATATTTGGTTCACACTCAGGATGGGTTGGAGAAAGGAAACTCACAATGTGCTCTCTATATACATGTTGTATTGGATGTACAATGCAGCTTGGTGCTGGGAAGGCAGCATGGTTACAAGCGTGATGTAGAGAGAGCTGGTTGGTGAGGGTGCTCAGAGGAGGACCAGCCCGTGGGTCGCCATGCTCGCCGGCGGGAGCGAGGACCACCAGGCAGGCGGAGGAGGTGTTGCTGGCTGGTTGGTGTAGGTAGAAAAGAGACAGGTCGTTCAAGTTTAGAAGCTCCAAAAGTTGTTGGTAGCGAAAGGCAGAGCGGGGAAGATGACAGAGGAAGGAGCAGGAGGTTAGTAAGGGAATTATAGTGGGAGAGATAGTGCCGTGGCTTTACACGACTGCGTTTATTTGGTTAGCGCATAGCGCACGTATTTGGTTTTGTCTGTGTGATCCTCGGGTCACCACTCCTCCGGATTGTGTCAGTTCAAGTTTAGAAGCTCCAACAACTTTCCTGAATACGAATTCGCAACCTTTCGATTTACAACAGGTACCTACTTTACTGCTAGGTGAACAGGGACCAAGGGGCTAGGGTGTGTCCAAGACAGGTCACCACGAGGTCAGGTCTTAAATAGCGGGTGGCGGGGGGTAGGCGTGGCTTAGTAGTTGACCCCCGCTCCGTGATGTATGGCGGCGCTGGTTGACCTAGACCACGAGGCATACACTGGGGAATTGGTGGGGTCGGCTACTCAGCGACAAACAGCGTTTGTAGGGGAGAATTCCACTACAATACAATATTATGACAATCGCAATGACCTATGTCACCAAATCATTCTAATCAAAATTATGAGTCCCAATGATGTGTCACCTAATCATTCTAATCAAATGGAATTTCAGTTCCTGGATTTACTTTTCAGGCACATTAAATCAGTGCAAAAGTTTTCATAGCAAACAACAATACACAGGACAAATCACACGTGAAGAATCATTTTATGCTTAATGATCAGCATCAAAAGTAGGAGTAAATTTACACTGGATTAAAAATAAAAAATGTATACATTGGTTCACATCACAGTATAAAACCATTATGATGATTTAGATGCAATTAAACTAGAGTATTTTCTTACCCTTTAAACTGGCGATTTTCTTCACTGTTTAGCTTTGTTGGCAGCAGGAAAAGAACAAATGAAAGACTAATTTAATTACATATAATGATCGTAAATAAAATAATAAGAATTAATCTAATATCAATATGGGAATAGTAATGTATTTATATTTTAGTTATATATTTGGAGCTAATGAAATATATAAAAATAAATATATAATACTATTGTTGCTCGCTTTACTTGGCACCTTCAAACTTGGGCTGACGAGCAGAGGGAGTACGACAGGTGAGCAATAGTGTGACTTGTTTTACAGAATTTCTCACGATTAACGAGTTTAACAGGTTTAAGACTTAACCTGTTGATATTTAATATAGAGAATTTTAAGTAAGTTGAATCGTCATAGTGGAAAATGGCTGTTGTGTTAAGATATATGTGTTGGAATGTGCGGTATGTCATTCATGTAGACAGCTGATCCCCACATCACCTTAACTTCATCCTGGATGTCTGGGAGATGATAACTTGATGTTTGGTCAAGTTTTTTATTCTCGCCAATCGTGATGAGTGATGTTGACGAGCCAGCAAGCTTGTTTAACGACCGTTGTTTTTGTTGTGAGGAGATAAGGTAACTGTTTCTTATTCTTTACACAGGAAATTATGAGAAAATGTAGAGAAAGTTACGGGGGAGTGGCCGAGAACAGATGCCGTATGCTAGTTAAGTAATTGAAAGGGCTGAACTGCCCAAGGCATGGCCGGGCTTAAAATTAAATTTCACTTACAGCTGAATTTTGTCATTGAATTGTGTGAGAAAATTATATCAGTTCCCATTGAAATTTGGGAATTGTTATTGTAATCCTGCATTTGCTGTGAGTTTGGTGATTTTGATGTATTTAAAATGTGTTTTGAAACATCATGGCAACTAGAACGTTTTATTTATGTTGAAGTTTAAAGTTAATTTGTATGTATGACTGACGCTAAGTTTGAGAATCTTCTAGATTTGTTGTAAACACCATTCTTGAAATCAGTGTCAACGTGTGGATAAAATGGAAACTTGATAATATTAATGTGGACACTGCCGTTGATAGACGTGTATTCAGTAAAATTAACTCAACAAAAATTTAAGGATAAAGTTATCGTTTCGGTCATCCACCTATTTGGAAGGTGAAATTATGTTTTTCCGATGGTTTTTGATGTGTTTTGAATGAATCTAACCTTCATTTCTACCGCTAATTACTTATCCAACGATAATGGGGAATTTTAGTGGGAACCAGAGGTTTTGGGTGGGGGAAAAAAAGAAAAGAAAGTAATTTGCGATAGAAATGAAGGTCAGAATCATCCAAAACCTAACCTAACCCTAAACCCAACCTTAAACCTAACCCAACCTAACCTAAACCTAACCTAATCCTAAACCTAACCTAACCTATCCACTTGTGGGCTTACCTTAATTAGACTCATCTTCTTAGACTTGCGAATAACAATTCTTTTCGGACAGTACCAAAGTTGTTTTTCAGCTCTATAACTACAAGGCTGGTTGCACCTTATGCTTGTAATTTATGTAGGTAGAACACCGTGTTCGTGTAGAAATTTCCATGCTTCTCCATCTTTACCGTAATAATCGATGTGAAATCTGGCAATGGTTTGGAAGTAATTTAAATCACAGCCATTGCTGTGGCAGCAATTATTGGTTGATCCAAAATCATACTCACTAATTAACCTCCAATATACCAATGTAAGTGCAGTAAGAAATCTAAAGTGTACCTGTACAATACTGTACAACACAACATACTAAGCAGTCCGACTACCCAAATGTAGCCACAATGAAGTCAAATAATGGTCCTACATGAAAAAATCGGACTGCCAATCACTTCTCGACTAGTATTTGGTGTCACAAAGTCACAAAATATTGGAAAACTTACTTTAATCCGAGTTAATAGATCGCGTGCATGTAACAAGGGAGCGAGTAATTACCCAAATGTAGTCGCAATGAAGTCAAATGATGGTCCTACAAGTGTAAATCGGGCTGTGAATCACTTCTCGATTATTATTTGGTGTCATAAAGTCACAAAAAATTGGTAAACTTAATTTAATCTGAGTTGTGTTAGGTTAGGTTAGGTACATGCACTCGATCTATTAACTCAGATTAAATTAAGTTTACCAATTTTTTGTGACTTCGTGACACCAAATACTAGTCGAGGTTAGGTTAGGTACATGCACTCGATCTATTAACTCCGATTAAATTAAGTTTACCAATTTTTTTTTATTTTGTGACACCAAATACTAGTCAAGAAGTGATTGGCGGTCCAATTTATTCATGTAGGACCATTATTTGACTTCATTGCGGCTACATTTGGGTAATTAGTCGGACCCCATACTAAGGGTTCAATGATGAAATGCCTTGGAGTAATCTGGAATACAGTGGTATACTCCTTAACCACCGGGTTCAGCGATAGCCTTGGGTTTTCACTTGGTCATCCACTGGTATAATATACTCTCTATTTAATGGAATCCAATATAACGAACTCTTGGTTTAGTGGAAGGTGTTTTCTCCATTATTTTTTGCTCGATGTAGTGAACTAGTCGGCTAAATCGAAATTGATTCCGTTAATTCGCTCTCACCTACGGAGACACCTCTGATACATGATATTTACATAGAAACATTATTCAGGGTTAACCTTAAACTGGGGGTTTAGGTGTTTTTCTTTTTTTTTCCAAACTTTTTTCTGATTGATAGCTGCACACTTTTTGACATTCTCCCCCACACCACTTCCTTTCTAAGACTTTGTGTTCTGACCTCACTAGAGGAAAGGTCACGGCAGGCTTAGATCCCGGGGATTAATTGTTCAGTAATGGCTAGTGCTACTTGTGAACAGGGCTGTGCCCTTCAGAGGCCGAGTTAGAGAGGGCCAAGGAAGAAATCTTGAAATTAACGGAAGTGATAGCGAGGATGGAGGAAGAAACAAGACAAGGAAAGCCCGTGTCTGACAAAAACTCAGGCGAATGGAAGTTTGTGAGGAGAGGGGCGACCAAACAGGTGGTGAAAAAACACACCAAGGATACGACAACAACAGCTAATTATACCAACTCTTTCAGTCCTATGATAGACGAATTGAGATGTTAGCATAGTCAGGGACAAGGCTGACAAGGAAGGTACAAAAACCTTAATTGTTGGAGATTCCCAGGTACGGTACCTGGACAGAGCTTTTTGTGGTAAAAATAAAAATAGGATGAGGGTGTGTTTGCCAGGAGCTGGGGTGGAGGATACAGTTGAGAGGATGAACAATATCTTGTCTGGTAATGGGAACAAACCCATTATCTGCCTCAGTGCAGGAGGTAACGATATTGGCCGGTGTAGGAGTGAGGAGCTTCATAATAAGTTCAAGACAGCTATAGAACTTATTAGATCAAAGTGAGAGATCCCTATCATATGTGGTGTCCTGCCTAGAAGGAGAGTTGGCAATGAATGGTTGTCAAGGGCAATTGGTGTCAACGGCCATCTTGACAGATATTGCAAGTCAATATCAGTCCCATTCATTGACAACTGGGACAACTTTTATGGCAGAAGGGACCTTTTTGCTAGGGATGGGGTGCATCTGTCTAGGGATGGGGTGGCAACCCTGGCTGGCTCTCTCGAGAGGGCAGTTCAAAAGATGTCGAAGTCTTTAAACTGGTAGGAGAACATGTGAGCACGGGGGTGGAGGAGACTGCAGTGGGAACGGGTAAACAAAGTGTAAGGTTATAGGGAAATAGTGCTAGGATTGATGACAAAACTAAATTAGGCAGGGAGTTAAAACCTTAACGCGACAAAGAGAGGACTCAGAACACGACTAACTTAAATGTCTACTACGCAAACAGTAAAGTATGAGAAACAAAATGGATGAAATCAGGGCGTTGGTATGTACCGAAAAAATCAATATAATGTAATAGCATTCGCTGAAACATGGATAAACCTAGACTCACGTGAGTTACCTGTCGAATACCAAATTGCAGGTTACAAATTATTCCATACCGATAGGCAGATTAGGAAAGGAGGCAAAGTAGCAATCTATGTCAGGGATAATCTGAAGTGTGAAATAAATAAGGAAATAAAAACTGAGCAGAATACAGAAAAAATTTGGATAGAATTAATCGATGGTAGGGAAAAATTAATCACGAGTAATATATAGACCTCCTAATCTTGATAGAGTTAATGACCGACTTATTTGGGATGAAATGCGCAGGGCTTCCATACATAGCAAAGTCTGTATAGTAGGCGACTTTAACTTTAGCCAAATAGATTGGATTGACCTTACGGGTTGCTCAGAATCAGAGGATTTTTTTTAAACAATCCAGGACTGTTTCCTAAGCCAACAAATAACCGAACCCACCCGATTTAGGTAGGATAATAAATTGTGGTGAAGCATACCTCCGAGATTATTATAAGGTATTGGCCGGTATAATTAATACCGAGATAAGAAAAGCAAAGAGGAATAATAAATTGAAGGTAGCAAGGGAGACAAAGACAAACCCCTAGGGATTCTATCAAATGTATCAAACTAAAACATGAGAAAAGATAGGACCAATACAGTCAGATACCAGCGAGCTAACTGATAACGACAGTTTTCACCACTGAAAATTTAAACATGATACCCGAGGTACCGACTCTATACAGAGATAGTGAAGAAAATAAATTAAGCGAGGTAGTGGTGACTAGTAACGATGTCAGTAAGCAAATAGACAAACTAAAACCTAATAAGTCACCAGGTCCCGATGAGATATTTGCCAGAGTGTTAAAGGAATGTAAGGAGCTTAGTATGTCCTTAGCAAAGTTGTTTAACATGTCCTTAAAAATGGGTGTAGTACCGGAATCCTGTAGGATAGCGACTGTAATACCGATTTTCAAGAAGGGGGATAGATCACTATCCTCTTACTAACGTCCAATCAGTCTAACATCAGTTGTAGGCAAATTACTGGAAGCAATCATTTCAAACTCTATTCTAAATCACTTGGAGAAGCACAAGTTGATAAATGATTCACATGGTTTCACAAGCGTGCGTTCATGTCTAACTAATCTATTAACATTCTTTTCATCTGTTTTCGAATCAGTGGACGGGGATTAACATGCGGTATATCTCAACTTCAGCAAAGCCTTCGACAGAGTCCTCCACAAAAGACTAATAAGAAAAGTGGAGGCTCATGGCATTAAAGGAGATACAGTATTCTAAAATGGATTAGGGCGTGGTTACAGGACAGGGAACAGCGAGTGAGCATTAACGGCACTAAATCCGATTGGAGCAACGTTACTAGTGTAGTTTCCCAAGGCTCTGTACTTGGACCATTATTATTTATTATATACATAAACGACATAGATATCGGCATAGACAGCAACATAAGTAAATTTGCTGATGACACTAAAATAGGACGTGTAATTAAATCTGACGAGGACTCCGCAAAACTACAGGAAGATCTAAACAAATTTTTTGAATGGTCTGAAAAATGGCAGATGAAATTCAATGTGGAAAATGTAAAGTAATCAGTATAGGAGATGTAAACAGGGAAACCAGATACCAGATGAACAACAATGCCATTGTGAAATCCGACTGCGAGAGAGATTTAGAAGTAATGATAAGTAGGAATCTTAAGCCAAGTAAGCAATGTGTTTTTGCTCATAACAAGGCTAATAAACTTCTTGGGTTCATACAAAGGAGTGTTAGTTACAAGACTAGCGAGTCATCCTAAAACTATATCTTGCGCTTGTGAGACCTCACTTGAATTACGCAGTTCAATTCTGGTCATCGTATTACAGAATGGATTCAGAGGAGAAAGGCAAGACTAATCCCGGGCATTAGGAACCTTGAGTACAGAGACAGGTTAAAGCATCTTAATTTGCACTCCCTCGAGAGACGTAGAGTGAGGGGCAATATGAAAGAGGTGTATAAATTGAAGTCAGAGCTACAGAAAGGGGACATTACAAAGGTACTCAAACTATCCAACCAGGAGCGAACTTGTAACAATGGTTTTAAATTAGACAAATTTAGATTTGGGCGTGAAATAGGTAAACATTGGTTTGGAAATAGAGTACAGTGGGGTATGCTATAACGAACGTAATTGGTTCCAGAACCTCGTTCGTTATAGCATTCATTCGTTATAGGATTAATCCGTTCCAGGCCCCCAAATACAACCACTTAACACTGAAAAAATTCTGTGGAAAATGTAAAAAATACGGTACTTTATCTTACCTTAGTGTTATTCAGCATGCAGGTACCCCTAAACACTGGCACATCACTATCACTTCCACTGGGAGTCTTGGCTTTAAGGTCCTCAAACAATTGTTTAGCCTTCTCACAAATTATAGCTTCACTAATGTTACCACCTGCCATTTCTTTCTCCTTTATCCACACTAAGAGTAAATTTTCCATCTCTTCAATCACATTACACTTTGCTTTGCTAAGTCTAAAGATTCCCTTAGCCACTTGCACAGTTTTTAACTCCTCTTTATTCTTCAAAATCGTACATATAGTCGATTTAGCCATCCCATATTCATCACTAAGTTTCGCAATGCTTCTTCCATTCTCACGTTTCTTTACAATTTCTTTCTTAGTTTCAAGGGTTATTAGCTTTCTCACTCGCTTTGGACGACTCATTGTTACAATTGTATACTTGTATAACAAAATAGTTATACAAATAACGCGAATTTCCACATCAAAAGACGAAATTTCAACAATAACAGTGGTGCACTGGCTACACAATGAGACAAAGATGGCGCCTGACGCTCTTGTTGTGGGTCGCGGTACAACAATATTCATGCGCCAGGCGAAATAGTCCCGTATTCATCCGCGTTCGTTGTAGGAGTTGTGTTCGTTATAGCATTCTCAATTTTATAGGTAAAACCGTTCGTTATAGGAATATTCGTAGTAGGATCCGTTCGTTATAGCATACCCCACTGTAGTGGACGAGTGGAACAAGTTGCAAATGTCATCATTAACTCGAATACGCTGGATAGCTTCAAACATAGGTTGGATGGATATATGAGCAGGGGTTGGGTGTAAGCACAGTAGTTAAGTCACCGAGGGGTAGCATTGAATGAGCACGCGTGCTGGCGGCAGGACAGGCTGAGCGGATGTAAAAAAAAAACATGCGCCAAGCAGTACATTTGGCACAGAATTTAACTGAATCATACTAGAGTTAGTGAACTAAGTAGTTCGCAAAATCGAGCAAAATTGACAAAGTTCGATTTAGTGGACATTTTGATGAAACGGAAAGGGGTGGCTCGAATTGGTTTGTTAAATCGAAAAATACTGTTAGTCCGGATTGTACGCACCGTTGTGGGAGGTTAGACCAAGCACAGCGGCTATGTCCAAATCATGTTCCCCTTTTTCAAATTTGCTTAATACATCCATTTTCATAGCAAGGGTAATGGTCTTACATTGCCTCTTCACTACACTAGCATCAGGAGCACTTGATGGGCACTTGTAAGCCATTTCGAATGGTTATAGTACAGTTTTAGAGCAAAAGCACTTAAGCACACACGAATGATGTGAAGTTGTAATAGAGACTGGCTTGGCGTTGCCTGGGGACGCTGTGACGTTCAGCGAGTGAAGGCAGCGCGCCTACCCGAGAGAGTGCACGGCTAGACAAGAGCGGGTAATGCGCCTTAGAAAGTAGTCCGTGACGACACAAAACGGCGTAGTATCGGATCCCTGGAACGTTAAGCAAATTTTTGGTCTCTTAAGTTTAGTGACGTAGTACCCAAACAACGTTAAGTGGGACGACGTTATAAGAGGATGCACTGTTCAGGTATTTGAAGAGTGACCTGTGTTGTAATGGTCAGCGAGTGGACCCAGGTTCGATCCCCGGGCAGGGTGAAACTGGGGGCAAGTTTCTCTATGCTATTTGCCTGTCTACCCAGCAGTAATTGGGGACCTGGATGTTAATCGATTTGCAGATCATATTCTGGGGTGATGGTTAGCCAGTGCAGTTGGCGAGTTGTCCAGTCTTCTCGGACTATTCCTGGACACTGGGTCATGCAATTCGTTAACTTGGAGTGTGGTTGTTGTGCTGGCAATGGCTACTACACCTTAAACAAATTCACGCCGAGGTGACCCTAGGGCCGGCCATCTTGTTTACACGAGGGGCAACCATTATTATACCTTTGTAAGGAGCCTAAGTACAGCACAGTTTTTTTAAATATAGAGCATATTTTTCTTGGGTAATTGGTAAGACTATATTAACCCTTACGTCCCGGGTGACATTCCAGAACATGTGCCTTTTCCCTCCACTGTTTAAATGCCCAGCGTGGGTTATCAGGTTCCAGTGTAACTATTTGCCTGTCATGCCACACGCTCGGCCCTGAACGTAATTACCTACTTTTGTTTGTTTAATTTTCATTGTTTGTCCATTTTATCATGTTGTATCAAAGTAATATTGCTAAAAGTAGTGTACAGCTGCTCCCCGACTTAAGGTCGAAAGCGGAAAATGCTTCAATAATACTGTACATAGAAAATCTAAAATGGGTGTCTCTTTTTCTTCTCAGCACCACAAAACTCCCACTTTTAAGCTTGCCAGCCATTTTAAAGTGAATTACAAACAAAAATTTTGTCAGTACACAGCGCAATCATTGACGTTGGGACTCGAAAATACATAATTTGAAAAAATTTTGGTACGACTGAGGCGGTCGTATGTAAGGGTGGTCGTAAGTCGAGAAGGTCGTAAGTCGGGGAGTAGTTGTAGTGTAGTATTACAGGAAAATAATGCTATGATTATGTTGTACAGTGGTCCCTCGGTTAACGAGCACAATTCGTTTCAGCAGGTTGCTCGTTAACCGAAACCATTGTTTCAATGGGTTTTTGGGTAATTGGTTCCAGCTCACCGAAAATTGCCTAAATTCAACAAAAAAGGTAGAAAAGTACACTTACTATGAGGTGTGTATGTAGAAGGCCCCTGGATGATGATGATGATGGGAATTAGAATGGGGGTGGAGGAGAAGGGGGAAGAGAAGGCATTGGGGTGGAAGAGAAGTCACCCCATGGCACCATTTCACCCATAAAATTTTAGTTCTCTTGGTGTAATTCAAGATTATTTTCTTTAAATCAACACTGCACTGCATTATATACTGTCAATATGTAAAATAAATTTCAAAATGACCAATAATTTGCTTGGAAACACAGAAAAAAAGCGTTTAGTTCAAGAGAGTCTCAAGCAAGATGTTACCTCCACTGAAAACAGAGAGAGACTAACGCCTGTCTGGTGTGTTAACAGGCTGGATGGCACGCCAGAAACTAGTTTCTTTATCTTCAGTTATGTTCAATAATTGTTAAAATTACTAAAAAAGTTAATATTAAACTTTTAAAATTATTGAATAGTATAAACTTCTTGATATTTACTATAATAGTAAGGAATTTAAGCCCTAAAACCGATTACTGTATTGGCGGACTAATACTACAGCTGGTGGACCGCCAAATGCAAGTGAAAACATGTTGAAGTCGGCTCGTAAAAAACTCGTTAATCGAGGGATTGCTCGTTAACCGAAGTTAAGAATCTTATGGAAGGTAAATCGTTAACCGAGGCGCTCGTTAACCGAGGGATCACTGTTAATGTATTTATTTGTGGAATTATTATTTTTTTATGCATTACTTGCTCTACCAAACACGAAGACAGCCAGACGGCCTTGCGACCGACTACCTGTGTGTTGTCAAGTACCTTTTATGAAAGATAATGCAAATGAAATATTCTAAATTAATTATTTATAGCAAATAATTATTATGATCAGTAAATACATGCATTACTGGCCATCTCGGAGAAGTTTCTAGAGGGTCAATATAGTTTTTCTTAATTTGTATTGTTTAATTTTTTGAAAAATTTATTTTTCTCAATTTACCCCCAGGTGGGGGGTACTGCCAGCAGCACCCTAACCTGGGGCTTAAAGGTTAAGGAGGAATTGTGTTTTATTGTTCAGTACAGAACAGGTGCTCCTCTACTTACGAACGAGTTATTTTCCTGAGGCTTGTTTGTAAGTCCAACTTTACTCTTGTAGATACCAAACATATTGTAAAAAATGAAAAGATTATGGATATTTAGTACAGTTATACCTTTTAATACAGCCTTAAAACCTGACTCACTCTTCTCCTCTTTGGTAATGTTTTTTCTATCTGGAATTTTCTTCAAAATAATCCAGTCTCATCCACATTAAATACCTGTTCTGGCAGGTAACCCCCCCTCAGTGATGATGTTTGTATCTCTGAAAGTTTGTAAGTTGAACGTTCTTAAGTAGAGGAGCACTTGTACTGTATACCTTTCCAATGTTTTTCCAATTGTTCTACAAAAATTTCCACATTCATTTTATGAATCTATTAAAATTCACATTAAAATTATACACATTTTGCTACCATTGTACTGTATAGGGTCCCCGGGTTACAAACAGGTTCTGTTCCTGAGGATGTTCTTAAGTTGGAACACATGCTATGTGCATACCATACTTAAAGAACAATGTTTAAAATTGCACTACTGTATATAATAGCCCAAGTCCTTGTATACATCTAAAATCACTTAATTTAAGACAAAAGAAGAAATAGAATGACAAAATACATTACCCGTACTGTAAATTTCAAGTTTAAACCTGTTCGTATCGACTGGCGTTCGTAAGTCGGGGATCCCCTATATTTACATTATGGCATCACTCCACCCATTTACAATGAAAATGTAATTACAGTACTGTACTTTAGCTGATAGGAATGAATAATTGACTACAGGTATTGTTCCAATATAAATTTGTTATAGTTACTGTACTGTTTTTTCTTTTCTTTTATGGAATTAAATTTTATTTTGGTTAAATGTAATTTGCCATTCTTTGGTTCAATTATTTGAGATGAAAATTAATCTTTTATATAAATGTGATGTATATTCTGTATATTGAATATATTCTGTATAGTGTACACACTTTAAAATTTTGCAGGACACGAGATGGGAGAGTGAAGTGGTGAGAAATCATCTTGCCCTTGTAACTACAGTTAACAGATTGTAGTTAACACAGTGCTCATTTGCAAGTCAGTTTTCAAAGAATAGTGTTAAGTTATAACTTGTATAAAAAACGAATTATAATAAATGAAACTATATAAACAAAAAAGTGATCCCGGGGAAACGAATACTGTATACTGTAAGTGACTTCAAAACTCATAATACTTTGTGAAAGGTGATTCTAACCTAGATAAGGAAGACATTTGTTAAACACAATGAAAAAAAAATAGATCTAATTGAATAGAGCAAATTTTATGCAACATTTAAAGGCTGTAACACAATGGCAGACCTTACACAAAAGCAAGAGGAGCTTCTCACCGAAGTTACAAATTGTCTAAAGGCACTTCTCACTGCTTTTGGTGGGGAGGTCCAGATGGATAAACTTGGCTGTAAGTTATGAGTTGTCTTTTTTGCCATAATTGATTGAAAGATTAATGTGATAAGCTATTGAACACTTTTGTTTCTGATGAACAAGAATTAGGTAGCAACTGGTTATCCTTCAACAAAACATGTTAATTTTCAGCTGAATACAGAAAAGTGGTAGGGACGGACATTCCCTACAGGCAGTTAAATCATAGTACTATAGCCAGTTTCCTGCAGTCAATTGACAAGGTAAGTAAATACTACAGTACAGTATAGTGTTGTTTTAGTTTCACTTTTAGATCAGGTAAAAAATACTCTAATATTTTTGGCTCTCAGCTGCTGCCACATGCACAAAAAACCCACTTTGGGATAAATTTTATTACCTCCAGTAAATGAAATTGAGCAGTTCCTTCCAGTTTCCTGGGTGCTTAAATGATTGTTGACGATAAACCCATTACCAACAACATGCTGGGCGACTATAGTCTGTTCATTATGGAACTGTCAAATTTGAGCAAGAAATATAGTGCTGAAAATCTAGATTTATGAAAGAAATACAATAGATGCATCCAAGAAAATGAAGCTTAAATGGGAAAATACATTTCAAAAGTTAGTTAAGGAAGCTGATGATTTAGCACAAAAAGGAGACAAAGAAAGAAAACTGCCTACTTGTCAATCCATTACATTAAATCCAAGGTCCTTGGAAGTTAAAAGTGTTTTGGAAGATACAGTTAATAAAATTGTAAAACTTGAAGATGAATTGAAAAAATAAAAATTCATGTTGCACTGTTGTTACAGGACATCTCATTGAATTCCCACAGCCTGTCATGCCTAGCTTCTTTGCCAATTAAATGCCAATTAAAGTACTGTGTGCACTCAATCAATCCAAGTACTGTCCTCATATCTGAGGGTTGGCAACCACAGTCTCCACTATCTGCACGGAGTGTATTTAAAGACCAGATTTGCTTTTTCATTAATGTACTGTTCTATGGACTTTTTTTCCCTCAAATTGCATTGTTCATGTGTGAGTTATATTTTTATATTTTGTTTACATAGGGTAGCTTGTGTTCAGTTATTGTGAACTATTGTTTGTTGAATTCATATAATAAGCTGATAAAAAATAAAGTTGGGTGGAAAGTGAAAGCTATAAGGGGAGGCCTCAAGTCCTTACAGTATTACTGTTAAAAAATTCGTTTTACTAGTTTTCACCCTCATTGGGCTGTCCTGAAGGATTTAATTTTATTCAGTTTTGGTCATTTACTTAGTTATAATGCATTAGTCACATTTCATTATAAAGTTAGTTGATAAAATTTATCTTAGCCATTTTTGGTAGTGTTCCATTGTTGTTAACTCCTAATTTGGAACGGAAAAATCTTTCTTGGGTCTCATATTTTCCAATTAAGTGATCCCATACTGGTATTAAAATGTCTATATTCATCATGAGACATGGCTACTTTCTCTATTTTAAACAGGTTGCGACCTTAAAAAATCGAGGTGGGATTCTCTATGTGCAAATGGTGAATGATAAAAGCGTGGACAACATCCTGAAAATGGTACGAGAACAGAAAACTTCAAGGGGATCTCGAAAACATTTTAAGGTACAGTACGTTATGTTCATAAATTTACTAATAAATTGTTTATTGGTGCTAGAGCAAATTTGATTATGGTAAGTGTTGTTATCCAAAATTATTTTGTTTGATTATTTTCACATACTGTACTACTGTACAATATTTGTGTAGATGTCTAAAGGTAAAAAAAATACTGGAAAAGTTGCCAATTTCAGTATTACTGGGAGGTAGAGTGGGAGGAATAGACTACAGACCGGTTGAACAATACATGTAAGAAAATCAAAGTGAAATGCTTTTGATTACCGTGCTGTATGTACTGTCATTTTTGAGAAAGAAAAAACACTACCCCTCAAATTAATGTACCATATAGGTATCCTTCATGTAAAACAACTTCACTTAACATAGTTTCATTATAATGTAGCTGTTAATTTAGGGAAAATGGTGAGAAAGACGTTGGCTTAGTGTTTCTTACTGTTCACCTTGTTTCAAATCTCATCCAGTTTCTTTCAAAGTACTGTACAGGTATAAAATTATTACTGTACTGGACTGCATGTACAGTATTTCACTAATGTTTATTATTGGTTTATAATTATTGTGTACACCTAATTTTTTTATTTTTATTAAAACATGTTTTGTGGTAATGTATTTCAAGATATTTGGGAAATATTTATTTATATATTTTTTTGTAGGAGTATCTCAGATTTTGTAATGGGAGTCTATGGGAAAATTTGCTTTGATTTATGAAAAATTGACTTATGAAAGGTTTTTCAGGAACAGAACTCTTACAAAATTGGGAATGCCTGTTATTGGATTTTAACTGATTTTGAAATGGTAAATTAGGAGGGAATATGCTTTCTAATTAACAGGCACCTTCCCTTTGCCTTTCACCTTTGTTTTCTGAAAATTAGAGATCATGCCAGGAATAAAATTTGGTTGGCATAGATTAGCTTTCCATCAAGGTTTCACCACTGAAAACTAATCATAAAAGAAAATTTATGAAATTAAGTGAATTTTATTAATTTTTTACATGATTTTTATTCTTTTACTTGTGCTGTGTAGTATAATTTCAGGATTTCCATTACAGCCTGCACGTCAGCCAAGAGGTCCATCTGCTTGGCAACCAGGAGCACCTCGTGTCGGCCCACGTTATGGACCCCCAGTAGATGGGGCTTTTAGAGTCAGAAGGGGACGCACTGAGCTAGCTCCTAAACCAAACAATCCAAAGCCAAATAATTTACCTGGACCAAAGCATCCTCTAATCCCAAATATACCTTATTCAGCTTCTCATATTGCAGCTTCAAAACAGCATCCTACCTTCAAACCTAATCTACCTCTACAATCTGAAACAACTGAAGCTAAACACAGTAACCAGGCCTTGAAACCTGGACAGTACTATAATGATGGAAACTGGAATATTCCTCGTACCATCCGAGGAAACCAAGAAAAGCAGTTTGCTCCATATTATGTGGTGAGAATTTTCTTTATACAGGTATAAATAAAAGTTGGTATAGGTTCCCAGAGTGGAGTGTATAAGGGGTTGACATATTCCATCATTCTGTTCAATTGTAGTTGAAATATTATGAAATGTTAATATCAATACAGTACATTTAGGCAGATGTCATATTATCATAATTGTCTTATATCTCAAGTGTTATCCAGTTATCTCGACATCATGATTGTTTACAGTGTTTACAGTAATGTAGGTTTTTTTTTATAGATACAATATTGGAGTGAAACTTAGAAGTGTGGTAATGGAGAGCAGAGAAAGTAATAAATATCTATTTCGTACTCTGGAACTATAACGTAACAGTTTTGTAGATAAATTATCTGTTTTAATTTACAATATAGAGGTATTAAGAAACCACTCATTTTTTTACTCCCTGTCATACATAAGCTGTACACAATTGTCTGAAGTTGGTTGCTTTTCTACCTCTCTTTCTTTTCATTTGGGTAATAACTCCACCCACTTCTGTTTTCTGGTACCAGAGGAATGGGAGCGAGCATATGCATAAAGTATTTTGTCAAACAGAATTGAGATGCAGCCCAAGTACATATGCTAATTAGTGTGTAAAAAGGATGAGAAAGGGTGACAGTATAGTCAGTCTCTGCAATAATCTTATTTAGCTTTGCACACCAGCATCCAGATGCTCAAAAATCACAAGCTGTCTTCAATATTGAGACTTGTACTTACTCTTTACTCATGGAGTTTAACAGGCTTTTTGTGTGATTGGTGTAAATAAGTGGGCCATAATTTCAGTAATGTCTTCTGTTATTCCATGGGTCAGTAAATATGATGAATTAATTTATGAATATCAAAATGAAAATCTGGCTTCTGAATTACCTATCTAGGTACTGAAAAGAAAGAGACCTAATTACAGAAAAAATGCTACCAGCAGTAACTTTGAATTGTTCCCAGTCTGATTTTATAGCAACTTCAGGAATATCTTCTCTTCCAACAGTTTCCCTATCATGTAATAGAAGTGAATTTTTTTATACTGTACTGTACTATATTTCTCCAACAGGTTCCACCACGTTTCACCAATAATGCCAAAAATACGGAAAGTAAACCAATAGAAAAGACAAATAAACAGAAGTTACAAGAGGAGGTGCAGAAATTAAATGAAGAACAAAAGCCTGTCTTTCGCACAATTCCTTGGGGAAAAAAGAAGCAGAACTGGTTGTCTACTGTGAGCGTAAGTTATAGTTTGTAAAGCACAGTACATGTTAGCTCATATAGCTGTCAGCCATTACTAATACGATGGTCAATAAGTAATGAGACAAATGAATATAACTGCAGAAGTAATGATTCAATATTAATGATCACAGACCTATTTTTCCACATAATCTCTCTCTGCAGCTACTCACTTACACCATCTTTCTACGAGCTCGAAAAATTCTTTCGGCTGACTCCGTAACCAATTTCGGGTATCTCTCTTCAACTTTTCATTGTTCGAAAAATGTTTTCCACATTGTGTACGACGTTGTGTACTGTACCAACACTGGCATTCAAATCTGTCGCAATTTGTTCAATTGTAATTTGTCGGTTTCCCCTAATTTTCCACTTAATGTTCTGCTGCAATGTGGGTATTGAAACTTCGACAGATTTTCTGGCATGATCTTCATCCACAGTGCTTGTTACACCATTCTTGAATTGTTCAACCCACTTGTCAATGTTCGCTTGGCTGATGCAGTTGCTTCCATATTGAAGTGACAATCTGTGGTTAATTTTGCTTAGTTTTATCCCTTCCAAATTTAAATTAACGAATAACAGAGTCCTTTTCCTTCCAAAGTTACAAAATTCAAGCAGAGCGTTCATTGTTAATGCAACACTTACTCGAGACAAATCAATTGAACTGACTAAACAAATGGATGAAGATGTATCTTATGCATGTCTGAACATGGTCGTTGTGCTTGTCCTACCCTTTGCCATCTACATCAAAAGTCTCGTTACTTATTGAATGACCCTCGTATATATACAATATACAGTACAGTACAGTATATATATATATATATATATATATATATATATATATATATATATATATATATATATATATATATATATATATATATATATATATATATATATATATATATATATATATATAAAACAAAAGCTGTTGCATTGTCAGGGATGTAATTACCACAATCAGTCAATGAATCATTATCTAAGTTCCACATATCCATATCATCTAGACACACTAATGTATTTTTTTTTTGTCTGTAGATTGGTAAGATAAAAGTGAGCAGCTACCCAGAGGAGATGGAAAGACCTGAGGATGCAGAAGAGTTGGTGGCTAAAAATGCATTGCCATTAATTCAGCAACTTATTAAACAAAGCCTTCCCATCACAACTAATCTTGAAGTATCCCTCCAAAGGGTTAAAGTGGTATGTACAGTAATGTTTGGGAGAGTGCATCTGTGCATGACTGTGTTGTAGGATTGTGTGGATAAATCACAAAAATCAGGATATAGTACTCATATGTGTGCCTTTTGCTTTATTTATTGGCAAAGGCTTAGTGGTTAGTACAGTATAGTGATGGAGACTAATTGCCACTACGTATACAGTATATATATAGTGGAGTCTTGATAATCTGCAGGTTAAGTACCAGAAGATATTGTAAATTATCAAATCACAAATTATAGTTTAATTGCTTTAAATGGAAGTACAGCTCAGTACTGAAATTAGTTTGGTTCCAGAGATCAAGAAATACACATAAACTGTAACAAAATTGTTTTGATAAATAGTAAACATCATACATAAAAAAAATGCAGTAACACATAAATATTGTGCAAAAAATAGTTCTGCTTAACATAAACAGCTCCTTTCCTCTCATAATTTTGTGTTATGCCAATACATCAACATGGAGATGAGACCACATTATGTAAAAAAAAAATTAAAAATTTAATACCACACAATAACTCTTCTGGGGTTAAGTGTGGGATTTTATTTATATATTTTATTTATTTATTTTATTTATTTATTTATTTTATTTTTTTACATTTATTACTCTGATTACTATGTTTTATTAACCTAGTACTAATTTAACCTAAATAATATGGGAATTATGGTGAAATTAGATAATGTTTTAATGAGGTCAGACGGGCACCGAGCGCTCGGGAATGAGGGTGGGGGTGACAAATTCTCCCGAGTTAGATTTCTTGGAGGTAAAAGTGATTTTTTTCACTGTTATTTTTGGGATGAGACCTTGGTACTCATAATATGTAGGTGGTAAGACTAGTGGCTGGAATCAGTATTGGATATTTTCATTAACATGGTAACAGTTCAAAGAATTTTAGCCCTTTTTTTTTTTTTTTTTTTTTATATAATTAATGTTTTTGATCATTGCAGCTATTAAAAAAAGAAAACATGTGGTGGCCACGGGTACAAGAGCTTTATCAAGATAAGTACCAGGAGCAGTTGCCTGAAGACTACTTTCAGAAGATCCAAAATCATGACAACT
This sequence comes from Homarus americanus, assembly GCF_018991925.1. NCBI lineage: Eukaryota > Metazoa > Arthropoda > Malacostraca > Decapoda > Nephropidae > Homarus > Homarus americanus. The sequence continues at coordinate 451,382 of NW_024716501.1, read as the reverse complement.
GTGGCATCTTCGTTGAAAATCTCTGCTCTGATCGTTGGGTTCTCAGGCTGGCAGAAGAGGTAAGCTACCATTTATTCCTTATTTTTTGCATGCATGTAATATTGCCTCATATTTTCTTGTTTCTTTACCAAACCTGGCTTAGAATACAGCAGAAGTTAACTTGTGGACGCATCAATTTTGCAACATTTTCTCTGGACATCAGTTGTGCACTACTAGCTGCTTATGAAAGCAATAGCCTATTCATGCACTTAACCAAACAGCAACCTCTGATCCTACCATCAGATTCAAAGAAGAGTTACAACAAATTGTTTATTGAAAGAATGTTGAACATTTAGAGTTTAACAAGCAACTTGCTTGTCAGAACCTCCTCTATTGTCATCCACTGTACAGTATTTGATTTGATTATCATCTTCATGTTTATTGTTGTGCATCCCATGACAGCATAATATATGACTGTGCTCCTCAGATCTGACAGATGTGATGATTATTCACCGCTACTGGTTTTCTTTCACAGATAAACAGCCTTTTTGATATATACATAATGGCAAAGTGCTCCTTTTACTATAATTAAAATGAATCGGGTAACACACGAGTTGACATTACTGGTTAGCAAAAGTAAGGCCTCATCACAAGATTAATGGTGAGTTCCTGAGCACATATTCGTAGAGAAAATAGCCTAAGATTCCCCCAACTACTTTTAATTAGATAATGCCTTCAGAATAGTTATGAAGGGACTGTTCCACTTTGATGGTACTGGATAGTTTTCATGTATGAATCCTGGGGAACGTTCACTAGGATACCTCAAGATTGTACAATTTCTGTAATGAGACTTTTAAGTATTGCTTTTCATAGTATTGGATTTGTTTAAATTTATTTACTGAAGCATAATACTGTATTGTACAAGGCTCTTGTACATGTTTCCTTATAATTTCTGTAATATTTCTGTAACTGGAATAATATATGTACTGTAATCATAATGGGTAATTGTTCTATCTTCAGGTGAATCAAGTTCAACCATCCAGTGTGCTTCCAGAGTCTGGTCATTGTAATGTTCTGCCACAAGAGAAACAACAATATCATGGTCAACCACATCTTCATTCTCCTAAAATGAGTGAAGAACTATGTGCAAGTACTAGAAAGTAAGCAGTTTCATTTTCTCAAATTTGTTTTCAAGTTTGGAATATTTGTATACAGTATCTAAGATTGAAAAAAAAATTTAATTTTATATCATATGCATTTTAGGAGATTCATGCCACTAATGCATGCCCTGGCAGAGTTTACATTTCTCCAATAGATGCTGGTATTTTATATGTGGTAAGACATATTATCCAGGCAGGTACTACATTGTGCTGCGCAAAAACTCTCACCCAATGAAACTGGGCCTTATCATTGCTTTGAACACTTAACACTCTAATTAAAAACCGTAAGAAATGTATACAACAAAGTATAAAATCAATCCTGATTAAGTTAAAAACAATTTTTTTTTTTTTTTTTTTTAAATCCTGAATAGTGTCTCTCTCTTTTTGCAATGATTGTTCAAACAATAACTGATCCAAATGGGCATCATACAGTTACGTATACACCTCATACGATATGAACGCTTCAACCGTAGCCTACTCACCACAGTGATGACTATTGAGAGGTGCATATGATAACAATCTGTTTAAATATTTAATTTCATTATTTTATACTGTATATAGCTTCTCGGGTGACTCGGGTCACAGCTTTATTAAGCCAATTGTTTATCCAAACTCTCTCTCTCTCTCTCTCTCTCTCTCTCTCTCTCTCTCTGTGTACGTTCATCCAAAATAAATTCAGCATCTAAGTGTATGGTTATATCTATTAATAAAAGAATTATAATTTGTCAGATTATCCAATGAATATGAATACTTTGCCCAAGAATTTGAATAGGAATGCAAATACTAGGATTTATAATAATAATGTATTCAAATACCCTGAAATGCTATATTCAAATGCATTCAAATACAAATACTCCATCCCTGCTCCCAGGTCCCAAGCATTCCAGATAAATGGTTCCATACCTGCATATCCTCTCTCCCTTTCCTAATCATTATTTTCGTTTCTACATTTTATTTTCTCATCCTGTTTGGTTCCATTCAGAACATCTTGTTTTTTAGTTTTGACAACTGCACCATATATTTTTTTTCTTTTCTTTTATATCCTTTCATTATTCTCTTTATGCTCCTTAATACAATCTTTGCATGAGGTTTATCATTAATATGAGCTGTCATATAAAGTAATAAAGACTGGACTTATGTTTTCATGTGTAAAAGATGTTGCGATAACATTATTATCCATTTTTTTTTCCAAGAATTGTTTTTCTTTCATGATATGAACATACTGTATTACCTTATATTTCATCCTGTCTGTTTCACTGTATATATTCTTTTACTTTTCAGAGAAGAACCACAATTGCCACCAATAAAACTCCCCTGTGGGAATTTTTGGGATATCTTGGTTATACACGTTGAAGACTTTAATTGCGTGAATTTCCGTCTAGTTGGACCTGAATACACTGTAAGTTAGAAAAAAGTCCCTTTCTATAATAGACAATATGGTATTAGTTCAGAGTTCAATATTTCTAAATTATTATTAGGTAATGTACAGCACAGTGGTCCCTCAATTAACGAACACAGTTGGTTCCACAGAGTCATTCGTTAACCGAAAATTTTGTTAACTGAATCTATTCTTTCAGTGGGATATTGGGTAATTGGTTCCAACTCACAGGAAAAGTATACATACAAAGTACTGTATACCAGTAATAGAATTAACAAAACATTAAATATAAACTAATTACAGTACTGTACTGTACAGTATACTGTACAATAATAAACGAAAACAATGGAATACTGTATTTTAACTTACTTTGAGGTGTATATGTCGTATTCCCGGCAGCTTTGTTTACTTATCAAACAACTGATTGTAGAGGCAGTCAATGATGACATGCCATATTCTTTACAGAGTTCATTGGTTCTAATGCCTTCTTCATGTTTCATAATAATTTCTGCACTGTATATTATCAATATGTTAACCAAATTTCAGAATGACTAATAATTTTAATGTAAAAATATTCAAGAGACCAACAAACTCGATGTTCACTGTAAACAAAGTTAAACTGAGAAGCGTTGGTGGGTGATTTGATCAGCTGATGGGCACACAAAAACTGTTCCCTGTACAGTATATATTATCAATATGTTAATTAAATTTCAGAATGACCAATAATTTTAATATAAAAAATGCAAAAACATTCAAGAGCACAACTTTCTTGATATTTACTCCACTGGAAACGAATGTAAACATAGAACCAATTACTGTATTGGTGGACTAGCCAATCAGCTGATGTGCACAACAAAGCGTGTTTCTCATTAGGCTGTCGTTAATCGAAGTTTTGTTCATTAATGGAACTGAAAATCCCTATGGGAGCTAATTCGTTAACCGAAATTTCGTAAATTGAACCGTTCTTTAATCGAGGGACCACTGCACTTTGAAATAGGTGGTAGACTTCTTGATATCAGTATTTCTCTGGGAGAAGTGAGTTAGGTTTCCTTTCTTTGACTGATGATCCTTTTATTAGGCCACATTGACAATGCAGTAACTCTTGCTTGTCTGTTACGTCTTCAAATTTCATTTGCTCTTTATGGTAATTGCTATTTCCCTGCAAGTATGTCTCTCTTTTTTGTGTGCTTGCAAGTTTCAGAGTTTCATTTTTTTTTTTTTTTTTTTTTTAACTATATCGTATGTGTGTGCTTGCTTAAGTGCCCATACTGGAATGAGGAAATAAGCAGTTAACACTCGAATGAAAAGATGCTTCAGTGAGGTCTGTCAGACCACGTGGAACTTAATACATGGAGAAATATGCAAAGCTGTCCGAGGGAAGACACGAAAGATCCCTGTAGAATAAAAAATTTTACAATTTATAAAAGCCCTTAAATCTTGTTGTGGCCTCCAGTTTGAGAACCAGTGCAGTTAGTCTAACACTATTAGAACAGATGCTGTGAATAAAAGTTTAAACACTTTTTTGCTAACCATAAATATTTTCGCCCGTGCCCGTGGTCTAAGTGTAGTCAGAGGATGTTTGCCCATGGGAGATGAGATACATAGTTTAGAGTCGAGATGAAATACGTAGTTTAGACTCGAGGAAAACTTTTCTCGGCACCCAGAATCATTCCGGGGATGTGTGATAGTGTCTGTCCGTCTGAGGTGCTTAGTTTAGACCCAGAAACTTTTCCCAGTATCCTGTACTTAGAAAAATTCTGGGGATGTGGGATTTTTTCCAGCTTTGTGAAAGTCGTCTCATTACCCGGATATCTCCCATTCCCGAAAGAGCTCTGCACCCATTGTTCTGCCTAACGGGGATAAAACTGTAGTGTATTATGCACGTGCATATATATAATGGTTTATTTATTAATCAGTTGTCTTATTCAACAAGTATCAAAATCAAGCCATCATGTATCACTTAAAGGTAACAAATACTGTTATGAATGTATCTCCATATCAATTACTATACAGTACAATATAGTAGATTCGCAACTTACGCGAGGGTTACGCTCCTGGGACCTTACGTAAAGCCAAAAAATGCGTAAAGCCAGAAACACTCTTAAAAATCCCCTAAATCTCCCTTATATCACTATATATATGTACATATGCACTAGATGGGGGAGGTGAGGTGATGCATTGTGACAGTGGGCACCAAATGTCTAGTGGGTAGTACTGTATTTATTTATCTGTCCTTTAGAGTGACTTTAAAGCTTTTCTCTCAGAAAATGTCACTGAACTAACCTGCGAGAATAAAACTTACATTGCTGGGATTCTTGTAAGACAATGATTAATTTTAATATAAACATGCTATAGTTTGCAACTAGACATAAAAATTTTAATAATTATTTAGTACATTTGAGTACATGTACAGTACAGCTTTGCCCTTAGGACAGTGTGTGCATGTAAATGAGTAAAAATAAATGAAGAAAGCTACGTATATCAAGCCAAAAATATTAGTTGAAAAACTTTATGTAGACAGACCTGTGTTGTTGTTTTGAGATTATTCATCCCCTTCCAACGTCACCGTGGGGGGATCATCAAGGTCGGATAACGATGCAGGGGAGGATGTGGGCAGCTCAAGGTCACTGTGAGAAGTTGAGGGTGTTGGCTGATTTGCTGACGATGTTGATGCTGAGGTTTTCTTAAAGAACATGGTGATGGGAAGCTGTTGTTGTTGTTTCTTAAGCTACTGGTACATATTCTTATACTGAGCCATAAGGCTCCATAGAGGGGTCATACTCAGACACATAAGTTTTCAAGTGCTCGGTCACCTGAAACACTTCACTAAACTTGTGTATATCCCAACATGCTGGCTCTTCTTGTTCTTCATCATCGTCGTCACCACCGCAGTCTTCTTCATCCACTCTCATTATTTCCTCCAACTCGGCATCAGCCAGAGTTTCCCTGTGCCCTTCAGTTAACTCCTCGATTTACTACTCGACCATGTTTTCAAACCCATCACCGCTTACAGCCCTGGCCACTGTCATAATGTGCTTAACTTAAGAGTTGATCGTAGGGAATCCTTTGAAGTAATGCACACAGTCACTCCACAGTGCCTGCCAACACAAATTAACCGACTGGTTTCAGTGCACCCATGGCCTCCTTCATAAAAGTGATGCAATTGGCAATGCTGAATTCCTTCCAGTATGCCATAACACTTATCAGTGCCGTCCTCCATGGCGTTGCGAATGTGGACGAAGGTTAGGTGTGCAAACGCTGCCTTAAAACACTGAATCATGCCCTGGTCGAGAGGCTGGAGGATGGAGGTGGTGTAGGGTGGAAGGACCACTACCTCGACATAATCCTGTGCGATTTTATGGCATCCGGGTGGCCTGGTGCGTTGTCAACGACTAGCAACACCTTGAAAGTCAGGCCCAGCTTCTCTAGGTAGCTCTTTACCTCAGGGATAAAACATTTGTGGAACCACTCAAAGAAAAACATTGCTGTCACCCAGGTTTTCTTGTTTGACTGCCAGTAGACGGGGAAGAGATTCTTATTTTTTCCCTTCAGAGCACGATGGTTGGCAAACCTATAAATCATGCCTGACTTGATCATATGCCCTGCTGCATTGCCACATAGGAGGGTGATGCGGTCCTTCGCAGCCTTAAACCCCGGGGCCTGCTTCTCAGACTTGGAAATGTAGGTTATGATTGGCATTTCTTCCAAAACAAACCTGTTTTGTTGAAGACCTGCTCTGGAAGATATCCATTTTCCTCAATCAATTTCCTGAATTCGTCTGGGAACACCCGTGCTGCTGCCTCGTCCGCTGATGTCGATTCGCCAGTGATTAAAATATTTTTCAGGTTGAAACGCTTCCTGAAACTGTTGAGCCAACCAGCACTGGCTTTAAAATTCTTCTCAGAGCTGGTGGATGCTTTGCCCTGAGGAACCTCAGATTTAAACTGGTCATAAAGACTCGGTGCCTTCTCCCTGAGCATGTTGCTGTCGATGGGGACACGTTTCTGGTTCGTACCCTCTACCCAGATGTTTAATGACTTCTCCACCTTCACTAGAGTTACAACTCTAACCTGGCTCGTTACCTTAACAGTAAATGAGGCACTTGTAGATACGGTATCACGAATTTCCTTCTCCCGAATCTTAACGTACCTCACGCTTGATTTGTTGCATCCGTACCTCTGTGCTGCCACTTTTCTTCCAGGGTCATCACAGAGCGTAGTTTCTTCACTGGAAGACCAGAGGCAGAGGTTGGCTTGTGTTTGGGCATTATGAACGAGTATGAGAGAGTTTTAAGCACACTAAATTGACACACACGAGAGGCAGGTGTTACCCCAACTGTACCCACACTGCAACTGAAGACAAAGAGATGGGATGGCGGGGTGGAACTTTGGCGGGCTAGTGTTTGGCACACTTATGACCCATTTTGAAAATTTTGACTTTGAAATTGGAAATTGTAACCTAATTCCCGGGGTAATCCATGTATAGTTGAAATCGTGTAAGAAAAATACACGTCAGTTGCAAGTCTACTGTACAGTTTTCTGATTTGGTGAAAGCTATCTTTCTAAGAACACAACCTGAGCTTTAAAGAGGTATTACTGTACATGTTAGAATGCATATGTGTACTGTACCTCTAATTACTTTAATTCTTTTTGGGGAAAAATTCCTCGGTATAAAACATTTCACTAAAAGTCGCATTTCTTTGGAACACGTTCCCGACGCATAATGAAGACCCCCCTGTACAGCTTTAGGAATTGTTTCATATAAAGTAGAATATCCTTTGAAAAAAAAAAGTGGGGGGGGGGGATGAACATGTAAAATATCCATGGATGTTATTGTGAGAGCAGCAGAAGAATTATGTACTACATATGATACAAAACTGTAATTCATGTATTAATCTAGGGAAGGAGACTAAGGTTTATGGCTTTAACGTTGTTACCATTAACACTCCTAACTCCCCCAAAATATACCATATTCCACCTATTTTTTAATGTAGATAATATTTTTTTTTTCAGGGTGCACATGATGACTTAGTAACAGATATGGAGCTATATTATATGGAAGAAAAGAATCTTTCTCCTGTTACTGGTCCAAGCGTAGGTGGAATATATGCAGCGGGTCACGAGGAGTCATGGTTCAGAGTGAAGGTGCTAAGTATTTCTGGTGGGTAAAAACTCTCATGGCTATACTGTATGGGTTTAGCTGACATCAATTTTGTATTGTTTTTCTTTGGACTAGGAATGTAGTTCTTTTAACCCCATAAAGTACAGGGATTGAAATATGTTATATTCATTTGGATGTTAGAAAATATATATATTTTTTATCTCTTGTTTGACCATATTTTATCTCAGTACTCTGCTGATTTATTCATATACCCAAATCTCCAGTGCTATCCCAGCCATCCTAATCCTGGAGTTTAGTAAACTTAGTACAGTATATTCATGTTGTACCGCATTGTCTACCATTGTCTTTTAAAAATCATTGCTTTACCTTTTCTACATATTCTCCCAGTTGCTGTTTTATGTTGCAACCATAAAATTTTTCTTCGTTTATCTAGTCTTAACTTTTCTCTCAATCTTTAATGTTACTTATCACACCGTCTATATTATTTTAAGCCTCCTCATTTACCATTTCTTAAAATTTTTGTGTTACTTGGCTACAGTTTGAATTTGGGCAAAATAACCAAAGTTATTTTTCTCTCTAAGGTGATAAAGTCATGGTCCTCTTCATGGATCATGGAGACAAGGAAGAAATAGATCTGACAAAGCTGCACCACCTTCAGAAGAGATTTTTTTATCTTCCACCACAGGTAAAATAAAATTTGTCTCATGTTATCCTTTGGATTATGTGCATTAGATATAGTCTTGCAAGTCATTACAGAATTATAAGTGTGCTTATCTGTAACCAATGTGTCTATAAGTTTAGAATAAATTGTATCAGTAAAATTTTGCACAAATTTTATCTGATCACCTTAAATACATGTGCAGTACTTCACTGATTTACATTATTCATATTCTCTCAAGCTTCAGTTCCTTCATGGATCAACTTCTGCATACCTATTCCATCTCCCAGTCATTCATCTCATTGCAATATTATGGGCAAATGATTGATATGCAGTAGACAGCAAGATCTTTTATTTCGCGAGAAATATAGACTGGAAAAATTGCGCCAAATTCAAATTCGTTAAATGCAAATACATAAACTACTGGGAAATATAACAATATAGACTGGCCACTCTACATCAACCTCCAATTTTCCCATTTATAACCTCCAAATGATACAAATTCTGCCTTTATTGACCTGATTGTGCTTTCCGGAAACTAGTTTTTAGGCCTTCCTCATGTAACTTAATCACATGCTTATCCTGCATTGAGTACTTGGCAAACTTAACTCCCTTATGATAGTTCTGCTTCTCCTTTTCCTTATTTGGCCGCTTAGGTGGGTCTTTCCCACCCTCACTAGCACCAGTAGGACCCCCAGTAGAGGTAGAGGCCATTATCTTAACTCGACAGGTGGAAGCACCACCCAAAAAAGCACACAATAGCAGCCCGGGCGGTCGCTAGGATGGCGTGGGCTACAATGGGATACTTGCGTTCTTGTAAACCTCTTTTTACGTTCACCACCGCCAATTCGATCACCAGAGCGCTTCTTGGAAACATTCTTCTTACCTTCTCTTCCCATATTCATAACTAACACGACAAAATTGGTGAAAACAGTGAAAATCACGGAGCAATCGACAGAAACCGCTCGATTCAACTGATCAGCGCTGGTATAAACCGTTTTATTGGTCCTCACTGTGAAACATTCTTTTTACTTATTCTTTTCATACATTATTTATGGGTAATAACTAAATTTGCAAAAAAAAAGAAAAAATTTAGAGTACCTCTCAAAAAACACTTCACAAACAGTAGACACGAATCAATTGAACATGTGATGTCTAACATGAACTCTATACATTGCATAACCCCGTGCCACGCTTAAAACGTTGAGGATGGAATCGCGCTATAGCCAACATTCGTATGCAAAAGTTCACGTTTTACAAACATCGTTTCCCTATTCATCAATCGCGATACAACCAATTCGCGTTGACAAAACACGAGTTGTAGTAGAAATGACTGTAACTGGTATGAGGGCTGTGATGTCATTCAAGACGGTGGCCAGCATTCAGCTGGCTGGATCTCGTGAAATTCACGATATTTTATGCCAAATATAAGACTTGGTTACATTAGGTAGTGCTCGCGAAATAAAATTGTGCAAAATATGAGATCTTGCTGTACAGTGTTTGCAAAAATTATTGATCTTAGTTATGTAAAGTATCATCTCTTTTAGCCAGAATCTTCGATCCCTGGAACTCTCCAATACCTAGAATTTTTTGGGAGCATTCTGAGAAATTCTAGGAAAAATTTCTCTTTTCCACATACAGTAAAGCCTTGAATAATGACGGTAATGTGTCCTCCAATATTGCAGTGTAAGGTGAATCATCGTATCGCGAATCAATAATTACCATTAAAATAAAGCAATAATAATGAGTTGCGCTCCCAAGTGTGACCTTTTCATATCTTTTGTGTGGCTTTTAACCCTCTTTCCTCCCAAAACAATAAAATTAATGAAAATTGCAAACTATATTCTTTAAATAATGTTTCTGAATCCTCCTTATGCAATATAAATGAATAATAATATGGTCACACAAGAGGAGGCGGGACGCCATTGCTTTCGTTTGTGTTTACAGCCGGGAGTATGGGACGATGGTTCAACACGAGAAAATTCAGAAAATAAGACCCTGGTTGAAGCTGTATTAAAATTTATGTAAAAAAATGAATATATATGTTTTAAGTAATGTTATTTAATTTTAATAAATGGAGCAATAGAAGTAGCTAACCACTAATGGTAAAGAAAAAAGTGAGATGGATTGGGAATGCCAACATATACGTGAGCATTTAAGGATACTGCGTCATTTATCGTTTAAAGAATATGTACAAAAGATTCATTATTGTTATTACTGGTATGTATTTGATTGAATTAATCTTCATATAAGCGAAATTAACAATACAATTCATTAATAATACGTAGAATATTAAAACACACAAGAGGATAAGAGATGGCAATGTTGTTTTCAGTGTTTACACCCATAATGTCAGTTATCCACCTGAAATTGAAGAAAATAAGACCCTGGTTGTTGTTGTGATAAAATTAATGTAAAAAAATATGTGTTTTAATCAGGGTTGGAAAAAATCATGATTTTTTTTTTTAAATAAAAAAATCGATTTATTTGATTTAAATCGGATTTTTTTTTATTTAAATCGATTTATTTGATTTTTTTACTAATTACATTAAAATAGTATTTTTAAACCATAAAAACAGTATTTTTCAACCAAAGCTTATTTAGGATAATAAACAGAAAATTGGCATCAAGATATTTATGCAGTAGATGTACAGATTGTACCTCTCTAGTCCGGCATTCTGTGGTCCGGAAACTCCCGTGGTCCGTAACGATTTTAGTTTGTCCAATAGGTAGATAGGCAGCTTTTTTTTTTTTTTTTTTTTTATCTGAATTATTATTATTATTACAGGAGTATTAAATTTTTGCCCCTCAGGCCCCAATGTGGGTCAGTGACCTATGCCCGGGTGGGCTAATCCCCTTAAAAAAAAAAACAGCCGCGGGAAATTAAGGTTTGTTTACATCCGGCAGTTCGGCTGCTCTCTCTCTCTCTCTGCTTGTCTATACACAGTACAACATTTAACCCTTCAATATATATGAGCAGTAAATAAGTGTTGCTTTCATATTCTTATGTAGAGTAATGATGATATGTTTTCACATGTGCGCACTTACATACGCGCAGTCTCGCTTTTTTTACCATTAATGGTTAGCTACTTATATTGTTCCATTTATTAACATTAAATAACATTACAGGTACTTCAAACAACCATATTAATTTTTTTACATTAATTTTACTACAGCTAAAATCAGGGTCTTATTTTCTTCAGTTTTATATGTAGAACCAATCAGTCACTGGTTTCGTAAGCTTTAACATTAACAATGCCGGCTGCCGTCTCGTCTCCTTTAATATTCCACGTATTATTAATAAATTGTATTGTTAATTTTGCACACACAAACATTAATTCAATAAAAACAAATTCAGAAACATTAATTAAAATATATATGAACAGTAAATAAGTGTTGCTTTCATATTCTTATGTAATGACGATATGTTTTCACGTGTGCACATTCGCACTTACATACGCGATCTCTCTTTTTTCTTTACCATTATCGTTAGCTACTTCTATTGTTTCATTTATTAACATTAAATAACATTACTTAAAACAACCATATTAATTTTACTTCAGCTACAACCAAGGTCTTATTTTCTTCAGTTTTATATGTAGAACCAGTCAGTCACACGCTTTGTAATCAACGAAAACAATGCTGTCATTTCCTCGTGTGTTTTAATATTCTTCGTATTATTAATGAATTGTATTGCTCATTTTGCACACATAAACATTAATTCAATAAAAAAGACATTCAGTAATAAACAATAATGAATCTTTTGTACATAAGAGAAATGACGCCGTTTACACGATTATGCACGTCGTCTGCACGTTGGCGGGCCATTCAAACCCGTCGAAATTCAAGTTTCCACCGTCAAAATTTGTTTTTATTTATTTTTTTGTGTTCCAATAAAATACGTTAAGAATTAAAAACTAGCGAAATTTGAGAAGCTACTATACGACATTTAACCCTTCAATATGTCTTCAAAGAGACCATGATGCAGAGAAAGTGGTGCTAGTGCTTCCAAGCATAAGCACAAGTCACTATCTATCCAGGAAAAGGGTAAATTTCCATGGTCCGGCACCGGTCAGGTCCCGAGGTTGCAGGACTAGAGAGGTACAACCTGTACCAATGGAATTTAACACAATACTGTAATATTCTTTTGTAAAATAAAAGAAAAATGGTAACATATCTTACATTTGAGTGCACAAATCCAAACGTAATAATGAAATTTAACATAAATGCTCTTATAGGATTACAGTGTTTCAAAAATTAATAACTTAACTTCTTCAAGTCAACAGAATAATATTCTCATTTTGTAAAAAAAATAATACTGGTAACAAGATTATTTTCTTACATTTGTAGGATTATAGTGTACCTGTATTAAGAATTACCGGTAATAACTTCAAGTCAACACAATATTCTCATTCTGTAAACAACAAAAATAGTTCAAAACATTTAAATTAGCTTAGCTGAACATTGAAATGCTCATGTACTGTGACAAGCTTAGATGCCTTTTCCTGTCCTAGGTGATTTCTTACCTTTGAGTGTACAAATCCATATGTGGAAAAAATTCTCTCAACCCTTGCTGATGATGCAACAGCTGTAAATAATTGCCTAGGAATATCCATTACATTTTCTGTCATATTATTGGCAAAATACTGCCACCAAGCAAGGGGTGAGAGAGATTTTACAACATCTTTACCAAAATAGACCTCTTTAAATGGTGCACTTCTTCCATGGAAGGACATTAATGTTGAAAGGAAATGTGGAAGAGACTCGCACACATACTGTTCTGCAATGTCTCGCTGCTCAGGAGTCAGATGTCTGCCCTGATACCTTGGATCTATCACATTAGCTAGAAAATGGGCAGGTGTCAATGCTACTTTGATTCTTTTTTCAAAATTATCCATACCCTTCTTATCTGTTAAATACTCCTTAATATCAGTTTTCAGTTTTACCCAGATTTCTACAGCATCACTTAATAGGGTATGTTCTCTCTGGACACAGTCCAATGCCACAGCAATAGGCTTAAGTCTCTCTAAATAGTCTTCTGCAGTTCTTTTTAATGCCTTATCATTAACTTTCTTTTCAATTTTCTTATCAATGTCTTAACACTATTTTCTTTGCTCACTTTGACAAGGGTCTCCCAGTTCTTTAAATAAGATTCAATAGAATCTGTCGCTGTGTTCCATCGTGTGTCTGATGGCATTACTAGCATTGTTCCTCCTCCTCTTCTATACAAAGATCCTGGGATGTGATGATTTCTGAAGAACTTAATGATTTCAGTAATGTGCTCCTTAATGTTCTTGATTTGCAGGTCTTGTGAAAGCAAATTTAACAGGTGTGCAGAGCAACCATATGTTATAATGGATTTATCTTGTCCGAATTTTTCATTTTTGCCATATTAGCAGCATTATCTGTTACACAGCTTCTTACTGTGCATCCAAATTTGTCTTCACACTTTTTTGTAGCACATTCAGCTAATTTCAACAGATATTCAGCTGTGTGTCTTGATTCTGTGTCTATAGAGTCAACAAGATAAATATGGTTGTCCACTGTTAAAGTTATACATGCTATAGGCTCATTATGGACATTACTCCATCCATCCATGGCCATGCAAACTGTTTACCCACTAAGTTCTTCTGAATAATTCTTAATCACTGCATTGTAGGCTTGATCCAAAAGAGACCCTCCAATTTGATGTCTATTAGGTGGAACATATCCTGGTCTTAGCATTTTAATCATCTTGATAAACTCTTCGTGCTCCACTGTTCGGAAGGGTGAATATGATCAAAGTTTCGCAAAACTGGAGAGAACAGACTATAGTACAGTACATAATTATGTAAATCCAAATAATGATATTAGCCTGCTGCATTGCATATACTTTTCAATCATGTACAGTAGAATAAAAAGAGAAAACAGTTATTAGTAAAAAAATAATTTTGATTTAAATCATGATTTTTTTACTCTGAGTTAAATCGATTTAAATCATGTGATTTAAATCATTTGATTTAAATCATAACAACCCTGGACTTTTAATTAAATTATTTAATGTACATTAGAAGTAGCCACTGATATTCAAGAAAAAAGTGAGAGTGGTAGTGGAATGCCAATGTATACAGTACATGCGCACTCAAGGAAACAGTCATTTATCTTAAGAATATGTACAAAATATTCATTATTGTTTATTACTGATTATATATTTGAATGAATTAATGTTTATATATGTGAAATGAACAATGCAATTCATTAATAATACGCAGAATATTAAAACACAGAAGAGGAGACAAGACGGCATTATTTTCGTGAGTGACGATGGTTCTACACAGGAAACTGAAGAAAATAAGACCCTGGCTGTAGCTGTAGTGAACTTAATGTAAAAAAATTGAATACTTGTATGTATGATTTAAGTAATGTTATTTAATGTTAATGAATGGAACACTAGAAGTAGCTAACCACTAATGGTAAAGAAATAAAGCGAGACGATTGGGAACGCCAATGTATGAACAGTAAGTGTGTACATGTGAAAACATATCGTCATTTCTTTACATATGAATATGAAAGCAACACTTATTTACTGTTCATATATGTTTTAAATAATATTTATGAATGGAAAACAAAAATTCTACTCACGAATGGTGGTAAAGTCTAAAACATAAGGACAGCCAATGAATATTGTGCGAGTTTTTACTCAGATGCCAAAGTCATCAGGTTCAACTCTGGTTGAAGCTGTAGCTTTCCATAAAGCTGTTGCTGAAGCTGTTACTGAACCTGAAGTTGATGTTGAAGCTACTTATGATGCTGAATTTGCTGGTGTAGCTGAAGTTGATGGTTTAGACCTTCAAATAATAAAGCTGTCGAAAGAACCTTGCACAGCTGCTTTCTTTTCTCATTATACATCTTTATGTAGAGGTCATTTGCATTTATTTAAATTTTAATGATTTGTTCTGTTCATGGATCCACTTCAGAAAATATATTAATTGCTTGCTCCATATAATATCCAGAGGCCTCTCACCTTTTTCATATCGTTTTAACACATCTAGTTTCTTGGCTAAGCTCATACACTTTCTATTAGCTTTTGAAACAACACTACCATCACTTGCTCTCTTGCTCATGTTGAATAGGGATGCAAATATGGTGTAAGAAACCTGAGGAAGTTTTTCTCCTTTTCTTGTTCAGATGCGTGAAAACAAAGGGACCGCCAAGCTTCGACTGTTGTTTACTGGCGATGCCCATTACCACTCATTAGCCAAGCAGCTTCTTTGCACAAGGCACTCTTCTTTCTTTTTTACAGTATTTTTTTTTTATAATACATATTGGGATTTAGTTAATATTCATACGAAAATGTAATTTTATTTTATTTTTATTATATTTTGGTCGTAAATACGAATGAAATAAGGACATAAATTGAATTGGGTCCTAAATTAACTAGGGTCTTAAATATGAAAAGTTGTTGGTCGAACTGTTGTTATCAGAGGCTTTACTGTTTTAAAAAAAATTCTGGATGATTGCATCAGCCTATTTCCAAATTTTTCTGTCAATTCATTGGTGCCTAGAGCCTCTCACGAGATTCTCACATTGCCAGTGTGTTTAGCTGTGTGCTAGGGCAGTTGCATCAGTTTCTGCTACATCCTGAAGATAAGAAAACACACACGCGCTACTCTCCCACCCTCCTCGCCCTCCTTCCCTCCCCAACTGTACTTAAAATAATTCTTTAAAACTTTCAATTGTAAAAGTAAAATAGTTTTTCCATGCACTAAGATGAACTTAAACTTATTTTTTGTCTTTTAAGTATATAGCATGAGTCTGGGTGACTGATCAAAGCTTGTGTTTTGCAAACTTGTCATTTTCACAAGTGAATTTTTGAAAGGGAAAAGAGAATAAATGATTGCTAAGTCATCCTAAATGTAATGTTTATAATTAATCGCACATTAATAATTTATATAAAGGGCTAAATATACTTTAAACTTAATAAAACCGATATAATAGCATGAATTTTTTTTTACCAGGGATTTTTGCCAACCCTGCTTCTCACAATCATCCTCTGGGTGACACCAATACTCCAACATTCATACAGCAGATGCTGGGGCTTACTGGCTAGTCAGCTGTTCACGTTATGTAAATAAAGCACCAAGAATTTAATATGACACAATAACTCATCTGGGGTTGAGTGTGGGATTTCTTATAAAAAAATTTTCTTTAGGAAAATTTGATTTATTATGCGATATTGTTTTATTAACCTGGCACCAAATAAACTCAAATAAATGAAAATTATGGTGAAATTGTATCCTGCCATTATAAAGGGATCGTAGGTGTGATGGAACGCTCATGGAGGAGAGGGAGGGGAATATTTTGTTCTCAGTCCAGTCTCTCTGACACAGAATTCACATCCCACTCTTAATTTTTTTTTTTTATAGTTTTATTTTATATATTCTTTATATCTAAGTCACATTAAGAGCATTGAAATATTTCCACAACTTTTACAAGTTTCTTAGGTAAACAAACATTGCAGTAACAGCTGCACATCTGTGAATTATGAATATTTGACTGAAATTTAAAATGAAGTAAATTTGTACATTTCACATTATTGCAACTCCACTGTACACTTAAATTCTCCTGCTCTCTATTAATGCATAAGTTTTGTTTGCTTTTTACAGCACCTTAGATGTTCCCTGGCAGGGCTGGAGTATGCCAGGAGGGACAAGAGTTCATTAGCCCTACTTCAGGACTTGGCTCTTGGACAACCTCTGGTAGCCCAAGTCATTAACCGGCAAGAGCATATTTCTCTCATCCTCTTCAACACTATGACAGATGAAGATATCAATATCAACCAGAAAGTTTCAGATCACCTTCAGCATAATTTTGTAGAACCAACTCTTCCATCTGTAAGTCATAACATGTTACACATAATATGGAATCTGAGCATGAGGAGTGAGATTTTAGGTTTACAGACCCAGTGTTATTTAGAATTAGTTGCTTTTTCAACAAGGTACGTTCTTGTAGTAATTGCAAGCACTGTCTACTAATCATGTGTTTTTATCATGCTATTGTGAGTTTAATCATTAAAAGTACAACAGGCATTGTAATAATAATTGAATAATGAAAACCAGGGTCCCAAATTACTTGGTATGTTTGCAAGTCCTGGCTTCTAATCTTGCAAATGAGGTCTTGGTTCATTTTTTAGCAAGGCAGCTGATTGTCTGGCGGACGGACATATGAAAGTCGCTACAGTATACTGTTCTTTAATATTCAATTATCTTAACCCTTACAAAAAAATTTTGACATCCTCCACCTCGCTGTGTGACATTACATGGTGAGGAGAAGTTTACGTCTCGGAACTTGTTTATCATGTTCGTGTTCTCTTCAAGATAAATACCGGGTATGTTACCAAAGCATTTCACATTCTAATTTTTGCTTTTTCAAGTGTGGAAATCCTCAAAAGATCAATACAGTACAGAATTGTTATTTTTCTTTCAAGATATTTTAATATAATACGATAGACTAAACACCAAAAAACTGAAGTAATTTCACATCTCTGTCTGCCAACCAATCAGCTGCCTTGCTACAAACTGAGCCAAGGCCTTAGTTGCAAGGTTCAAGTGAACAGACTATAAACAGTTCTTTATTTGAAGTTCTGAATTTAATTTATGTTTATGCCTCATATCAATGGTCCATTTGTACACTCATAGACACAGTCATCTGTGAACAATAATGCATTTTACCTTTATTAAATGAGGAAAAACCCTGTAAATTTTAGTGCAGTTCTCATTGATTCCAAGGTCTTGATCACAGGTAATTGATTAAAAACCTTATATTCATTCTAGTTTGTGTTCTGATTGTCTTTATGAATACCTTCAACACTTTAATTACCTGTTATGCTCCTTGAAGCATATTAACCTCCTCTGGCTTCTTACTCGCTTACATGTATACTCATAATGAAACCAAATAATTCACGGTTGTTCATATTGATCCCAAGTGAATTGGAGGTTCTCGTAAGAATACCATATGCTTAAAAAGACTGCAAGTTACTATTCGTTGATCATAATAATGTTATCAGAATTACAGGAAGGTGCTCATAATAATGTTATGATTTACATGTGGTTATAGTGACATGACAAGTGACTCAAAGGTGCTCATATTTATGGCAAGTAACCCAGGTACTCATTATAACCTCAGCAGTTCAGCTTGACTTCCAGTTGGTGGCAGTGACTTTAGGTGAATCACAGAAGCTCATAATCACATCACCTAAAATCTCATCACATTACTTAAAAGACATCAAATGACTAAAAAGTACTCATAATAATGTTTAGGGGTTCACTTGTGCTCATAATATTTCCAGGTGAATCAGTGCTAACCATAATGATCCCTGGACCTTATAGACTTATGGGTACTCATAATGACACCAGGATTTTAAAATAGCCTTTGGTAATTATAAGTAGTTATGGTGCAAAGCCATGGTGATTGCATAAGCATACAAGCGTTGAAAAGTTAATTAGCTACAGATATACCTTGGCCGTGGGGGTGTAAACAGGTTAGCCGGTAAATGTTTGTATTTCTGTGTATTAGCATTTTTTTATATATATATATATACATTTCTTTGTTTCATTTTATACAGAACTGTAAATGTTTATAAAATGAACTATACCTCAAATAATTGTAAATAATCAAACTAAACTAATGCCCAGTACCTTTAGAGTTAATGTTAAGGTAATAATAAGCATCTTTCACTGTTAATATAATTTGTCAATAGCATTACCTTTCTGTTTTACATGTTACTATGAATTGAATACTGTTGTACAGGATGCTAGAAATGTTTTCAATTTTTTTTTTAGGTAGGAGGTGTAGCAGAGGTCTACCTGATGCATGTCACTCCTGAGGGTGATGTGTTTGTTCAGATTGAGTCAGAAACCTACGAGGTGCTTGAGAGCCTTCTTGATGTGGCCAGACGTGAGTATTTTTTAGTTTAACAAATATACAGTAAACCCTCTTTCTAAGGAATATTCCCAATAAGGGACTTCTTTTAATCCGGTATAACTAGTAGACTCGGCTTATAAGATCCAGTAATAGAAGCATTGTCTGCTGTTGACCAGGTGCACTGTCCTTAAAATATCTCCAATCAAACAGAGGTGATGATACTGACTGTATTAGTGCAAACTGAAAACATAAAGTGCTTAGTACCAAAGAAAGAGTAGAAAGTCTTGTTACTGAAACTTTGTGACCAAGCATTCCTGATACTGGAGTTTACCATACAAGAGGCGCTCTGCATTACAAGGGGGTAAAGCGCCACCCCTGGCAAAACGTTTTTTTTTTTTTTATGGATATCACTATTTTCACCCTTCCTCTACATGTTAACGTTGAATGTAACCCTCTAGGTAGACTAGAAATATGGTTGGAAGTCCTTAAAAAATAGGGTGTCATTTCGCCTCAGGCCGGGAGCTACGTATTTGTCTGTGTGCTCGATAAGTAACGGTGGTTTCATCCCGTTCAGAGTGAGAGGAGCGCATGCCAATGACAGCGCATGTCCCACGGGCCATACCCCCCTGAGTCAGCCAATCACAATGGATTTTCCTTGCTACGTCACAGCTCCTCAGCCAATCTGCGTGCCCAGATGCTGCCTCCCTGTTAGTCTTGCTGCGCTGTGTAGCTAAAGGCGGTTCAGCGTTTCTACTGTTATTTTGAAAAAATTTTTGGCATAGCATTGACGTTATTCATGTTTCATGGGTGTGAGAAGTGCTATGCAATGTCTGCCCAGTTTTAGAGCAAGGTTCGAGTGAAGCCAGCCCTTCTGGTGTGGGTTCAGGTGCCCTAAATCCTGAGCTTGTGTCTAGTGATGACAGTGCTCACTTGGACACCCCAGCCATGCTTGGTGATAGTGATTTTGGTGGAGAATTTAGTGGCAATTATGGTGATGCAAGTGCTACTGGCGATGGTGATAGCCATTAAAGTTATACGTGCTCCTCAGGATTTATGTAACTTCAACGTACTACAATCGTCTGGGATGATAAAACGAAGGAACTAAACAAAGTAAGATTATAATACAATTATCATAATACTTTTTTACCCAAGATTATGCAAACTTTCTCGGCGTTTGTATTCGTATGTTAATTACATTGGGGGGGAGAGTGTGGTGGTGTTCCCTTATTATTACACACTATTATACTAAACAATATTATAAATCTTTGGCTAATAATTGGGACGGAAAGATAAATACTGATAGGCATATGAGTTGTTATTATTATTTTATTATTTTTTTATTTGGGGGGAGGGGGTGTAAGAAGAGTGTTGATTTTGGTGATCATTAACTTGTTTTACAGTACAGGGGAGTATTAGCCCACTAAAAAATCTGAATAGATATTATACAGCGCTGGACATAGAATGCAGTCTTGTCTTACTCCATGTCTAACCCTGAACCAACTAATGTACAGGTTGACAACCCTTTATCCGAAATTCCGAAAACCGAAAAGCTCTAAAAACCGAAAGTGTTTTGTAGGGCAATTTTTTTTTTTTTTTTAAACAGGGATTAGCCCACCCGGGCATAAATCACTGACTCACATCGGGGCCTGGTGGGCGAAAATGTAATAGTAATAATAATTATAATAATAATAATTATTCATAGTACAGTAAATAAAAATTGTAATTAAAATATTGTACACCAAGATAAAATAATAATGATAACAATAATAGTAATAATAAAATATAATAATAAAATTAATAATAATAATAATAATAATAATAATAATAATAATAATAATACCTGTACTGTAATACATACAATACTGTGAAATCGAACATGACTTGGACGTGACGCTTTTGGGCGCTTGACAAACGTCGGGCAGCGGGTGAGTGAGGCGCCACTTTTGTCTCAGTGTTGCTACTACTGTAGTCACACATTTGCGTCTGCTGCTCTCATATTTTTATGTAATTTTGTTTACCTTCACTGAAAATGCCAAAAAGAGCTTCAGATACCCCTATGGGTTACAGCGAGAAGAAAAGGAAGCGTCTCTCATTATCGACAGCACAGAAAGTGGAGTTATTACAGAAGCTTGATCGTGTGCGGCATCTTACTGAAGAATATGGTGTGGGAACTACCACCGTATATCACTTAAAGAAACAAAGACAAGTTATACACTGACAGTGATGACCCCTTAATAATGCAAAACAGAAAAACATGAAGATCTTGACCACGTGCTGATTGAGTGGATTCGACAACGAAGAACTGAACGTATTCCACTGACTGGTTTGATGGTCGTGAAACGAGGTAAAATATACCACGAAGAACTGAACATTGATGGTGAGTGTGAATATTCAGAAGGTTGGCTGCAGAAATTTAAGAAGCGTCATGGTATAAAATATCTGAAAATCTGTGGTGATAAAGCTTCTGCTGATCATGAAGCAGCTGAACATTACATTGACGAATTTGCCAAAATTATATCTGATGAAAACCTTTGTCGTGAACAAATTTACAATGCTGATGAAATCGCTCTGTACTGGCGCTATGTTCCTAGAAAAATGTGAACAACCGCTGATGAGAGAGCACCAACAGGTGTTAAGGATGCTAAGGACAGGTTGACTGTTCTTGGGTGCGCCAATGCTGCAGGCACACACAAGTTAAAGTTGGCAGTGATTGGAAAAAGCCGACGACCAAGATGTATGAAAGGTGTACACAATTTACCTGTGCATTATTATGCCAACAAGAAAGCATGGGTAACCAGAGAAATATTTTCAGACTGGTTCAATAACCACTTTGTAACATCAGCACGAGCTCATTGCAGGGAAGCTGGACTGGAAGCAAACTGTAAAATTCTATTGTTCCTTGACAACTGCTCTGCACATCCTGCTGAACTTCTTGTGAAAAGTAATGTTTTTGGCATTTACTTTCCCCCCAATGTGACGTCTTTAATACAGCCTTATGTCCAAGGAATTTTACGCTCCATGAAGAGCAAATATAAAGATGTTTTTTTGAACTGTATGCTTGATGCAGTCAGCAGAGGCGTAGGAATCAAAAGCTTCACGAAAGAGTTCAGTGTTAAGGATGCCATTTATTCAGTTGCTAATGCTTGGAACGCTGTTGATAAACCAACATTAACAAATGCTTGGCGCAAACTTTGGCCTACAACGATGTTTGAAGGAAATGAAGATGCAGATGAAGACTTGGAAGGATTTCGTGTTACTAAAGAGAAGATGATATCAAACCTCCTTACTTACGCCAAAGGTTTATCTTTCGAAAGTGTAAATAAGTTGGAGGAAGCCGACATTGAAGAATTGCTGAACATTGACAATTATGCACCTGTTGTGTATTCATTGAGTGATGGGGAAATAGCTGAAATGGTGCTAAATAAAGATAAGCATGAGGATAGTAGTGATGATGATGAAATTGTGAACACTGGTGAAAAAGTCTCCATAGACGATGTGGTGAAAACCTGTGATCAGTTAATTACTGCCCTTGAACAACGTGCATTTATCAGTGAGCACGAGAGACTGCTTAGACAGAAACCACTGTTAATGAGACAGATGACACTGGAAGAAGCCTTTAAAAAGACCATCTGTCCTAGTATTGAGTCATCACTTGAGAGTCCTGTTCCTGGCCCATCTTCAGATGTCTGACTCCTACTTGATGATGACAACACTGATGTGTCCTCTTCATGATAAACAAGCCAGCTGTAATGTACCTTTACTGTATCTGTTTGAAGTTTTACAGAATATTTTCCTTACAAATAAACTGTACTAGAGTATTTATGGACTATATTTATCCCACAATTTCATTTATGCCAAACCTAACTAAACTGAACTGAATATAACCTAACCTAACCATTCCGAAAACCGAAAAATTCCGAAAACCGAAATATGTCTGGCCCCAAGGATTTCGGATAAAGGGTTGTCAACCTGTACTATGTTCATAATTGCTAGTATCCCAGTTCATTTGTTTTATAAGTTCTGTTGGAAATTTTTCCACTTTAGCATTTTCCATTTTGCACACAGCTCCCTCAACTTGTTTCCTGAATCAATAGTTTTATCTTAATTTTCTTTTCATTTCTTACCTTCACCCTTTATCAAAATTATTGTACTTTTCTTTTCATTTCTTATCTTCACCCTTTATCAAAATTATTGTAATGTATAGTTCTTCTACATACTTTGCCTATCTCTTTTTTTTTTCTATGGGATTAAACAGGTTCTTATTGTCCTTACTTTTTATGGTCCCTCACAATGGCATAGATTTGTTGTGAATGAAGGGGAGATGCTTCTGAGGCTTGCAAAGAAAGTATAAATTTCAATGAATATAAATATACTGTACAGTATTCTTTAATTATAAAACTAGATATCTTAGAGCATGTTTATTAGGCTATGAAAAGAAGTTACAAAGGTAAAAAGGCATTTATTCTAGTTGTTGCAAATGTTGTACAGTACAAAAAATAATTCTGGCAACTGAAGGTACAATGGACAAAACTTTACAAACCATAAATTTTCTTTAACTCTCAATCCATGTATTTTTCTAATACAGGTTTGGCATTACCCAACATTGCTCTTATTTCATCACTAAAATACTTGATTACCAGGATAAACATCTACCAAATACTTTTATGCTTAAAACTATTAAAAACCATTATAAAAAACCTGAGCTTACTAATGGCATCCTCTCTGGAGCAACTTGCGCACAAAACTAACTAATTTTTTGTTTATTTTAAATCTCTGGGTTTTCACTGGATGTCCCTTCAAAATGGTGGAATCATCCAGCCAATGAAAACTCAGAATCTCAAGAACACTCCCATCGAATTTAGCTGGAGACATGCTCCAATGAGTGGGAAGTTTGAACTAAGCTTGGAAAATTGGATTTGCAATGGTTTTATTAAGAAATACATTAACTGTAGGGGGATGATTAATATAGGAAATATTCCAACTCGATTGTAGAGGGGGGATGCATCCCCCCCCCCCCTCAGGATGCTTCTTACTGGTGGCACATCATTTATTCATTTGTTTAAGCATTTTGTACATATCCCTGCAGCTATGATATGCCTGCTATAATCTACCATTTCCTTCCATTTCCTATTTGAAAACCAAAGGTCTGTCTACAGTGACTTTAGTCTATAGGTCCTCATCATGAGTTACTGGTTTGTTGTATAAGGCAGAAGTTGAAGAGTAAAATTTACATAAGCCTTATTATGATGGCTTGCTTTATTATGTTTGGCATAGTTGTGTACACATTCATTGTACAATACACTGGGATCTTGATCACGAAACACTTGCCAATCACACAGTTTAAGTTTGTCTGTAGAGGACTGCATATTTTTATCAATGGTCATTCTATATTTAGTTATTACTAGTGAAATTTGAATGTTTTACATGGTATAAAATAATTTTAAGTGTAAATTGCATGTGTTCTGGGTATCAAGTTCTATCTACAGGAGCGAACACAAACACCTGTAGAGTTTTCGTAGGTTCTATTTACTGGATAAACAGATATGTACACAAGGGAGGTGGCGCTCCTTACTCTGTATGGGGGTCAACTAGCCTCTCGAGCGACATGTGGCAAGTGATACATTAGCAGCTTCCATATGTCGCCAGGCACATTAATTAATGTGGGACATGGTAAATACATTGCCACACGCTGCTAGCTAGGCTGAATAAATAGCGTATATAAATGGAGCACATACATAATATACATACAGCATACATAATATACATACATAAATAATACCTTCTAATAATTGAGAAATATTGATACATAATGTAAATGCTTGTAGAGAATATGAAATGATTTAGATATCCTAATGAAAGTCATACCTTCACAGATCGCGCAAAGGAAATGCTTGGGGAAAATGTGCAGATTGACCTAACTCGTCTGTACTTGGCCCGTTTCAGTGAAGATGGAGAATGGTACCGAGCAGCTCCAAGGAGTAACATAGATCAAGATGGCAAGGTATTTATAACTGTTTATTGTAGTCTTTAAAAATCCTATTTGATACATTCTTTATTTTGACAGATGAGAGATGATGCTTGTTTTTATGAAGCTTGATAATCTGCTTCTTGCCTTAAAAATGGAATTACTGTACATACAGTGACCTTTTTCACTAAAATTGAGAGGATGTAAGACAATGACAAGAATATTGTTCAATCACAGCAAATATTCATACATCCATCTATCTATCTATGTCTGTGTATGTATAACTATTCATGTGTTGTTTAATTCTGTTAATTTTCAACATGATTTTACAAAATTTGGTGCAGATGAATCATCTGGATGGGTGATGTACACATGCCAAATACCAAGATATTTAATACCATGATTATTTTTGTACTTTTTTTCCGATTAGCTCGTGCTAGAGGATATGTCTTCATCAAATAAGTTGTTTTAGGCTGAAAATCATCTCAGGTAGGCCCTGAGATACATATATTTTGCATCAGACCAATTGAAAAATTTAGTTTTCATAAATTGGCTGATGGTTTCAGAGAAAAGTTGACATTTTATTTTAATATGTTTGTCATCGTTTTGTCTCATTGGCTTTGTATATATAAAGTATACATGCTTCCAGGATAACTAATTCTTAGTTTTTAGGATTGGCCAAGTACTGACGATGAAGAGGGAAGAAAATTAAAGATCAAGGGGCTGTCAAAGATGAATTCATGACTGATTGCAGTGGAGTGCCTGAGTCGTTATGACACAGGCCTCAGTCTCATCATCCTCAGTTCCTAGTAGTGCCTCCTGCTGATCAGATGCCTCTCAGTCAGCTCAGTGTTTTGGAAACTGAGCACTTCCTTTATTTATTGGGATGGTTGCTTGAGGATAGACAGATTATCACACAACCATAATGCTATTTTGCAGGAGTGTTTATTGATGTTTAACACTTTTCCAGGATATTCACACTAATTTGCATCAAACCAAAACTTTATGTGTCCTGTATCTGGACGCTCAGCGGAGAAAAATATTTCCCCCAAATTAGCCAGTGTGCTGAACTTGTTGAAAATTGGACATGTGTTAGAAATTAGCAACTCAAGTGGTGTGACACTCCTCCTCTACCTCCTTTAAACCCAGTATAATGAGGCATGATAAGTGGCAACCTCAGTTTTTATGTCCACATCCATGAGTGTACTCTCTGCACCTCTATAGTGTTGCCTTAGTCTAGGTTTTTCTTGTATTATTTTTGGCTTATCCTCCCATTCCATAGTGATATATGTCATTCAGTAGTGTGCTTCTGATGTTTCAAGGTACAGTACTGTATTTGTGTATATCAGGGAGTGTTATTTGTGCAAAGTGGTTGAGAAAAAATGTCTGAGAAGCAGGCACCTCGTAATGGTGATGCAAAAACTAGACCTAGGTTACTCTCCCAAGATGAAACATACAGTGGATTGAGTTATTCCTACCCCTCAGGTAATGTAAAAGAGGTGCACATATAAAAAAGCCATTTGTTATTTTGTGTTGTTTACATATACAGTACTACTGTATTTACTATTCATTTTGCATATTCTCAAGTTATACTACAGTAGTCAGTATTCCCTTACTTTTGGTCATATTGCAGTTCCAACAATGCCACCATACTCTCTTGCATTCAAAGGTGTATAATACATATGGGCACATATGGATAACATGTTATTTAAGAGGAAGTACAAGTAAAAAATATTTTCTTGCCATTGGCAACAGCTACATTTGTCTCCTAAACTTTGTACTATATCTCAGTTATTACATGTGATAAATTCAGTTCATTTGCACCATTTTCTTCAGGTGGATTTTTTACATAAGTCATATGAATATTTATTACAGTACAGTACACGAGTATATAAAAGTTAGAGAAAAATAGCCCACCAAAATGTTGTTTAAACATTTCTCACATACTTTCTCTTATACTCGTCATTATTCCCTCAGTTTTTATTGTATCTCATTTCTTGAAATACCAATACATTCTACAGACTCACCTGCATATAATGATGTATAATACATAAGGGTAAAAGGAATTTGTAAGGTTCAACTAACATGTACAAAAAATTTACAGAATATATAAAACTGCTCCCACTCAAGCTGAATGGGTGGGAGAAGGTCACGACAGGGTGGGGGTAATAAAGTCCAGGGGGATTACAACAGGCAACATGTTAACAACCTTATTGGTAGTTAGCTCTCACACAAACGATAGCATTTGCTTCACCTTACATTTGTGACCATTTTCCACAAGGAATACTCAGCTCAACTTCACCAGATGAGGACTGGTAAAAAGGCTTGTTGGAATATTACAGGGAAAATCAGATTTGCATATAATACCTCTTAGGGATAAATCAGTGCTTCATTCAGGCCAATCACAGGACTTGAGGAAATTCTTCAGAGGGTCTGATAGGCAGCTAGCAATGTCTTGGTGGTTAAGTGGGAGAAACTGGATAATTCAATGTACTGTATTCCTGAAAATATCTTAAGTTATTCCTCAACTTGTTTTTGTGTGTGTGTGTGTGTGTGTGTGTGTTGTGTGTGTGTGTGTGTGTGTGTGTGTGTGTGTGTGTGTGTGTGTGTGTGTGTGTGTGTGTGTGTGTGTGTGTGTGTGTGTGTGTGTGTGTGTGTGTGTGTGTGTGTGTGTGTGTGTGTGTGTGTGTGTGTGTGTGTGTGTGTGTGTGTGTGTGTGTGTGTGTGTGTGTGTGTGTGTGTGTGTGTGTGTGTGTGTGTGTGTGTGTGTGTGTGTGTGTGTGTGTGTGTGTGTGTGTGTGTGTGTGTGTGTGTGTGTGTGTGTGTGTGTGTGTGTGTGTGTGTGTGTGTGTGTGTGTGTGTGTGTGTGTGTGTGTGTGTGTGTGTGTGTGTGTGTGTGTGTGTGTGTGTGTGTGTGTGTGTGTGTGTGTGTGTGTGTGTGTGTGTGTGTGTGTGTGTGTGTGTGTGTGTGTGTGTGTGTGTGTGTGTGTGTGTGTGTGTGTGTGTGTGTGTGTGTGTGTGTGTGTGTGTGTGTGTGTGTGTGTGTGTGTGTGTGTGTGTGTGTGTGTGTGTGTGTGTGTGTGTGTGTGTGTGTGTGTGTGTGTGTGTGTGTGTGTGTGTGTGTGTGTGTGTGTGTGTGTGTGTGTGTGTGTGTGTGTGTGTGTGTGTGTGTGTGTGTGTGTGTGTGTGTGTGTGTGTGTGTGTGTGTGTGTGTGTGTGTGTGTGTGTGTGTGTGTGTGTGTGTGTGTGTGTGTGTGTGTGTGTGTGTGTGTGTGTGTGTGTGTGTGTGTGTGTGTGTGTGTGTGTGTGTGTGTGTGTGTGTGTGTGTGTGTGTGTGTGTGTGTGTGTGTGTGTGTGTGTGTGTGTGTGTGTGTGTGTGTGTGTGTGTGTGTGTGTGTGTGTGTGTGTGTGTGTGTGTGTGTGTGTGTGTGTGTGTGTGTGTGTGTGTGTGTGTGTGTGTGTGTGTGTGTGTGTGTGTGTGTGTGTGTGTGTGTGTGTGTGTGTGTGTGTGTGTGTGTGTGTGTGTGTGTGTGTGTCCCTTTTTCTTGGTAACAAATCAAAGAAATTTATGGGATTCATTCCCTACAATTTTTATTGCTCTCACTTTGTCACATCAGTTTTGTGTTTGAGCTCTTGAAATATGACTCTATGATTGATGATATTTGTACTAGAAGGCATGGTAGCTGCAGCAGATCATGCCGGTATGTTTTTCTCTGACCTCGTTAAACATGCTCACTATAGATTCATTAACTCAATAATTTCTGGCTACATCCATAATTTGTTCACTACCATAAAATTTATCTAGTATGTGTACTTCCTTTTCACAATTTGCATGACTAAGCACTTCACTTCAGAGACATTATTTTTAGAAGAAAACCCAGCACAACAGACTGATATGCAAAAAACTTGATGCTTACTCTGTGGACAATCCAAAATTGGTGTGTATAAACAAAGCACTGAGGATTGTCATCATCCCCTCTCATCTGCTTGCATGTCAGTGACTAGTGAAGTGTATAGGATCATACATCATAGAGACGTGTGAGTGTCATTGGCAAGCCAACCGTGTTACTGCAAAAAGGCAGCTGTGTGGAGAAAATAAGTACCTGTAGTACAACTATACCCCAATGTATGAAGGGTTTGGGTTTCCTGGAAATCCATTCGTTAAGTTAAAAACGTATATCAATTTGGTAGAATCCATGTACAGTATTTTTGGGGATTATGTTCCAAGGGAACGAAAGCAACCTATATTGAATGGTAGTCCGTGCATTTTTGGGGTTATGATCCAGAGAGGGAAAATGATGGTCAACTGGAAGTTTTTCACACAAATTTCACCGGTATATGGCCTTAAATAATAGTAAAGAGTAGACAGGTTGACAACCCTTTATCCGAAATTCCAAAAACCGAAAAGCTCTAAAAAGCGAAAGTTTTTTTGTGGGGCTTTTTTTTTTTTAAACGGGGATTATTAGCCAACCCAGGCACAGATCACTGACCCACATCGGGCCCTGGGGGGCGAAAATGTAATAGTAATGATAATTATAATAATAATAATTATTCATAGTAAATAAATATTTTAATAAATATACACCAAAATAACAATGATTACAATAATAATAATAAAATATAATAATAAAATTAATAATAATAATAATAACAATAATAATAATACTGTAATAATAAAATAATAATAATACAGTAAAGAAATACAAGAATGAAAAAAAGATCAAAAGTGAGAAACACGACCTAGACCTATGACTTATTATTATTATTATTATAATTTTTATTATATTTTCGACCCCCCAGGCCCCAATGTGGGTCATTGATCTATGCCCGGGTGGGCTAATACACATTAAAAAAAAAAAACCTAACCATTCTGAAAACCGAAAAATTCCAAAAACCGAAATGCCTCTGGCCCCAAGGATTTCGGATAAGGGATTGTCAACCTGTATAATGTACATTGAAAATGAAGAACATTATATAGGTACAGTAGAGTGTCCTGGTTGGTCATCTTAGCATCTTAACCACATGATAGCTGAAGAGTTTGCATTATATATTGAAAAGGGGGGGGGGGGGTGTAAAAATTTTAATTTTATCTGTTAAAGCGAATATTTGCTTTTGTATAAAAAGAAATGTTAAAATGTAACTTGTTGAAATGAATTTTCGTGTATCTGGCATACATATACAGTACTGTATAAAGGAATACCTGTAATTTTTTTTTTGGTATGAATAAGGTGAAGGATAACTATTGCATAATTAGTAAAATTTGTATGTACTGTTGAAGTGTTTTGGCTCCTGTTTGCTGATAATGATTTTTTTTTTTTTTTTTTTATGGCTGGTCTGGCAGCCATCTTGGATTTAAAATTGAAAGTTAAAGTCAGTTAATTCTATAATACCTTGAACAAATTACAGTATGCCATTCGATTTAGTATATACTTTTTGCATGCTGTTTTAGCTACTTCTTGTCCAATTCTTATGTTTTACATGATTGCTTATTTTAGGGTGTGACATGATTGTTTATAGGGCTTTTATCATGTTTGTAAAAGTTACTGCCTACTTGTTGGTCAAAAATTTTATCTTGTCAACTTAGCTATATTCATGTTGAGTCTCAACATGAATTCAGTGGTAATGCCACTAGTCTTATATACTGTACTATAATAGGTTGATGCTCTCAGATCAGTTCATTGTTTCATCTCGAAGGTATCATGTTCCTTTTGTGGTCATGTTTCACCTGAACATTACAGGCTGGTAGACCCTCTTTTTTTTGGGGGGTATTATAATTACAGTGTGTTTTTAAGAAAAAAAAATTTGAAAACAATAATACTTTTTTTTTGTACTTTAATTTTTGGGGATTGGTTTTTAATTTATACCAACTTTTCAGCAGTACTCATTAGTGTCAGTCTTCTCCACTGTTCTCAAAGGATATTTATTTGTATACCGGTAGGTGTTGTTCCAGATTAGTCTTCTCCAGTGTCACTCTGTGTAAAAAATATGAAACTTAAATAATTTCTTACAAATTGCTGAAATAGTTTATTTAATAGTTTTTTAAATAAAAAATTATACAAGCCATCAAATAGAAGTATTTTTGGGGTGTGAGGTGTGACTGGCGCTGTGTGTCACAGCCAATAGAATACACAATGTTGTCAGGTGTATGAGAGCTCCCGGCAACACCAGCCGCTCGGTGACGGTGACTCGCCGAGCTTGGCTGCTGAGTACTGTATATGAGAGATGTAGGAGAAGATAAATTTTTTTCCCCTGCAGATGTTATAACATTAAGCTGTAAAAACATTCATGTGGCATAGTAAAACCCTGAAAGTACCGGGTAGGTTTGGTGTTCTTAGGGAGATTGACTCGGAAATCCCCCCCACCCTCTGGAATTTCCCTCCCTGCAATACCGTGTAGTGAAGTTCACGTGGGTGTGTTGTGGAGACACATTATTTCGTATTCCTGTAAGTTTAAAGAACCATACTTAGTTTTAGTCCCTATGGCAGTTACATAGGGTGTCAAGTTCCTTCATGACATAAATCTTAGTTTCCAGTGGAGTACAAACATCATTATTTGTTGGAAATATACAGAATTTACAGTTTAATACTGTATGTTTGTGCCTTTCTTTGGATTGTACAGTATTGTTTATTAGATTTTTGTGTACTGTAAATATACCCTGTATGTACATATATAATTGTGGTGTTCGTGTGTAATTACTAACAAAGCATGACTATGTAAATGGAAGTACATTTATATCGTGAATGAAACAAGATAATATAGGTATTCATCCTGCATGGGTCATCCTACTTTGTGAGAAACTGTGATTAATATAGAAGTGAGAGTTCTAACGGTAGTGTCACCAACATTCAAGAATCATTCAGCGAGTGGGAAATAATTTGTTGTATGAATAGTCTTAATGTAAAAGAATTCTTCATTTGTTTGATAGTTACATACCTCAGCAGTATTGGATTTATCTTATTGGATTGAAGTAATCTTGTGATGTACAGTAAATCCCATCCATTCTGCTGGGTAATGTTCTCAGAGACCATGGATTGTAAGTATGTACTACAGGTATAGTGGTGTGGATTGATATAAATAAGATAAGCTTCCAATCCATGATTTTACCTTAAAAATAAAATAATGGTAGTCCATGAATTATCTGACCCATTTTAGATTTTAGTAACTTTAAAAATATTATTGATGAATCATGTATGTGATGGACAACTCATAAGAATACTTTCTTGTCTCAGTAGATTTCCACATGTGCTTCGTGTTCTATTTTTAAGATTTAGGATATTTAGGATTGAAATGGGTCAGATAATTTATGAATATCCTGTATTTTAAACCTTTATTTAACCTTTTAAGTGTTTATACAGTACATTGAAAAGAGGAGTCTCTCTGGAAACCTAATTGAGTGTTGGTGATGCGAGTGAATGCCAGGTTTTTCTTTTTAGCTAATTAAGCCATAGATGATATTTATGTGGCTTTTTTTTTTCTTTTTTTTTAAACCTATGCATGGTATTTGCATTTGTGGAATGTTTTTAATGTTATTGTGATCATACTGAAATGTTTTTTAAGAGCTGTATATGCCTGGTTGGCTTTTAATAGTTCCATATCTTCCTTGTGACAGGGGTATAAAGTGAGTCACATTTGCTACTTGTCCTTATTGCATTATGTTTATAGATAAGCTCATGATTTATCTGTAAAACATAAACAATGAATTATTATAATGAGAGCAGTTGAATATAGATAAATTATTCTCATTTTTCACATTCTTGGCTCCTCCTCTCTCCCTCTGTCATTTTCTTTCACTTCCTTTTCCATTGATATAGAGATATCAATGCTGCATCATAAATACAATGCAATATATTGCAGTGGCAAAGCTCACTGTATACTGGCCTTCAGTGGTGTGCTTGGCTATGTTCATGACAACTAACCCCATAACTTAACTAACAGGTTCAGATGTGGTTTGTGGACTTTGGTAACTCAGACCAAGTGGATTCTACGAACATAAGGCTACTGGAGAGTGACCAGCTAAAGAAAATCCCACACCAGGTAAACAGATTTTCTAGGTTTATGGTTGTTGGTAGTCATTCACCACTGAAGTTCAGAACAAATCTTTTGAGCATAAGACGGTGATATTTACACACTCCTTCTAAGCTATTTTGATTTCTGTTTATCTGGTATTTTTTTTTTTTTTTTTAATATAAATGTTCTCACTTTCCATTTACAGTATCTCTACTACCTGGAGTTATAGTAATCACAAGCAGTAACTGTTGTAGATTTAAGCCTTCCTTATACTCTGCTGTTGTGACAATTGTCTACAGTCCAAAAGACCCTAAAACAGTACACTGTATCAGATTTTTTGACATAATGAACATCCATATACAAGGCATTATCATCATGTTAAGTACCAAATAGTACTGGCATGAAAATAGTAAAAGTTAACAGGCAGTATTGTGTTTAAATAAAAAATTTGATTTGGAGAGATTGTATGTGTACTTAAAGGGCGGCGGACATCATATGATGTTTAGGTTTTTCGCGCCATTGTTTGGGTGCACCTGTGGCTGTTGTTGTTGTCTGATTACTATAACGATGCTGGCGGCTCACTTCCGAGCCAGAAAAACATTCACTCCTAGTTCAACTCGTGATTTCTCCAAGAAATTATTATTTCTTGTATTTATTGGCTAAATATGAATTTGTAGAAAGGGGATTCAGCTTTCTAATGGTGCCCAAAAAATTTACTAACTCAATTAGGGTGCATTCTACTTATATTTGAATTACATTATCTAAAGCAATTTGCTATATTTTCTACACAACACCATCCTGGGCAGACATCGCGCATAAATATTCCCACTCTTTAAGAGTTTGAAATTTAATTGAAAACCAAATTTGTAATGTTTGAGTATAAGCGTATAGTGCACTGATAAGAAATGTTTTCCCATGTTATGCTGATTAAAAAAAAAGATTTGATGTCACTTTATGATTTTGAAATTGGCTTTCAATAGGAGATAGGACCTAATTGGCCCTTATGGTCCCAAGTCAAGTTAGTCTCTCTTTTTTCTTGTAGTTGCTGGGATGCAGAAGGCATCTCAGATATCACAGGTTCATTGAAGTTTGTTGTTTGTCTTCAATTTAAAACCAGATTCTTTATGTTTAAATAAAGGCTTTCATAAGCACAATAAATATAAATTTGCCAAAGTACATGATACTTAAGGTCAGCTGGCACACATGTTGGCAGGTGTGTTTTAACTAAATTGCTTTTCTCACCATCTGGTAAAGGTGATTTAATAAATTAATTTAACTCGTCTCTAGTTAACTGTTAACCAGTACATGGCATCAACTCTCTTGGCAAATCAATTAACTGTGGGTGATATGTCCCCAACTACTGCAGATAGTTGAGTGTTCTGTATTATCTATTTGGTACATTACTATAATTAGTATTGAGTAATATACCAAGACAGTTTTCTGATAACTGTCATTAGATAATTTACATTACTGTACTAGCAAGTTAATTGATGTGAAAAACCTGTAGAATATACCTTGTTCATCCAGGTAGTAGAGCATGCACAGGAATGCAGTTGTATCTTCAGATCAGAGTGATGTTATGTTGAGTTGTGTTGCATCTTTACGTGTGTGCACACATTCGCAGATGCATGGAAACTTGTACCTGTACATATGACCACACATTTTTGTTTAGAACTTGGGATTTGATATTTCCCAGTAGTCTGTTCGCTTGTGGCTGTTGAAAATTGCATGCCTAGTGGCTGAGTTGGCTACTAGCTATCCTTATAAGATTTATATTTAACATATTTTATGTACTGTACAGTATTTATTTAAATTGTTAAAAGTTAATATTAGTTGATCCTTTAATATAAATTGAACATACTGAATCAATAAAACCAAACTAATGCATGATCACAGTCCAGTACACAACCACTGTGCTCTTAAAAATTATATATATATATATATATATATATATATATATATATATATATATATATATATATATATATATATATATATATATATATATATATATATATATATATATATATATATATATATATATACACACACACACACACAGTGACCCCTCGTTTAACGAACACCTCGGTTAACGTAATTTCGATTAACGAACTGCCTTCCATAAGGATCTTCAATTCGGTTAACGAAAAAAAATTCGGTTAACGAAGTTCTTATGAACCGACCTCAACATGTTTTCGCTTGCACTGATCGGGCAACCAGCTTTAGTATCAGTCCGCCAATACATTAATCGGTTCTAGGGCTTAAATTCCTTACTATTTTAGTAAATATCAAGAAGTTTATACTATTCAATAATTTTAAAAGTTTAATATTCAATTTTTAGTCATTTTAACAATTATTGAACATAATTGAAGGTAAAGTGACTAGTTTAATGCGCGGCATCCAGCCTCTTAACACAGCAAACAGGAGTTAGTCTCTCTCTGTTTTCACTGGAGGTAACATCTTGCTTGAGACTCTTCAACTAAACACTTTTTTTCTGTGTTTCCAAGCAAATTATTGGTCATTTTGAAATATATTTTACATATTGACAATATATAATGCAGTGCAGTGTTGATTTAAAGAAAATAATCTTGAATTACACCAAGAGAGCTAAAATTTTATGGGTGAAATGGCGCCATGGGGTGACTTCTCTTCCACCCCAATGCCTTCTCTTCTTCTTTCTCCTCCACCCCCATTCTAAATCCCATCATCATCATCATCCAGGAGCCTTCTACATACACACCTGAAAGTAAGTGAACTTCTCTACCATATATATTATATATATATATATATATATATATATTATATATACTGTATATATATTATATATATATATATATTATATATATTATATATATATATATATATATATATATATATATATATATATATATATATATATATATATATATATATATATATATATATATATATATATATATATATATATATATATATATATATATACATACACACACACACACCGTATATACTCGTCTACAACCCCCTCCCCCTCGTTTATAGGTCGACCCTGATTTTTTGACCAAGAAATCGTTAATTTACGATATTCCTCGTTTATAGTTCGACCCACGTTTTTGAGGGTAATGGAACAACAAAACCTTCACTAAAAATGCTCTACGTCCTATAAACTGAGGCTCGCCGTGCATGAAACACGAGTGCCGAAGGCAAATTGTGTACCATTTATTATTACAACACTTATACACTGAAACGCGGGTAGTTTCAACAAGAATATTGTATATTTCCATTCAAGTCAATTAGGAGGGAATATTATTGTAATACAACAGTTTTTTAACTAAACCATTCGAAAAGCGATTACGGTAACATCTTTTGAACGAAAGAAAGCGAAAGTCATTGTTTTCGTCACGATTTT
This sequence comes from Homarus americanus, assembly GCF_018991925.1. Taxonomy (NCBI): domain Eukaryota; kingdom Metazoa; phylum Arthropoda; class Malacostraca; order Decapoda; family Nephropidae; genus Homarus; species Homarus americanus. The sequence goes on along the minus strand of NW_024716501.1, from coordinate 414,824 downwards.
ATCCCACTTTCCACTTTAATACGTACGTAATTTCAGCAAAAATATTACATTTCCGTGTATGTATTATATCAAGCACAGTATGAATAGAATATCATTGTAATATAACAGAATTTTAACCGAAAACTATTAAAAAAACGAGTAACATTTCAAGAACAGAAGCTTAGGTAAAGTCTTTTGTTTTCGTCATGTATTTTATCCTATTTTACATTGAAATACATCACGTTTCAGCAAAACTACTTTTATTTCCGAGAATATATTCATTCAGGCGCAGTTTAGGTAAAATATACGTGTGATGTAATAGTTTTTTAACTGAAAACAATTCGAAAAACACATACCCTCTAGCCCTGTTCAAGGAGAGGACTGGGAGAAGCTGTTTGGTGCTGCAGACGATGACAAGGAAAATGATTTTGATGGATTTTAATGAAAATATTCAGAAATATGGAATCGTAGTATTTATTCAAGTCAATTAGGATAGAATATTATCGTAATACAACAGTTTTTAACTAAACCATTCGAAAAGCGATTGCGGTAACATCTTTTGAACGAAAGAAAGTGAAAGTCATTGTTTTCGTCACGATTTTATCCCACTTTCCACTGTAATACGTACGTCATTTCAGCAAAAATATTACATTTCCGTGAATGAATTATATCAAGCACAGTATGAATAGAATACTATTGTAATATAACAATATATTAACCAAAAACTTTTAAAAAAAACGAGTAACTTCTCTTGAACATCGGAAGGTTAGGTAAAATCTTTTGTTTTCGTCATGTATTTTATCCTATTTTACATTAAAATATATTAGGTTTCAGCGAAACTACTATTTATTTCCGAGAATATATTCATTCAGGCACAGTTAAGGTAAAATATACATGTGATGTAACAGTTTTTTAACTGAAAACGATTCGAAAAACACGTGTACTTTCTAGCTGATACAGCTGGTGGTGCGTCATGCGTCGTTGTAAACAATAGGAGATTGAAGTAGATTACCGGGTATTATATTAAGTGTGAAATATCGAAAAGGTTTTTATTACCGGTATTTTTTGTAGATCAATGAGAACTGTGATACCGTATATGATATGATAAGTTAGCCTGTGCTAAGAACTTCAACATAGACTACTGAAAGCACTTTGTAAGGTAATTTAGCCTATTGTAAGTTGGTGAGCTTCATTTACTGAAGGAACTGCACAACTTTTCATTACTAATTGGTACATGTTTTACGTTTCCATTGTTTACTGGCAGTAAATGGTAAATATTTTTCATGTCTGAAGCTAAAAGTTGCTCCTCGCCCTTCCCATCATGCACGGGTTCAACCTAACAAAACTATTACGCATGTATAGGACGACCCCCAATTTTTTGCCTAAAAATTTGGTCTTAAAAACTTGAACTATATACGGTGTGTATATATATATATATATATATATATATATATATATATATATTTTATACTAGTTTCTTAAAAAATGCCATTGAATTTCTGTATATGTACAGTAATGTATTTCATGCAAAGGGAGGCTCAGGAACGTAACTCCCATATTTTATCTACTTCTTATGGGGAAAATTGATCCGCTTAACGTAGCGGTTTTCAGGAACAGAACCACTACAATAAACGAGCAGTTTATATCTGTATATACAGTAAGATCTCACGTTTAGCAAGTTTTAAATTCGCGATTCATATGTTTCGCGTCACTTTTAAAATTTCCAGCCTCTCAAGAATAGCGATTTTCATTACCAGTTTTGCGAGCCATTGTTGAGTGGGCAACGCACAGTGTCACGGTCTTTTGTTATCCGTCGACCCGTCGAGTGTATTTTTGTTTACGGCGTAACAGAAGTTAGTTTGAATGAGCGAGCGGTGCAGTGACCTTGGATTATATAACCCATTGTGCTTACATTTTCTGAGATTCTTGTTTAACTATTAATGATTCTTGTGTATTAGCAATTCTTGTGTATTAACAATGAGTGAAGTGCATAATGTAAATGTCGGGAGCGGTTCTGGTGGTCATGATAGCCGTAGAGAAGGTCAACAAGGAAAGCCCCAAGTCAAGCGTGACTACCGTAAGGGGTCAAGAAGAGGAAATACACCCTTGAAATGAAACGAGAGATGCTTGACATGATCAAAAGTGGTGCTCGTACCTGTGAAATCATGCATAAGTTCAACTGCCCTGAATCAACCATACGTTCCCTTAAGAAGAACAAGGAAGCCTTAACTGCTTCTGTGAATATATTCTCAAGATTTTCTAGTAGCAGGACGTTCTCCGATACTTCACACCAAAACCTACTGTTAGTTATCACAGAACATTACCTTCACAAGTGGGTGGAAAGAAGAAACCGTGAACAAGGCGACCTGTCTGGGCCACAGATAAGGCATCGGGCACGTGTTTATTACGCTGCAGTTGCACAAAAGAAACTTGTTAACTCTCCACCACTGTTCAATGCTTCTGTTGGTTGGTTGGTTGGTTGGCTGCCTTTAAGAAATGTTATGAAGTCAAGTTTGCCCACTACCATGGGGAAAGTGCATCGGCTGATATTATAGCAGCAGAAAAATATCCACCTGTCTTTCAAGCAATTGTGAAGGAGGGTGGTTATTGCTGAGACCAGATCTTCAATTGTGACGAAACTGACATTTTCTGGAAGCACTCACCTAAGACCACTTTCATTCCCAAAGGTGAAAAGCAGGTAAGGGGATGTAAAGACTTCAAAAGACAGGATTACAGTTTTATTCACAGCTAATGCAAGTGGAGATTTCTTGATGAAACTCCTGGTTGTTAACCCGTACTGCCTGGCCTAGAGCCCACCGTCATGCCAATATGTCACAGCTCAATGTTTATTGGACGTCTAATAAGAAAGCTTGGGTTACAACGTCTTTATGCACCGATTGGTTTGACAAGCACTTTGTTCCTGACGCCCAACAGTACTGCTGGAGGAAGAACATCGACTTCAAAGTGATCCTGGAGATGAATAATGCTCCTGGATACACTTAAGTTTCTAATTGGACGTCACCCTAATGTACAAGTTGTCTTCCTTCTTCCTAACACCACATCGCTTCTGCAGCCACTTGACCACGAATTCATCAGTTATGTTAAACTGTTCTACTATCAGTCACTATATAAAGACTTTCGTCAGCAGACAGACTCATTAGTTGAGTTACAACAAATCGAGGCAGAACTCTCTGTCAGTGACCAGGCTCTACCAGCTAACCAGGAGGAGGAGGAGGTAGATGACTCGACTTTTAGCACCTCACCACCCCGCAACCATGAAGTGTTATCAGTTTGTGAATTTTGGAAGAAATATAATAATAAAAATGCAGGACAGAATTGTTGAGGCATGGCATAAGATTAATGTTGCAACAGTGCTACAAGCATGGAAGCCTTTGTTCGCTAACTCCGAGATAAGTGGGGCAGAGCAGACCGCGGCAAGCGGAGAGAGGCAGTCCGTGGCGGCATCACTAATGGACACTGGCAGCAGCGTGCTCAGTCCCAGCACCGGGATTTTCAGATGTTCAAGTTGAAGATTTGCAAGAAATCGTTGGTCACATCAGCAGCAACCGACAATTGAAGAAATGTTGGAGGATAATGAAGAACAAGAAGAACAGCAACCAACACGCCAGCTGACTGAGTTGCTCACAAACATCACACGTCTCATTGAACAGCTCGAAGAATATGAAATCAGGCCTCACCCTCGGAACCTTATGTGCTCTGCCCTTGATAAGGGTATGGAGGAATATAAGGCCTTGTACATGTCCCGTGTTAATGCTCGTCAGCATGCCCTTCTTACTCGGTACCTATGCAAGGCCCAGACTGTTAATGCCTTGGAGACAATTCTGATAAAAATAAGTGCAAAAAAAAAAATCGAACTTTGGGAGGGGTGGGGTGGGGGCTCTGAACATAAACCTGGACTGTTTCAAGAAAATCAGAGGTTTAGTCCAGTTGTTGACTACTGTTTTCATTGATGTGGCTGTTCTGTACTGTAAATTATTATATGTAAGTAACCACAATTTGTCTTATGAATAAAGTGAAAACTATTTACTGTACAGTACTATAAAGATGAAAATAAGAAAAAGTAAGTGTGTAGTGGTTTATTGTGTATGGGAGATGAGAGTGATCTGGGATCTGCAGGTGGGAGGGTAGCATGGGTGGGTGACTCCCTCCCCCAGGACCCCTTTAACATGTCTTTATGCAATTTCATCATATTTCCCACATTATTTAGGTTCATTTAGTGCTGGGTTGATAAAATATTATTCTAAAATAATTAATCCCCCCCCCCCCCCCAAAAAAAAAAGATAAGAAAAATTACTCCCACACTCGATCCCAGATGAGACATTTTGTTGAATTAAATTGTTGGTGCTTGATTACAAAGTGCTAACAGCTGATTTCCCTCTCCATCTCTCATAGTTACCACAAAATCTGTCTTCAGCACTTAATAAATAATAATGTACTGTAGTGTACAGTATTATGCATCTGCATATTGGAAGGTGTGGGGGTAATATATTAGATTTCATTGGTGTGCCCATGGAAAAATAGTGGCAGAAAAAAGAGAAAGTTAATAGATGGATCATATGACACGAGAGGAAGTAATGAGGAAGGTAGAGCCAGATTGTTGATGGGGCAAATTGTTTTAGAAGTCTTTTTCATTGGCTAAAATAGCACACCTTCTCATGATTTTTATTTATTTAATTTTTTATGCTGTCCATCTAAACTTCAGTGTGCAAATGAGATAGAACTTTTTGTAATGGCAAAGAACCATGGCCTTTCATAAGTTTATGTATGAAGGCCAGTGATAAAAAATTACTGAGGACTGGAAGGTGAATATTTATTTTACAGTTCTAATAGACAGCAGTATTTCTGGCAACAGTGCAGAAGGTAAGATTGTCCCCTTAATTTTCTTTAAACCTTTCCTAGGTGTATATCAGAAATACATAACACTTGACAATTATCCAATTACAGGTATACCCCGAAAACGACATCCCATTAACCGCCGATTCATATAACTGAAGATTACATATTGGGGAAATCCCCACAAGTTTCATTGATACCCTGGAGAAACGATGATTGGGTGACGAGCGGACAGAGCTGTTTTGAATTTGGCGGGCAGTGGTGTGGTTCAATTTCTTGCCACAAGAGGGCTCTGCGTGCTGCCTTTGACTCATTCCTGCCTCTCGGCACTTGTTTACTCATACTATGTGTTGCCTTCTTCATGTTTTTATCATTATTTCCAACTTCGTGTGTTACGCAATCATGCCTAAACACCCCAGTGATAGTTCATCGTGCTGGCTTGATGTGATGTGATAGGGTGTAATAAGAGTGGTGATGGGCCAGCAAAGATTGGTAAAGACTTGAACTTGCCACCCTAGACTGTCTCTACCATCCTCAACACAGGTAAATAACAGTCTCAATCTATGCTTTACATTCCTTATTTAATGCTTATTATGCTTGCTTTATTTTCTTGCTTGACAATGTGCATGACAGAGATATATCAAGGGTAGATGGGGTGTGACCAGTTATCGGGGTATACCTGTACTGTTTATTTCAATTAAAGTGGTAAAAATTATAAAACACAAGGAATTAACTGCTGTGACTGACAATGGATAAGATGCTATGAGTTATGGAATTATATACAGTAAAGCCTCCAATAACGACGGTTCAACTAACGAAGATTCATATCTAAGACCCTGGTTAATTTATGACCCAATTCAATTTACGCCATTATTTTCTTCGTATTTACGTCAAAATTAAAAAAAAATATATACCCCCTGTATTACATTTTCATATAAATAATAACTAAATCCCGATAAAAAAGAAAAAGAAAAAAGCCTTGTGCATGGAGGCTGCGGTCTTGTTAGTGGTGACCCCAGCATCACTCGTATAAACAATTACAGCTGGTGGGCCCTTTGTTTTCATGCATCTGAACAAGAAAAGGATAAAAACTTTCTCAGGTTTCTTGCAGCATTTTTGCATCCCTTTTCAACATGAGCAAGTGATGGTAGTGTTGTTTCGAAAGCTAATTGAAAGTGTATAAGCTTAGCCGAGAAACAAGATGTGTTAAAACGATATGAAAAAGGTGAGAGGCCTGTGGATATTATATGGAGCAAGCAATGAACATATTTTCTGAAGTGGATCAATTAATAAAACAAATTATTAAAATTTAAATAAATGCAAATGACTGCTACATTAAGATGTATAATGAGAAAAGAAAGCATCTGTGCAATTTTCTTTCGACAGCTTTATTATTCGAAGGCCTAAACCATCAACTTCAGCTACACCATCAATTTCAGTATCTTAAGCAGCTACAACTTCAGGTTCAGTAACAGTTTCAGCAACAGCTTTATGGAAACCTACAGCTTCAGCCATAGTTGAACCTGATGACTTCGTCATCTGAGTAAAAACTCGCACAACATCATTGGCTGTCCTTATGTTTTAGACTTTACCATTATTGGTGAGTAGAATTTTTGTTTTGCATTCATAAATATTATTTAAAACATATATGAACAGTAAATATGTGTTGCTTTCATATTCATATGTAGAGAAATGACGATATGTTTTCACATGTACACACTTACTGTTCATACATTGGCGTTCCCAATCGTCTCGCTTTATTTCTTTACCATTAGTGGTTAGCTACTTCTAGTGTTCCATTTATTAACATTAAATAACATTACTTAAAACATACATACAGGGATTAATTTTTTTTTACATTAGGTCACTACAGCTACAACCAGGGTCTTATTTTCTTCAGTTTCTTATGTAGAACCATCGGCACTCACGAAAATGATGCCGTCTTGTCTCCTCGTGTGTGTTTTAATATTCTACGTATTATTAATGAATTGCATTGTTCATTTCACATACATATACATTAATTCATTCAAATACATATTCAGTAATAAACAATAATGAATCATTTGTACATATTCTTAAGATAAATGACTGTTTCCTTGAGTGCTTATGTACTGTATACATTGGCATTCCACTACCGCTCTCACTTTTTCTTGAATATCAGTGGATACTTCTAATGTACATTAAATAACATTATTTAAAACATATATTTTTTACATTAATTTTATCACAACAACAACCAGGGTCTTATTTTCTTCAGTTTCAGGTGGATAACTGACATTATGGGTGTAAACACTGACAACAACAATGCCATCTCTTATCCTCTTGTGTGTTTTAATATTCTACGTATTATTAATGAATTGTATTGTTAATTTTGCTTATATAAAGATTAATTCAATCAAATACATACCAGTAATAACAATAATGAATCTTTTGTACATATTCTTTAAACGATAAATGACGCAGTATCCTTATCTGCTCATGTATATGTTGGCATTCCCAATCCATCTCACTTATTTTTTCTTTACCATTAGTGGTTAGCTACTTCTATTGCTCCATTTATTAACATTAAATAACATTACTTAAAACATATATAATCATTTTTTTTCATTCATTTTAATACAGCTACAACCAGGGTCTTATTTTCTGAATTTTCTCGTGTTGAACCATCGTCCCATACTCCCGGCTGTAAACACAAACGAAAGCAATGGCGTCCCATCTCCTCTTGTGTGACCATATTATTATTCATTTATATTTTAAAAGGAGGATTCAGAAACATTATTTAAAGAATATAGTTTGCAATTTTCATTAATTTTATTGTTTTGGGAGGAAAGAGGCTAAAAAGCCACACAAAAGATATGAAAAGGTCACACTTGGTAACGCAACTCATTATTATTGCTTTATTTTAATGGTAATTAATGATTCATGATACGATGATTCGCCTTACACTGCAATATTGGAGGACACATTACCGTCATTATTCGAGGCTTTACTGTATAGGAATTAGTAAAGACCATTTAGATGTCTATGAAAAGATAAATAGTTTCAAAGGGATTGGAAAAATATATACAGTGGTCCTTCGATTGACGAGCACAATTGGTTCCACGGAGTCAGTTGTAAACAGAAAATTTTGTTAACTGAATGTATTATTTCAATGGGATATTTGGTAATTGGTTCCAACTCACAGAAAAAGTACATGCAAAGTACTGTATACTAGGGTGTGACAGTTGCCCCAACTTTGTCCTACAATGCTGTTCAAAATTTTGGTGTTGCATATCGACATAAAAAATACCCACGTGCAATTTTTTGAAGACTCGTGCATATTTGAGTGAGCACCAGCAATTTGAAAAATAGCGATTTTGCTTATACGGTATACGCGCCTATGCTATATGAGATTACACAACCATCATAAGGGATATTAACACAAATCATTTGCCTGTCTTAATTAAAAGCTGTTATTACTAACACAAAAAAGTTAATCATTCTTATTCTCTCCTGGTACATTAAGGGGTTTTATCATATATTCACAAATTCACAAGGTATTATTTCTCTAGAGCAAGAAACCATGATTTCTGTTCGGAAACAGATGATCATTTGCGCTGATTAAGAACGCGGAGTCTTTCATTTTCAACTACTTGAAGGACTTCTTGAAAGCGCTGCCTCATCACAGGCAACATTAAGAAAGTCATGGCAAAGTTTTACACCACGCTCTGCAGCCTCATTGACGACCTGAAGCTTGTCCACAACCCGTTTCATGTTCAGGTAGTCGTCATGATCCACCCATTCACTGGCTGGACTGTGGAGAAACTGATAGGGCATGCCTAAAATGGTGAAGAACCGGCTTGAGTCAGGCCCAATTAGGTCCACCAGGGCAGTGCCTTTTTCTGGGACAGGGGGAAGATATGGCTTTCCATAGCCCCCATGATTGAGCCCCACTCTCTTAGTAACTTCAGTGCCTTCATGGCAAAGAAAGGCCTTCCTCATCTCTTTTGTCCTTTCTTGTACTTGGGAAGAGAACAAAGCCAGTGGGGCCAACTCCTCAGTTAGGTACCAAGTGTGTCTACCGAGTGCCACACATGCTTTGTCAACTATTGTGGCGTCATATGGGGCAAATTCAGCCAAGGTTTCGACCAAATGCAACTCATTCAATGGCGCACTTGCTGGAACGGGTCAAACAATCCACCATGGGACATAAACAGCGACAGTGAACACAGCAAACCGTTCTAACTTGCTGATTTGACTTTTAGTCACAACCTCGGCTTTGGGAAACTGCTCTTTGATCTGGCCTGACAAAAGAACAATCTTGAGGGTATAGAGCAGTTTAGCCATCCACCCAGCTTTGTGAAGTGCGCCGGGTAGACCATCGTGAAGTTCACTGGCTCGGATCCTTTAGTTACAAGCAGCAGACAAAGCTCTACCAGCTCCTTGTAGTCGCTAGAGATTCACGGAAGAAGTCAGCCATCTCCTGCTGGTGCTCCTCAAACACTCCAGGCATTGCGGGGTAGTAGTATTTCTTTTTTTCATTGTACGCCAGTTGATAGAAATGGGTCTTGAACCTAGAGATGCAATTATTGGGATTATTGTATTTCATACTTATCTATAATATTGTTTTAGGGGTATTAAGATTGATACGATCGATCATTTGCTTGGTGTTAGTATATCTTATAAGTCGAATAAAAGAAATTCCACTAAATTTGTTCATTAGATAATAATATTCCTTGTTATTTTGTAAAGCCGACGGTGCTAGCTCAAACATGCACCGATCTCCAAGAAAATTTACAGATGTGTTTCTTAGATAAATACACAACACTAAAACTTTGAACAGCATTGTAGGACCATTTTTTGCTTTTTGGAGGGCAACGGTCACACCCTACTGTATACCGGTAATAGAATTAACAAAACCTTAAATGTAAACAAAATACTGTAAAAAAAAAATACAATACTGTATTTTAACTTACTTTGAGGTGTGTATGTCGTATTCCCGGCGGCTTTGTTTGCATAGCAAACAGCTGATTGTAGAGGCTGTTATGCCATACAGTATTCTTTACAGTGTATTGTTTCTAATGCTTTCTTCGTATTTCTTAATTTTTGCACTGTAAATTATCAATATGTTAAGTAAATTTCAGAATTACCAATAATATTAATGTAAAAATGCAAAAATATTGAAGAGACCAACAAACTCGATGTTCACTCCACTGTAAACAAAGTTAACTGAGAAGTGTTGGTGGGTGATTCGATCAGCTGATGGGCACACAAAAACTGTTCCATGTACTGTACAGTATATATTATCAATATGTTAACTAAATTTCAGAATGACCAATAATTTCAATTAAAAAATGAAAAAATATTAATGAGCACAGCTTTCTCGATATTTACTCCACTGGAAACAAATGGAAACATAGAACCAATTACTGTATTGGCGGACGAGCCGATCAGCTAATCAGCTGATGCGCACACCAAAGCGTGTTTCTCGTAACACTGTCGTTAATAGAAGTTGTACTCGTTAATAGAATTGAAAATCCTTATCGGAGCTAATTCGTTAACCAAAATCTCGTAAATTTAACCGCAAGTTAATGGAGGGACCACTGTAGTATAGTAATGAAAGAAACACGTAGTGAAAAAGGTTTTGTGTATCTTAAATAATTATGAAGAATTCATGGTTTCAGGCCTGCAGTTTACTTTGCCAATACTGTACTCATTTATATTTTGGTTGAATGGGTTGTATAAGGTTAAGCATATGAAGATTTACATTTGACTTGTGTAATACATAGAACCAAAAATTATTTTAAGCTTCATCAATAAGGCTTTTTTATTACTGTAATACATTTATGATTGTAAGGGAAACAGAATGAATAGACATAATTTTATCTTCACAAAGCTCTTTATGTGTTTGGTAATTAGTATAAAGTCAGCCTTAAACAACTGTGGAACCATGCATTTTTCAAATCATATATATTTAGGAATAAGAGTTTCACAGGGGCTCACTTAATATTGAACTTTCAGTAATGGAGAGCATTTAGAGGAAGTTTTTTCACCAATTTTATCTGCATAATTTGTGTAGTCAGTTTAGAGGAGAATAAAAGTGTAAAGTGAGGTGTACAAGGAGTGAGTAAATAAATAAATAAATTAAGTTGTACATATAAACAGCAAATTGTTGGGTATTTTTAAGTGGTAAAGATATAAAGTGTAATTAGATTAGGGATGTGATCATTATTTTGACTTTGTTTCTAAATGGTGTTTATGAATTGTTCTTAATACAGGTATACAGTATTTTGAAAAACATGTATATGTGGAACTTTGTTTGAATAAATATAAATGGCCTTGTAGCATGAAGTGAATACATTTTTATTGGTACCCAAAATGTACATCTGAGAAAGAAGTTTGAAAATTGTTCTTTTTTCCAGTTGACACTTGTTTAGTCACTGACAGGCATACTGCAGCACGACTTGATTGTGTGTGACAATCTTAAATTCCTTTATCCTTTGAAGATTTTGTAATTTTTCTAATCATTATTCAGTATTTTATTTCATATTTTATTCCTCTTCTCTCCCTTGTGTACACTGCTAAGTCAACACTTAATATTTCTTGCATTCTTTTTATGATTACAGCCAAGCAATTTTGTCTTCACATACCCTATCTGCTGTTGTGAAGCAGAATTCAGCACAAGTTTGAAGCATTGTTGTTTGGCCCATGCTGGAGATCAATATTATCCTCATATTATCCTAATATTAGGAGAAGATTTGGCATGCACTGCCCTGCTTTAATTGCAGGAAAAGGTGTACATGATAAATAAAATGTACTGTATCTTGAACTTAAATGAAATTTTAGTATTTTCATCTAATATTTTCTTTAACTCTTAGGCTTTGCAGTGTCGTCTACACAATGTCCCATCAACCACAGAACTTCAGTGGACTATTAGAGCTTGTCAACGCCTAATAGAATTATCACCAGAAGATGTACCTCTGCTTCTCAGGGTAAGCACAAAAATACTTGATAAATATACATATCTGATTACCCATCGCATCACACAGCAAACCCCTTCACAACGAGGGTACAGTAGTACCTGATTTACGGGGTCAATTAAACCCACAGGGTACCGCGGAAAGTGAAAACCGCGTAAAGTGAAAACCGCGTAAAGTGAACAACAGAACATATGGGATTAATTCCAATAGAGACTGGCCCGACCCCCAAACTCCACTTTTTCCGACACAATACCTATGTTGTGGTAAAAATAACATCTAAATTTTATGATGGTATGCTCACACAATTAATATTTAAGAGAAATACAGTTGCCAGGTTAATGTCCATTCAAATAATGGACTCAAATCCCCCTCCCCCCTCTTCCCAGCTCACTGGCTCCTACCTCAGACTAAAGTTAGGATAATATAATTGACATTTCTGGATTCCTTCATATATTTTGCTTAAAAGATAAAATATTTGCTTTGTGTAAACCAAATTATTACATTAGACCTAAAATTTGTATGTCTAATGCAAAATCCATGATGTTTATATTCAAAATGATCATCATATTGTAAGAATTCCAGCAATGTAAATTATATTCTGGTCAAGTAATTTGTATGAATTTTATGAGCTAAAACAAACATCTTCAGTTAATAAAAAAAAAATATTCTTCAGGACACTATCTGTCAATCAAAATACTCCACCCTAGCTGGGTCGGTCCCTCCCTCCCTCTCCTCAGAGAAGCTTTGGGAAAAAATAGTATATTTTTATTTAATAACTCAGACTAAATAGGATATAATTATTTTCTGGATTCAAAAATATTTTGAATGTAAACTTCATATATTTGCACAAAGGATAAAATATTTGCTTTGTGTAAACCAAATTATTACATTAGATCTAAAATTTGTATGTCTAATGCAAAATCCATGATGTTTATATTCAAAATGATCATCATATTGTAAGAATTCCAGCAATGTAAATTATATTCTGGCCGGGTAATTTGTATGAATTTTATGAGCTAAATAAAAAAAAAAAAATTATACTTCACCGCGTATATGAGTAGATGCACCGTGGAAAGTGAAAGTCCGGTTCTGGCAAGGTCGCGTAAATGAGAAATCGCGGAAAGTGAAACCAAGTGAAGCCGTGTAAAGCGAGGTAATACTGTATATGTAATGCTGAGATAGCATGGCAAACTGGGTTAGGCGCCATGATACATGTGTCAAACTGAAACTTACAACTACAAATGTCTTACTAAAGGTGGATGAGAGGTTCTGTTGCCTGCATGATCCCTTGATTTGAAACCTTATTTTGGTGTTAAGCTAATACAGTATATTGTATATTGCTGTAGCTGTTCATTCTAATACCAAGTACTATTTGCTTAATTTACACTTCATAAATCAGACATTGTGAACAATGTGAATAGGTATGTTGTGAAACTCAGTATGAATGAACTGCGTTACTACAACAACATAATGGTGAAATGTCCATTTTGAGGTCTGTCAGTCTCAGTTATGATGTTCCGAAACATGTCCATTTAATGTATATTTCAGTGCTATTGTAATCATCAGTCAGTGGCTTGTTTACATATATATGCCTTGCTTCAATCTAACATGATACATCCATTAATATAGCTTAATGGATTTCTTGTTATATTGAAGTATCTAGTATGTCATACTAGGACGATTCCCTCCCCCAATCCTGCCCCCATCTCTAGCTGTTGCTAGACAGGGACCGACATCCAGGTTGTAAGTCGGAAATGCTTAAATAATACATAGAAAATCTAAAATGGGGGTCTGTTTTTCTTCTCAGCACCACAAAACACTCACTTTTAAGCTTGCCAGCCATTTTAAAGTGAATTACAAACAAAAATTTTATCTGTGTACTGATTTTGGGACTCGAAAATACGCAATTTGACCAAATTTTGGTACAACTGAGGCAGGTCGTAAGTGCTGGTGGTCGTAAGTCGAGTAGGTCATAAGTCGGGGAGGAGCTGTACTGGGGATCATACCAAAGCATTTCAACTAGTGTTTCAAAGTGTAGCGACGGAAAATATAACAATACTTTTTTGGGGGGGGGGACTGTACATTGCCATGCTTGGAATGAGCACCCATCCATGCAGTCAATCACTGTGTTGGGAGGGCAAAAAAGGTTACAAAACACTCGGTTTACAGAAATTCGGGGATACAGAATGCTTCCCATAAGGTTTGTTTTTCATACCAGCAAATGTTAAGTTATATTAATTTTAAGTAATATCCATTTTTTAACACATTTGCACAAACTACAACAGTGTCCACAAAAAAAAATTAAAATCCGGCATTTACATATTCGTTTTCGCTCAATTTCGCCCACTGGTTAGTCCTGAAAAATTACCTGTTAGGTAAAGGTTAAGTTAGGTAAAGATTAGGTTAAGTAAAGATAAGGTTTGGTAAAGATTATGTTAAGCAAAGTCAGGTTTGGTAACGATTAGGTTAAGTAAAGTTAGGTTATGTTAGGGTAATGTTAATTTGGTGCCGGGTTAATAAAACATTATAAAAAAAATAATTAATTTACCAGATGAGCTATGGTGGTGTAATATATTCTCAGTCTCTTGTTTACGGAGCGGTAACAACTGATCGGTCCCGCTGATCCCCACTCATGAATAGTGTTGCCAGCACTCGCCATCTCTCAAGCGTATTTATCAGAACTTAATGAATATTATTGTAGTTGTATAATGCATCTCCATATGCCCTGGTTTATTCACTGATCAGTTGTGTTAGTGCAAAAGTAGCAAAATCGAGCCATCATACGACACAGATCAACTGGGCAATCCCCAGCCGACTCAGAGACATGCGTGTGTGTGTGTGTGTGTGTGTGTGTGTGCTGTGACGTCATACCCGGGGAAGGAGCTGGGTGGGTGGAGACTGCCGATTGGCAAGTTGAGACGCAGTTACAGCTCAGTGCTCACTACCTGCACACACATGTTCACTTCCCACACATACACACCCATGCACTTCAGATTTCTTAGTTAATTGATTTATATTATATTTTCTTTTATTTCTAGTCTCTGTATTAGAGAAAACGGTTTTACTAGGGTAGACTATAATATCCTTAGTGATTTATGTCCCATGGGAAGTACGTGTTTACATTTTTATTTACATATTCAGAATTGAATTATACATAGAGAACACATTTAATTGTTAAAATTTATTACCGAAAATGTACTCTATATAAATACAGTATCAACATCATCTCTGAAACATCATTTCTAACCTATAATGTTGACAAATCTAGTAATCTTGGCAGCCATGGTACAAATATAATAATCTTGGCAGCCATGGTACAAATATAATAATCTTGGCAGCCATGGTACCATACCCTATTTTTTCTATAAGGTATTAAATTCCATATTCACAAATTCAGTATTCACAACGATTTCCAAGAACGAAATCCTCGTTAAAAAGGGGGGAATAAGTGTAAATGTTTTTCAAAAA
This sequence comes from Homarus americanus, assembly GCF_018991925.1. Taxonomy (NCBI): domain Eukaryota; kingdom Metazoa; phylum Arthropoda; class Malacostraca; order Decapoda; family Nephropidae; genus Homarus; species Homarus americanus. The sequence goes on along the minus strand of NW_024716501.1, from coordinate 399,564 downwards.
CATTCTGTGGCATCCTGTATCTGTATACATGGAGACTGGAAACATTTACATGGTGCAATGGTTTTGATATTTTGCTTAGAACTCCTAAAAGTTTTTGGGAAATTCTTTTTTGTATTTTGTAAAGATAAAAATTCCCACAAATCTCAGCTTAGCAACAAACATTTTTTCAGTATTTAGCTACATACTGCATTGTGTAAAGTTAAAAGCTCTCACATTGTCTCAACTTTGTGGTAGTCTTTATTTATATACGGTATTAGTATTGATGTTTTTATGAATATTATTATTATTTATAGAATTTTGTGAAAACAAAACGATGTCGATTGGGATTACGTTCATTTCCTTGTACAATTAATGTTTATTTGTGTCAGGTGCATACTGCTGGGACAAATGGTGGTCCTCCCATGGTGGAGTTGTTTAAGAGGATTCAACCGCAGAATGAGTTGGTTTCTATCAATGCAACTCTAAGCATGGACACTTCTCTTTTTAGGTATGTATGGCAAAGGAGATGAGTACCTTAGCTGAACACATCTTTCACAGTATTAGGAGTGAATGAATGATAGATACTGAATCAACAAAATATGTGTATTTAGTCTGGTTTCCTCCCACCTTCCATAAGGTAAGATGAGGCTTGAAAGAATAAATAAGAAAAAAAGACAATTATATTTCAATTAAACTCTTTGATGGTGGTAGGTGTGGTGTTTGATGTACTGATGGTAAGTAAGGAACTGAAGGCAGCAAAGGAAGAAAATGTAAACTTTAAAGCTTTTGGGGGTTATTATGCTGGGTAAATTATTGTACTGTACATGATTATTTATATTGTGCGTTCTTTTTTGTAGTTGTGATGGTGACAGAAACAACAACAATTTTGAAAAGGAGGTAATATTGTCTCCCACCCGAACGAGGTCCCGACGGTCTTCCGCTACAAGCCAGTCATCCAGTAGTCATGGTAATTATCTTTACATTCCTAAGAGTACATACAGTAATACAATATCCAATTGTAAAATTATATGAAGAGTTTATTTTAAATAGTTTTTATGGTTCTTTATTACTTATTAGTATTACTGTATTACAGTGATATCCCCATTAGCCAGAACAACTGGTGCAGAGCACTTCCGGGAATGAGAGATTTCCAGCTAATGAGACGACTCTCTCAAAGCCGGAAAAGAAATCCCCGGAATTTTCCGGGTAACGAGAAAATTTTTCTTGGAGGTTCCAGAAATTGCTGATTACATAATCTCTCGAACCTGGAAAAATATCCCTCATCCCTGGAATTTTCCGGGTAATGGAAAAATTTTCTCGGAATTTCCAGAAAATGCGCCTGATTTTCATTTCTCAAACCCAGAAAAAATCTCCCCCACAACTGGAATTTTCTGGGTATCTGGAAAATTTTCTCAGAATTTTCCGGTAAATGTACCCCTCAGAAAATCTTTCCCAAAGCCAGAAATTTCCAGAAAATTCCGGGTTTGAGAACAATTTTCCGAGAAAATTTCAATTCCAGCTATCGGAGAGTTCCTGGTTTGAGGAATTCTGGCTAACGGGGATATTACTGTATTATTATTGTTACAGTGGTACCTCGGTTAACGAACACAATTCGTTCCACAGAGTTATTCGTTAACCGAAATTTTTTTAACCGAATCTATTATTTCAATGGGATATTGGATAATTGGTTCCAACTCACAGAAAAAGTATATATACAAAGTACTGTATAATAGTAATAGAATTAACAAAACATTAAATATAAACTAAATACAGTACTGTACTGTACAGTATATTGTATAATAATAAATATAAAACAGAATACTGTATTTAAACTTACTTTGAGGTGTGTATGTTGTATTCCTGGGAGCTTTGTTGACATATCAAACAGCTGATTGTAGAGGCAGTCAATGATGACATGCCATATTCTTTACAGAGTTCATTGGTTCTAATGCCTTCTTCGTGTTTCCTAATAATTTCTGCACTGTATATTATCAATATGTTAATTAAATTTCAGAATGACCAATAATTATAATTTTAATATAAAAAATGCAAAAAAATTCAAGAGACCAACTTTCTTGATATTTACTCCACTGGAAACGAATGTAAACATAGAACAGATTACTGTATTGGCAGACTAGCCGATCAGCTGATCAGTTGATGCTCACAACAAAATGTGCTTTTCGTAAGGTTTCCGTTAATCGAAGTTTTGTTCGTTAATCAAACTGAAAATCCTTATGAGAGCTAATTCGTTAATCGAAACGTTCGTTAACCGAGGGACCACTGTATTATTATTATTATTACAAGTATTATTATTATTATTATTATAATAATAATAAGGATGTTAATGGTGATGCAGGGTGCAAAGTTCCATCACAGTATGTGCAGCTCAGCACTTGGAACTTTTTTCCTCTTTTCCTCCCTCTTTGATAGCTTGCTTCACTCATACAGGAAGTGCTGGAGTAAAGGGTAGAGAGCAGTTACCCTAATATCTAACGTATTCCAAAGAGGCTTTTGCATATGATGGGGTGGGATTATAGTGTTATTTTCCTTGTGGTTTACCGTAGTAGGTGGGGTTAACTTCCCAAGTGGGAAACATGTCACTTTAGCATTTGCAGCACATATAATATACCTTTTGGTTAAAATAAAACTTAGTTATTTTTAAGCAACAGTAAAGTTTATTCATGTTTTCTTTGAATGAGGATAAAACCAAACATTTTTAGGCAACAGAAAAGCAAAATGATTAAATGTACAGTAATACTGCTAATACTGGTTGTGTGTGTCGGTGTTATTGTCTATGTTTGCTTGTGAGAAGAACACGCTGGCTCAATACTTTACATAATTTCCTTAAAAGGCAACTCGGGTCCATCCTCCATGAATACAGGTAGCTTGTTTGGGTCTGCACCAGCTTCACCTCATCTTAAAAGAATCTCCAGACCAGAATCTCCATTTGACTTAAGTTCAAGGCAAAAGACTGCAGTATCCCTGGTCCCCCAAGAAATTCCTCGTGTTGGAGACTTCTTTGATGTCTTTGTCACCTATGCTGCAAATCCATCTAATTTTGCTGTGAGTAGCTCTGTGCTTTTAATGGTCATAAGGTATTCTATATCATTTTCTCTTTAAAATTTGTGTCCTATTCTCAATATTTCGTGGTTTAATGCTGTTGGTACAGCAGTCCTCGCTTAACGTTGTGGTTCCGTTCCTGAAACCCGCGACTTTAATGGAATCAATTTTCCCCATAAGAAATAGATAAAATACGGGGGTTATGTTCCCCAGCCTCCATTTGCCCCATAAAATACATTACTTATACAGAAATTCAATGGCATATTTATAGAAAATAGTATATATTCTACAGTAAACCCTCGAAGATCCGGACCCGGGAAATCCTGATTTCGGAAGATCCGGACCTGGGAAATCCTGATTTCGGAAGATCCGGACCTGGGAAATCCGGATTTCGGAAGATCCAGACAAAAAATTTGGGGGTTCTGGGCTAAGAAGCCTCCTAGGAGTTTCCCTAAGAAACATTCCCAACCCAGAGCAAAGAATATTTTAGGCCTGTGAGCGCTGCTTGGCCCGTCAGTTGCTTGGACACAGGTGCCCGAGGAGGTGGGAAACATAAACAGAATTGACAATTGTTGTTTGTGGGAATATTATTTCATTCACTCTAGTAATGATACAGTGTTTCTTATTATGTTACCATAGGTAAATGCATGGTTTCTATACGGCAATTTGTTTATCACTACATTAAGTCCTCGCTTAACATCATCCCGCTTAACGTTGTTTCGATTCTACTTCGCTGAACTTTAGAGACCAAAAATTCGTTTAACGGTGATCCGATACTACGTCGATTTGCGTCGTCACAGACTACTTTCTACGGCGCATCACCCGCTCTTGTCTGGCCGTGCTACGCTCTCTCGGCTCGGCGCAGAGTCTTCGTGACTCGCCACCCTCCTCCGCTCCCGCCATACTCCTCCCCTCCCGCCATCCTCCTCCTCCTCTCCACTACCCACCACACACTTACTCTACCACCTCCAACCATTGGTGAGTACCAATACAAACTTAGTACTGTAGTTCTATATACTATTCTCTATAGAAATGGCAATGATTTTCTGTATATGTAACTTTTTTCATGGGGCAAAGGTGAGGCTCAGGAAAGTAAATTCCGTATTTTATCTATTTCTTAAGAGGAAAATTGATCGGCATAACGTTGTTTCGCTTAACGTCGCATTTTCAGGAACTTAACCCCGACGTTAAGCGAGGACGCCCTGTACATTAGTACTGTATTTTTTGTGTTTCTTATATCATTGATTATTCGCCGGAAAATCCGGACAATCTGTTTTTCCGGACAGGTGGGATCTTCGAGGGTTCACTGTATATAAATAAACTAAATCATTTTGTATTGTACTCGCTGATGGATGGAGGTGGTGGAGCGGAGGAGGAGGAGGGGGGTGGCGAGTCACTGAGGCACAGCGGGTGGCTCCTCCTGGTTTAAAACCTCCATTTTTGTAGCAAGGCTAATGTTCTTATGTTGCTTCTTCACAACACTAGCATCAGTAGCACTTGATGGGTGCTTGGAAGCCATTTCAAATGGTTAGAGTACAGTATTAAGAGCAAAAACACTTGAACACGCATGAACGCTGTGATAGCTTAACAAAGACTGGCGACACTTAGGGATGCTGTGGCACTCCGCGGATGAGAGCATCACGCGCCAAGATGAGAGAGGGTGATGTGCTGTACAAAGTAGTCCGTGACGACGTTATACTGAATCGGCGGGTCATCTTGCCCCATGACCTGACTACTGACAGCTGCTGTGCTTAGAGATGGCATGGTAAATTTTTTTATTAAGAAGATTAGTAAGGGTCACTGCCTTATGACCGGAACATTGTGGACACCTGCTGTCCCCTAGGGACTTGATGTCACTCTCCTCTACTGTATATATTAGCCTTGTCAAGTATTACTCCTTAGTCTGTACTCACCCCTGAAGATGTGAATTACACGAAAGCGCTTGGGGACTTCGTTTTTTCTTGTTTCCTTGTGGTTATCAGCATATATATATATATATATATATATATATATATATATATATATATATATATATATATATATATATATATATATATATATATATATATATATATATATATATATATATATATATATATATATATATATATATATATATATATATATATATATAGAAACACACCAAAACCGTAGTCATGCACATCAATACCGCCACCACTCCAGTGCAAGCCCCAGCAGTCACAGTGGGTGCCCATCCTCTCCAGCTGGTGCAGTCTGCCAAACTCCTGGGTGTAACTATAGACAACAAACTTGACTGGAAGGCCCATGTAAATAACACAGTCAAGGCAGCCTCGTACCGTCTCTACATGCTATGAAGACTTAGGTCACTTGGTACACCCACGCCAGAGCTGAGGACCATCTACAACGCCTTTATTCTCTCCAAACTAACGTATGCGTCACCAGCCTGGTCATCTTCTCTCAACTCCACCCAATAACGTCAGCTAGAGAAGGTACAGAAAAGGGCCTGCAGAATCATGCTCGGCGCAGAATACTCCGGCTACACCAACGCTCTCTCCACCCTGGAAATGCCATCCCTCGGTGACCTCCACCACCAAGCACTGGAAAGGTTTGGCCGTGGACTACTGCACCACCCTCGCCATCGCCACCTCCTGCCACCTGCAGCCCCCCACCCACCTCGCGCAGTCCGCCACTACAACAAAATTCATCCCATAAGAGCCTGCACCGATAGATATAAGAACAGCACCATCCCATCTATTGTTAAAATAATAAACAACTCCTGATTTATGTACTTTATAGCCCTGTAAATGTATTCAATGCATATTATATCATTATGTCTAAATCTAATGTAAGTCTGTATATTTTCAGCCACCGGCTGCAACTCTATTAATAAACCGTTTATTATTATTATTATTACATACATACATACAGTTGAGTCTGGATTTACTCGGTTTTTGTTTACCCGTTTGGTCATTTACGCGGTGCCTTGCTGGAATGAAATGCTTTAATTACGCGGTAAATTTGGCATTTACGCGGGTGAAGTATAATTTGTTTTAGCTCATAAAATTCATACAAATTACCCGGCCAGAATATAATTTACATTGCTGGAATTCTTATAAGATTATGATTATTTTAAATATAAACATCATGGAATTTGCATTAGACATACAAATTTTAGATCTAATGTAAGAATTTTGATTAGAAAGAGCAAAAATTTTATCTTTTGTGCAAAGTATGATGTTTATATTCAAAATATCCCTGGTCTTGCAAGGAATCTAGCAATGTCAATTATATTATCCTAACTTTAGTCTGAGGTATTATTTATTACTAAAAATGTAAGCCTTCTGTTTTCACCCAACATTTCTCAGAGAGGGAGGAGCCAGCGAGCGTGGGAAGAGGGGGGGGAGGGGGAGTTGAGTCCATTATTTGAATGGACATTAACCGGCGACTGTATTTATCTTAAATATTAATTGTGTGTTCATACCATTATAAAATTAAGATGTTATTTTTACTACAACGTAGGTATTGTGTCGGAAAAAGTGGAGTTTGGGGGTTGGCCCAGTCTCTATTTCAATTAATCCCATATGTTCTGTTATTTCATTTACGCGTTTCTCTATTTACGCTGTTCTCCGCGGGTTCAATTGACCGCATAAATGAAGACCCAACTATATACATACGGACTTTTTGAAGACTCAAATTTTTTTAATTTAGCGGGCTATTGTGTGTATTTGTGCATGCGCGAGCGCCACAGCTGCACAGCGACAACAAGCTCCCACGTGGTCGCCACTTTAAAACGAGCAATCAAACTGTGACAACGTATGTAATTTTGAGTCCTACTTTTTCCATTTACAGAGTACAAGCCCATAATAATGGCTCCTAAAGTAGATAAACTTCGTTGTGTGAAGAGAAAGAAGAACACGTTGAAATTGAGTGACAAACTTGAAATAATTAAGAAACTAGAACGTGGTGTGAGCAATACTGTTCTAATGGAAACATACAACATTGGAAAGTCTACAATTTATGATATAAAATAGGCAAAGAATAAAATTCTAGAATTCACAGCTTCTTCTGAGCCTTACAATAAAATTGCTGAAAGAAAAAGTTTACATCGGCCAAAATTAGAAAATCTTGATAAAGTGTTGCACGAATGGTTTTTGTTAAAACGATCAGAAGGTATGGCAATTTCTGGGCCGATGCTTATTGCCAAAGCAAAGTATTTTAAGTAGCAAATGAACATTGACTCATAGTGCTCATTTAGTGATGGATGGCTTAGGAATTTCAAGACTCATCATGGTATTAGACTGTTAGATATTGCTGTACCTGTTAATCTCTTCTTTATTTCTCCTTAAATTTGAATTTTAAAAATACTGCCTGAGAATCCCGAAAATCTGGACCGACCCATCCCCAAGCAGTCCGGATTTTTGGACTTCTACTGTGTATGTGTGTGTGTGTGTATATATATATATATATATATATATATATATATATATATATATATATATATATATATATATATATATATATATATATATATATATATATATATATATATATATATATACATACATACATACAGTATACAGTCAACCCTCAATTTACGCGGTTAATGTAACCCACAGGGTACCGCGGAAAGTGAGAAACGCGTAAAGTGAATAACATAACATATGGGATTAAATGAAATAGAGGCCAGCTGACCATCAAACTCCACTTTTTCCAACACAATACCTATGTTCTAGTAAAAATAACATCTTAATTTTATGATGGTACATGCACACAATTAATACTTAAGAGAAATAGAGAAATACAGTCACCAAGTTAATGTCCATTCAAATAATGAACTCAACTCCCTCCCCCTCTTCTCACACTACACTCACTGGCTCTTCCCTCTGAGAAATTTTTGGGGGAAAACCAGGTATAGTAATAAATAATACCTCAAACTAAAGTTAGGATAATATAATTGACATTGCTGGATTCCTTGTAAGACCAGGAATATTTTGAATATAAATGTCATATATTTTGCACAAAAGATAACATATTTACTCAGAGTAAACATTATATCTAAAAATTTTATGTCTAATGCAAAATATATGATGTTTACTATATTCAAAATGATCATCAAGTTGTAAGAATTCCAGCAATGTAAATTATATTCTGGCCGGGTAATTTTTATGAATTTTATAAGCTAAAACAAATATCTTCAGTTAATAAAAAAAAAATATTCTTCACACATGCCAGGTGGTCGGTCGCCGGTCCCTCCCTCCCCCCACCAACCCTCCCTACCAGATAAATGTGTGGGAATACCAGACTGTTTACCTTTTTAGTAATAAATAATAAATCAGACTAAAGTTAGGATAATATAATTGACATTGCTGGATTCTTTGTAAGACCAGGAATATTTTGAATATAAATGTCATATATTTTGCACAAAAGATAACATATTTACTCAGAGTAAACATTATATCTAAAAATTTTATGTCTAATGCAAAATCTATGATGTTTTTATTCAAAATGATCATCAAATTGTAAGAATTCCAGCAATGTAAATTATATTCTGGCCGGATAATTTGTATGAATTTTATGAGCTAAATAAAAATATTATACTTCACCCGCGTAAAGGGGTACACCCACCATGGAATGTGAGCATCCTGGGTTCTGGCAGGGCAATGCGGAATGTGGGACCGCGTAAAGTGAGGGTTGACTGTAGTCTAGTTTTACGCGGATATTTTTTACTCGGAAGGTCATTTACGCAGCACCTGTCAGAAGAGATAATTATTATTTACACGGTAAATTCCATCATGTAAGTGGCAAGTAGCATGGCGGGGTGCTGGGCGCTGACGTCAGACTCGCGCCGGTGACGTCGCAGACTGTGATTGGGCCACGTATCCTTACCACCCACGCACCCCCTCCACTGTGCGCGGTGATTGGTCTTGGCATCCTTGCCACCCCTGCCACCCACGCTCTCCGCTGCCGCTTCAGTCTCACTTTCTCCGCGTATATTCACTCGTGCCCAGGAGCCAGTGCTTTTTCTTTCTTTCTACACAATGGCTTCCGCTGGACCCCCCACCACCCCCCGAGGCCCTGAACTATCTGGCCCAAGCCAAAAAAAGGTGAGTTTGGCAGTCGGCCCAGTCTCTATTTCAATTAATCCCATAGGTTCTGTTATTTTATTTACGCGATTTGCTTTATACGCGAACCTCCATGGGTTTAATTAACCGTGTAAAACCAGACTTTCCTGTATACGTGTATATAATTTTGGAATCAATCCTTCACTTTATTTATTTATTATTAGTTTTTGTCATCATTCTTTTATTCATGATTTTGTATTTTTTTTTTTTTTTTGTTGATACAGGTCCAGTCATGGAAAATGACCCAGAAGCTATCATCATTAATGTCTGACCTACAGAATTACTATGAGGACAAGAACAATAAACAATCAGTGGTAATTAATGTCAGAGAATATTATGCTGTCAAGCACAACGATGACACATGGTACAGGTAAGAATTTTAGCTCAGGTGTGTGAACTAATATCAAGTATGACTTGAGAGTAACCTAGCCATCATCACAAATCATACTGTATGTAGTTTAAGTGAAAAAATTATTTTTAATTACTTCTGATAAAAATGTGTCACATTTTTTAAAGCTTATAGATTGATTTACCAGTGCTAGGCATATCTTATGTAGAATCTACTATTGCTCATTAGATGTGATTTGCTTGACAATAGGGACACTCGTATTAGGTAGTACTGTGTATATTAATGTGAGTGGTGAACCTTCTCACTCGGTCAAAACTGTATGAATCCAACAGTTATCTTTGGGACTAGTAGAGTTAATCATGTTGGTGTCAAGGACTCTATAGCCGATTCACTACTGGGTAATATTCATTCTGGCTGTCAGGGATAATTTGCTCCACCCTTCAATTCCGTGCTGTGAGCTGGACTACCATTTGTAGAAGAGAGTTGGATATTGTTTTTCTTATGCTGTGATTTTTTTTTTTTGACCTTTCACAGCAGTTGAAACAGTTAACTAACGTTTTTGAATCATTAACCAAATCCTAGAAAGTAGAATTATTATTTAAAATATTTAATGTATTGTTTAATATATTTAAATAGAAGTAAAGTTTTGCAAGTATGGCTTAAATAATTAGAATCTTTTGATCCTTTAGTTTCATAGCTGTTCTATACACATACAGTCACTGCAACAGAATTTGAGACCTAGGTGTGATAGAAACAAAATAGGCAATTACTCTTTATTTATACAAAAATACAGACTAGAAATGCATCTATAGTTCCCAGTCATCTCTCCTCTGGCCTTCACCACATTAGACAACCTATTCGGCATGCTTTCACACAGGTGAACGAATTAACTTGTGTCTATCTTCTGTGTCCACACTTTATTAATCTCCTCGTGCAAGTGAGACAGAGAGCAAATGCCACGGTCCTTGATCTTACTTTTCATACCTTTCCAGACATTCTCAATGGGGTTTAGATCAGGACTGTTTCCTGGCCACTCTAGCACTGAAATACCCTTCTCCCGGAGGAAATCAATAACTTTCTTGGCATGGTGGCAGGGGGCGCCATCATGCATAAAAATGTCAGTTTCATGAATTTCGTAAATGTCCCATAAATGATCTTAAGAACCTCAAGGTAGCCATTCATGGTTGTATTTTTAGGGGGAATTACAGTCCTCCATGCGCCTTGTTACCACTAAAGCTCCCCCACACCATCACAGAATCACTGTGCTGCACTGTCTTGACAGTGTAAGCTTGGTTGTAGTGGCTGTGGTCTGAGGGCCTCCTGACACACACACGATGAGAAGTTATGACTTGAAAAATGCTTTCGTCGGACCACATAACCTTCTTCCACTGCCCCACAGTCCAGTGACGGTATTTTTGAGAAAAGGCAAGGTTCTTGCGGCGCATGGTGAGAAGCGGCTGGATTGCAGCCGCACGGCTGGGAATGTGAAGGTCTTTTTGTGGGCGGTGTTGAATCCCACGAATGGAAAGGCTTTTCAAAAGATTTGGATACATTTCTTTCAGCTGGACTACTGTGAGTCACGGGTTCTTGAGTAAGGTGTTCTTCAGGAGACGATCTGTGGCAGGAGAAGTCCTTCTTTGGGGGGAGGGGGATTCACGACGAACTTTCTGCATCGGAACGGTGCTGGGTGGCAGGTCCCATGTGGCTACGAGGAGAAGCATGACAGTTGCGTTTGAGCGGCAAGTACGCCGACCAATCTCGACAATAGGCACGTTTTTCTCTCCTAAAGCCTTTTCCTCAACTGTCAGTTGTTTGGGGCCCATCCTGGATCACTCAGATGCACGTAGGTTAGTGTGACGCAGCAGGGAAGAAAAATAAGGGCCGCAGAAAGTCGAGGCATTGACATTGTGTGCTCTCTCTTCTACAACTGGTGGTGCACTGACCGCTCAGCAGTCCAGAAGCTCGTGATGATGTTTCCAGAATTTCAACTAGATCTGAGGATGATTTTTGGCGCAATATTGTTGAGAACAAACAGAACTCGTACAATACAGGGAAGGGTTTCAACTTCCGTTGCGGTGGCTGTATTACCGTATTTCCTGGCCAGTAAGATGCTCCAGTCCTTAAAACGGACCCTACTGTAATTTTTTTAGAGCTTATGACCCCCTTAGAAATCATAAAATTTCTTATTTAGGAAATAAATGCATTTAACTATACAGTCGACCCTCGTTAATTCGGACCCCCTTTAATCCGGATTTTGGATAATTCGGACATTTTTTTTTTTTTTTTTTTTAAAGATTTGTAGGAATATTACCTACGCGGACCTCAAGCTAAAATGCTGGTCCACCCACTGCTGGGATAAAACATGTAACATCACCACTAGTGTGGGGGGGAGGGGATGCAACTTTTAGCTTCAGACATTAAAAATATTTACCATTTACTGCCGGTAAACAATGGAAACGTAAAATATGTACCAATTAGTAATGAAAAGCTGTGCAGTTCCTTCAGCAAATAAAGCTCACCAACTTACAATAGGCTAAATTACCTTACAATGTGTTTTCAGTAATCTATGTTGAAGTTCTTAGCTCAGGCTAACTATCATATCATATACAGTATCACAGTTCTCATTGATCTACAAAAAATACCGGTAATAAAAACATTTTCGATATTTCACACTTAATATAATACCCGGTAATCTTCTTCAACCTCCTATTGTTTACAACGACGCATGACGCACCACCAGCTGTATCAGCTAGAAAGTACACGTGTTTTTCGAATCGTTTTCAGTTAAAAAACTGTTACATCACATGTATATTTTACCTTAACTGTGCCTGAATGAATATATTCTCGGAAATAAATAGTAGTTTTGCTGAAATGTGATGTTTTTAATGTAAAATAGGATAAAATACATGACGAAAACAAAAGATTTTACCTAACCTTCCGATGTTCGTTTTTTTTTACTAGTTTTTTGTTAAAATACTGTTATATTACAGTGGTATTCTATTTATACTGTGCTTGATATAATGCATTCACGGAAATGTAATATTTTTGCTTAAATGACGTACGTATTACAGTGGAAAGTGGGATAAAATCGTGACGAAAAGAATGACTTTCGCTTTCTTTCGTTCAAAAGATGTTACCGTAATCGTTTTTCGATTGGTTTTCAGTTAAAAAAACTGTTGTACAGTGGTCCCTTGGTTAGCGAGCACAATCCGTTCCAGCAGGTTGCTCGTTAACCGAAACCATTGTTTCAATGGGTTTTTGGGTAATTGGTTCCAGCTCACCGAAAATTGCCTAAATTCAACAAAAAAGGTAGAAAAGTACACTTACTTTGAGTTGTGTATGTAGAAGGCTCCTGGATGATGATGATGATGATGGGAATTAGAATGGGGGTGGAGGAGAAGGAAGAAGAGAAGGCATTGGGGTGGAAGAGAAGTCACCCCATGACACCATTTCACCCATAAAATTTTAGTTCTCTTGGTGTATTTCAAGATTATTTTCTTTAAATCAACACTGCACTGCATTATATATTGTCAATATGTAAAATATATTTCAAAATGACCAATAATTTGCTTGGAAACAGAAAAAAAGCGTTTAGTTGAAGAGTCTCAAGCAAGATGTTACCTCCACTGAAAACAGAGAGAGACTAACGCCTGTCTGGTGTGTTAACAGGCTGGATGGCACGCCAGAAACTAGTTTCTTTACCTTCAATTATGTTCAATAATTGTTAAAATGACTAAAAAAGTTAATATTAAACTTTTAAAATTATTGAATAGTATAAACTTCTTGATATTTACTAAAATAGTAAGGAATTTAAGCCCTAAAACCAATTACTGTATTGGCGGACTAATACTACAGCTGGTGGACCGCCAAATGCAAGCGAAAACATGTTGAAGTCGGCTCGTAAAAAACTCGTTAATCGAGGGATTGCTCGTTAACCGAAGTTAAGAATCTTATGGAAGGTAAATCGTTAACCGAAATCTCGTTAACCGAGGGCCCACTGTATTGCAATAATATTCTATCCTATTTGACTTGAATAAATACTACGATACCATATTTCTGAATATTTTCATTAAAATCCATCCAAATCATTTTCCTTGTCATCGTCTGCAGCACCAAACAGCTTCTCCCAGTCCTCTCCTTGAACAGGGCTAGAGGGTACGTGTTTTTCGAATCGTTTTCAGTTAAAAAACTGTTACATCACACGTATATTTTACCTAAACTGCGCCTGAATGAATATATTCTCAGAAATAAATAGTTTTGCTGAAACGTGATGTATTTTAATGTAAAATAGGATAAAATACATGACGAAAACACAAGATTTTACCTAACCTTCCGATGTTCAAGAGAAGTTACTCATTTTTTTTAATAGTTTTCGGTTAAAATACTGTTATATTACAATGATATTCTATTCATACTGTGCTTGATATAATACATTCACGGAAATGTAATATTTTTGCTGAAATTACGGATGTATTACATTGGAAAGTGGGATAAAATTGTGACGAAAACAATGACTGAAATATAATGCAATATTAACCCCTAAATCGGTTAATTCGGACAATCGGCTAAAACGGACACCCTTTCCCCCCTATTAGTCCGAATTAACGAGGGTCAACTGTACATATCACATACCATAAGAAAATTCTTATGGGTTTGCATTTTTCACAGTGCTGAACGATTTAGTAAGCAAAGAAATTTCAATTTGCATATGTCAAAAACGAACTAAAATTGATAGGATAAACAATAAAATGGAGTCATGGCCTATCATAAAATATGTTAGCACATATTTTATGTACAAAAAATGAATCCTTCCCCCCTCAAACCATCCTCTGGGCAACGCGACATAGTTCAGCCGGGCAGTCACCCAGCTGACTCAGTGACATGTGGCTGCTGCCGCACTGCCCTTTGTGTATGCCATGATGTCACATTGGGGGAGGAAGTCAGGGAACATGGCTGGGCTTGTGATGCAATTACAGCCTACTGCCTCCACAAATAAATGCACTTTACACATACACAATCATGCTCTTCATTTCTCTCATTATATACAGTAGTTTTATACTGTATTGTAATTAATTTATTTCTAAGCTGCATCAGACTATTGTAATGATTTCTCCTCAGGTATTATAGTTTCATTACATGTGTTTGAAATGGAACTTCCAACCTTAAAGTTGTTCCTCGGCCGATATGATGCAAGGTGTTTAAAAGAATAAGTAAAATTAAGGAAAAAATGCGTTTTGTAGGCTGGGAAATGCACTATGCCCTTGTTAATTTGACAAAAAAGGGACTGGGTCATTCGAATTAATAAAAAATTAGAATTAGCAGAGTTTGTAATAATTTGTCATTATTCGACAATTTCTGAATTTTTTGGTTCGATAATTTTTTTGTTTTTTGTTCAGTTTTTGCTCCTTGCCTTGGCTGTCACATAAAATTATCTATTTACAGTATAATTACTGTGCAAATAAAAATATATTCTAAATATACATACAGTAATAATAAAGTAAATAATACAGTAATAAATAAAAGTAACACTGCAAGGTGAGCTGATGATACTAGGGGTGAGGTGATGTGACAAGGCACTTACACAACAAACACATTAACAGCACTACTAAACCAATGTCATAAATTTAAATTTCTAACTTCTATTTTAAAATTAACTGATAAATGATGGCTTGATTTGGCTACGTTTGCACTGATCAGTAAGTAAACTAGGGCATATGGAGATGCATTATACACTACAATAATGTTTATTAAGTTTTGATAAATACTCTACAATATTATTAGCAAAGTTCTCAAGACAGATCCTGTGGTAAGCACCAACCCTCTTGAGCAGTGACAACAGCGGTGCTTGAGAGATGGTGAGTGCTGGCAATATTATTAAGGAGAGCTGGTCAGTGGGACTGATTAGTTGTTACAGCTCCGTAAACAAGAGACTGAGATTACTACAGTGCAATAGCTCATCTTGGGTGGGTTTTTTTGGGGGGGGGCGAATTAATTATTTTTTTGTTAATGTCTTGTTAACCTGGCACCAAATGAACGTAAATAATTTGCAAATTATGGTGATTTGCTTACTGTTATTGTAAAGGGATTGCGGGCTGCTGAACGGGAGGTGGTGAGTTGTCCTTCCTCCCTCCTTCCTCTCCCTAGCTACACAACAAACACAGTTGTACAGTATCTTAATATAATTCATATTCTATTCCTATACAGTAAAACCTTGATAACTCGTCATGTATGGGGCTCTGGCCTTCTCGAATTATCCCAAATTCCGACTTATTGAGGCACTCCCTCAACAAAAAATACAACAATAAAATATCGGCCTATATACAGTATGTGTACACACAATAAGAAAAGTACTGCATGGTTTGTGTGCGAAACAATATGACACCACGGACGAGGAATAGTGGAATATGTGTGTTGGTCCTGTATTATGGTGGTAGTCCTGCTTTCCTTGCCTGAGGATGTCCACATATCTGTTGCCCTACCATAGGTAGGTGGAAACCTCTGCCATACAGGCACGCATACCAATCCCCCCGCCACATTAGGTGATATATGGATCATTATGGAAGTCAGCAGACTCCCCTGCCCGATACTTTTTTACCGTTACATGTAATAACTAATTTTCAAAAAATAACACTTACCATCACTGTAGGCAAAGAATGAAGCATTGTGACACAGACGCATGGTAGGTGATAAATGGGAATGGTAGAAGACACAAAGGAATGGTAGGTGACACAGGTGGAGGGAAAATGCTACATAAACAGTAAACAGTGCGTCAGTTATGTATACTACCGTAATTTGGTCACTTACGGAAAATAAAGAACAAATTTTAACAAAGATAATTTTCTCTGCATATAGTAAAACCGTTTTCTGTATTACAGAGCAAAAGAGTATACATTAAAATACTCTAATGTTGACTAGAAATAAAGAAAATGTAATATAAAACTATAAAATAAGAAAAAAGAAGAGCATGTGTGTGTGTGTGGGGAGGAGGGGGGTGGGGAGGTGATCGTATGTGAAGGCCACTCAATGAGCTGTACTGCATGGCTGACTCGCCCACCTTCCTCCGTCCCATGTGACGTCACAGCAGACGCGCGCACATACATCTCAGTCAGCTGGTTGACTACATGGCTGATCTGTGGCATAGCTTAGATGATGGTTTGAGTGTGGAAGGAGCTTTTTTTGTACATAAAATATGTACTACAGTGATCCCTCGGTTACCGAGCACAATTCGTTCCAGAAGGTTGCTCGTTAACCAAAACCATTGTTTCAATGGGTTTTTGGGTAATTGGTTCCAGCTCACCGAAAATTACATACAAACTAAAAATAAATGCAGTAAAGTACACTTACTTTGAGGTGTGCATGTAGAAGGCTCCTGGTTGCTGCTGCTGATGATGATGATGGGAATTAGAATGGGGGTGGAGGAGAAGGGAGAAGAGAAGGCAGTGGGGGTGGAAGAGAAGTCACCCCATGCTGCCATTTCACCCATAAAATTTTAGTTCACTTGGTGTAATTCAAGATTATTTTCTTTAAATCAACACTGCAGCTGCACTATATATTATCAATATGTAAAATATATTTCAAAATGACCAATAATTTGACTGGAAACACAGAAAAAAAGCGTTTATGTTGAAGAGTCTCAAACAAGATGTTCCTTCCTCTGAACTGGTAAACAAACTGACACCAAGCGTGGTGTGTTCAGTGGTTTGGCATGCAAAAAACTAGTTTCTTTACCTTCAATTATGTTCAATAATTGTTAAAATTACTAAAAAAATTTAATATAAAACTTTTAAAATTATTGAATAGTACAACCTTCTTGATATTTACTAAAATGGTAAGGAATTTAAGCCCTAAAACCAAATTATTGTATTGGCGGACTAATACTACAGCTGGTGGGCAGCCAAATGCAGGCGAAAACATGTTGGGAAAAATTCGTAAGGAATTTGTTAACCGAGGGTTTGCTTGTTAACCGAAGTGAAGAATCTTATGGAAGGTAATTCGTTAATCAAAATTTCATTAAGCAAGGCGCTCGTTAACCGAGGGATCACTGTACAGTCAGTCCTTAACATACGCGGGGGTTACATAACAGAGATAGCCGTGGATGTTAAAAATCCGCGTACATGTGCCCCCCCCCCCCCAAAAAAAAACCCTGGCCCCCCATGTCCTTATTTACCGTATATACATGTGTGTAGTTCGAGTTTTTAAGACCAAATTATTTTGCAAAAAATTGGGGGTCGACCTCTAAAAGGGTAATAGTTTCGTTAGGTTGAAAAATATTTACCAGTAACTACCAGTAAACAATGGAAACGACGCACCAACGCACCACCAGCTGTGAGTGTCGGTACAGTCGCCAGGGCAGATCTCTTGCGTCATCATAGCAAGCCCAAAGTAGCCAAATGCATGATATGGTATACACAGGACGATGTAAAACAAAGTATTCATTTGTTAAAGTTTATTTATAGATACTGTACATAAATTTTTGTTCATTACATTTGAAACATCAATCTTTGTTAATTAAATTTGATAAAAAAGAAAACTACGATACCGTATTTTCATTAAAATATTACATCACAAGTATATTTTACCTTAACTGTGATTGAATGAATATATTCTCAGAAATAAATATGGAAATGTAATATTTTGGCTGAAATGACATACATATTACTGTACAGTGGAAAGTGGGATAAAATTATGAAAACAATGACTTTCGCTTTCTTTCCCTGTTCAAAAGATTTTACCGTAATCGCTTTTCGAATGGTTTTCAGTTAAAAAACTGTTGTACTGTACTCGTACTGAATTACAATAATATTCTATCCTATCATTAGCCTTATAATCCAATAACTGAAAACCATTCGAAAAGCGATTACGGCAACATCTTTTGAACGAAAGAGAGAGAGTCATTGCTTGCGTCACAATTTTATCCCACTTTCCACTGTAATACGTACATCATTTCAGCAAAAATATTACATTTCTATGTTCTCAGAAATAAATGGTAGTTTTGTTGAAACGTAATGTACAGTATTTAATATTAAAAGGCAAAAATAGCTATAAAAACAATTAATACACCCGAAATATACTGGCTGGCATCTCCACACGTCCCTGCTCCTGCGTCCAAGGTCACCTCACCACTCCTCCCAACTCGCTCCATCCGCTCCCTCTGCACTGCCGACAACAAACACAAATGTTTTGTGAATAACTGCACCTCCACTTCCTATGTACAGTACTTGTACTGAACTGTACTGTGCTGTGCATTTTTACAAACAATAAACATGGCAAGAAAAGCTATTAAAAAAAAGAGATAAGAATTTCACTTTACTGTACAGTACCTCTCCTCGGCGACAGGGCGGGGGTCATCGGGCTCATCGTCACTCAATTCCATAACACGTGGTGAAGTGGGGGCGACTGTGGATTCAGCTGCTTCCTCACTGCCGCCAGTGATCGATGGTGTTAAATCTCTCCTTCGGTGATCAAAGAACACGGTGATGGGGAGTTGTCGTCTCTTTCTTTCATTTCTTCCATGATGTTTTTGTATGGAGCAAAAACGTCATCCATCCCTCGCATGAATTTCAGGGCACGCACCATGGAGGGGTCCATACTATAGGCCAGGTTTTTCAGTGCCTAAATATTCCTGATCATCTCCCCCAACTTCTCCAACGTTATTTCTTGGTGCTCTTCCTCATCCTTTTCCCTTTCGCTTCCTCTTCCTTGCCTGAGTCTACTAACTCCTGTAGATCCTCCTCGGTCAGCTCAGTGTCGTGCTCTTCAATTAGCTCCCTAATCTCGTCCTCTGCCATGTCCCGGAAGCCTTCAGCAGCCACTTTCCTTGACAGTGCCAGGGTCTATCTGAATATTTTCATTAAAATCCATCAAAATCATTTTCCTTGTCATCGTCTTAAGCGCCAAACAGCTCCTCCCAGTCTTCTCCTTGAACAGGGCTAGAGGGTACGTGTTTTTCGAATCGTTTTCAATTAAAAAAAATTTTACAGCACATGTAAATTTTACCTAAACTGTGCCTGAATGAATATATTCTCAGAAATGAATAGTAGTTTTGCTGAAACGTGATGTATTTCAATGTAAAATAGGATAAAATACATGACGAAAACAAAAGACTTTACCTAACCATCCAATGTTCAAGAGATGTTACTCGTTTTTTTAATAGTTTTCGGTTAAAAAAC
Organism: Homarus americanus; assembly: GCF_018991925.1. Classification (NCBI taxonomy): domain Eukaryota; kingdom Metazoa; phylum Arthropoda; class Malacostraca; order Decapoda; family Nephropidae; genus Homarus; species Homarus americanus. Next base: position 379,903 of record NW_024716501.1, on the reverse strand, counting down.
TGTTATATTACAATGATATTATATTCATACTCTGCTTGATATACTACATTCACGGAATGTAATATTTTAAGGAAATGACGACGATACAGTGGAAAGTGATGAAACAACACTTTCGCTTTTCGCTCAAAAGATGTTACCGTAATCGCTAGCTATTTTCAGTTAAAAAACTGTTGCATCACAAGTGAATTAGATAGAATACTTATTGTAATGCCAAACAGTTTTTAACTGGAAAACATTCAAAAGTGATACGTAACATTCTTGAACGAAAGAAAGTTAATCATTGTTGCCACTTTCCACTGTAATATCGTGACGCTTATTTTCAGCAAAATATTACACGCATATTCTCAGTAGCGCTAGTAGTTTTGCTGGAACGTAATGCATTTCCAATGTAAATTAGATAAACTACATGAAAACAAAAGACTTTACTCTAGCCTCCGAAGTGTTCAAGATATGCTACCTGCTTTTTTAGTAGTTTTCGTTAAAAATACTTTATATTAGTGATATTCTATCTATGTTTCGTGCTTGATATAAATAAGCATTCACGGAAATTCTAGGCTTTTGCAACTACAATGCTGATGTCAACATTGCCGCGGGTTATAGGTGGAGACTGACTGAGTGGGAGAAAGCTATGCAGGTGTGAGAGGTTGCGGAGCGGGCGTGTGTCCTGTGGTTCGTGCCAAGGCCATTTGAATGTACTTCAATTCATTTTAATGTACAGAATATTCTCCGGTTAAGAAATCTGTGATTTTGTAAACTGTATTATAAAAACCATGTGAGCATAAGCGGTATTGTATTTCATGATATGTGTTTTTGTATCAATTTTTTTGTTTATCATATCAATTATATAGCTACTGGTGCTCACACGAATAAATGACTTCAGTTGCTTTGATTGTTGGACTAAATAAAATAATTACCAATGGGGACAAGTTGGGATACTACAAGATCCAAATAGTTGGAATCTGGATAAAATGATTGCACTGTAAATGAAATAAAGTTTACAACACTGGATTTACACATTAATAGTGAGAGCGTTCTGCATACAGTGGCTGAGCCTGACATGATTAGGGAGGAGGCTGTTGGGTGTTAATGGGTTTGTATGGCAGGAACCAAATATTTCCAGGAGTGCTGAATATTAATTCTGGTTGCCTAGATACTCTGTGGTGCAGTGTATAGTACAGTACATCAACATTTCCCAAGTTATTTTATAATAAATTCTAAGATCATATATGTACCAAATTATATAGAAATTCGAGATATCGAATGCGAGTTATCAAGGTTTACTGTAATTCATTCATCTTGTTCTGTTTCATAATATATTCATATAATAATAATTTAATTTTGGAACCACTTGATTATTTCGAATTATAATTATCCAAATTAATGAGGGTACAGTGTATGGTAGATCCTTTAACATGAATACAGTACAGTGGGTATAAAATTTTAAATATATGGGTTTTCCCCATGACTGTGTGCCAAGTTTGTAGAGGTCAGAGGGTCTGCAGGCGCAAAGTGTTCTTGCTCTGGAAGCCAACCAGGCAGTATCCCCAGCTGGGTTGGTTGCTAAGGCAAATTTCATGGCAGCCAGTGTGTATGATACTGGGATGTAGGTGTGTATACAGATATAACCAAATAATTGTCTTTGTTTTTATACTTTTCATGTTGTTATTTAATGCTTTCATTATTACTGTATGTATGCCTAAAATTATAAGTTTTAATGTTGCAGTGTACAGGTAAAGCTACTTTTAGGAGTAATTTAGTGATCTGAAATGTGTATATTTATGGACAAAATATATTCTTTATTATTTTTCAATAATCAGGATTTTAAGCACATATAGCATTACTGCAGGATTTATGTAAAATATTTACTAGAATGTATTTCAAATTTATACATGGTAAGTGTTATTACAAAATCTCCTCTTTGAAAGTACAGTATCTTGTACAATTATTTCAAACCTCCTTTCCCCTCTTTTGTTAGAAATAAATTATTGGGCAATCGGTTTAACTGATTTTGGGTTTCTCAATTGGTTAGTTATCCTGAGTTTTACTGAACATTATAATTTATGAATGGTATGTTTGTTTACTAACTGTAAGAATTTCCAGCCCTGGATGACCAGATTTTATTTTTTTAACAATACTTTCCTTACAGAGCAACTATATCTATGATTCAAGAGGATATAGTAGCTGGTGTATTTGTTGACTATGGAGATTGTTTTGTTTCATCACGTGATAGAGTCCTTTTCTTCTTCCTTCTGCCATTTGCCGTGTCAGGCTATCAAAGCCAAATTACATGGTAAGTTAAATGAAAAATGTTATACAAAAGTTGCCTTTGTCTTCTTCATTCGGCAATAAACAGTGTTATTTGTAATCAAGAGTACTTGATAATTTTCAAAGCTAAATGTCAGTGTAAAGAAGTCAGAAAAATAATACCCAATGTACCATTTTTAGCTCATCTGTGTGAAGTTGAAAGCAAGAATAACAGATTAACCAAGTCAAATGTTTGGAGGTCATATCTCAGTCAGGATGTCCTAGAACACCAAGCAAGCATCAGAGAATGTACCTGGTACACTCTTGTAAATTACTGCTCTGTGCCATTGGTGGACTGCTCTGATATCTACTAGTTAATTACCCTAATGCTGATATCCCATTATTGGCTCAGACATAATAATTAGGCGACTAATATTCATACATTATATCGCAAGTAAATCCATATACAGTAGAAGTCCAAAAATCCGGACTGCTTGGGGATTGGGTGGGGTCCGGATTCTCAGGCAGTACTTTTAAAATTAAAATTTAAGGAGGAATAAAGAAGAGATGAACAGGTACATTTTGATAGTTTATTCATTAGCAAATAAAGCATGCTTCATTTATCAAAGCAGCGAGCAGTTTTAAAGAAAAATAAAGTCAACACTAGACAAAAATGTAAACAAACTGTCTAATACCATGATGAGTATTGAAATTCCTAAGCCATCCATCACTAAATGTGCACTCTGATTCAATGTTCATTTGCTCCTTAAAAGACTTTGCTTTGGCAATAAGCATCGGCCCAGAAATTGCCATACCTTCTGATCGTTTAACAAAACCATTAGTGCAACACTTTATCAAGATTTTCTAATTTGGGCCAATGTAAACTTTTTCTTTCAGCAATTTTAATGTAAAGGCTCAGAAGAAGCTGTGGATTCTAAATTTTATTCTTTGCCTTTTATATCATAAATTGTAGACTTTCAATGTTGTATGTTTCCATTAGAACAGCATTGCTCACATTACATTCTAGTTTCTTAATTATTTCAAGTTTGTCACTAAATTTCAATGTGTTCTTCTTTCTCTTCACACAACAAGTTTATCTACTTTAGGGAGCCATTATTATGGGCTTGTACTCTGTACATGGAAAGAGTAGGACTCAAAATTACATACGTTGTCACAGTTTGATTGCTTGTTTTAAAGTGGCGATCAGTGTGGTGATTTTGTTTAATAGTTGTACAGCTGTGGCGCTTTGCGCATGCCTACATATACACAAAAAGATTTATAGTGCCAAATTTTACATTTCAGTCAAGCTAATTACAACTAACAAAATTAGCTACCTATAATTTACATTACTTTTATTATTTGAATTATGTAAATTAATTTTTTAAAGCAACTCCATTCATTCACATAACCCACAAAAGCCCGTTAAATTTAAAAGTTTGAGTTTTCGAAAAGTCCGGATTCTCGGGTGGTCGGTTCCTGGCATCCGGATTTTTGGACTTTTACTGTATACTGTTAAGGATAGTGTTTCCAGTTCTGGCACTTTATTGCTGAATTTAATATCTGTAAAGATATAACTGCTTGAAAACATTAACTTTTAAGATATGAGTTGAAAAAAATTGAAATAAAGAATATTTAGTCAGAGTTACGAAGAAATTCATGCTTTCAGAGAACACATTTGCCGCTACTTCTTCTCTTTTCACTAAATATTATACATATTAAGACAAATGACACTAAACATATAAAGCAACGGATAATAATGATAATTTTATAAAAGGTAGAATTTTGTGTAAACACTACATATTCAAGAAGTATCCCACATATAGTGGTCACAATTTATAGACTATATATGGGTGAATTTCTCCAACCTGAGTTTCCATAACTTAGAGATAGTAATCTATATACAGTTATCAGCTTTTTATCCTAATATAGTCATGAGGATTGTGTATAATGTATATACAGTATTGTAAATATTCACTGAGAAATAATAAATAAATGAGGGAACAAAGCAACAGTAAGCATAATAAAAAAAACTATAACATAGTGCAGGTGCTCCTCTACTTACGAACGAGTTATGTTCCTGAGGCTTGTTTGTAAGTCCAACTTTACTCTTGTAGTTACCAAACATATTGTAAAAAATGAAAAGATTACATTATCTCGGCTTATAAGACGGAATTTGAACATTAAAAAAATCTGCCCAAAGTTAGGGGGTCGTCTAAATCACCAAGTATAAAATTCTTACCTCTTAAATATTGTGGTTTAGTGTGTCAAGAGTGGTGATGGAAACATCGTAAGCCACTCACAAGGTCTTACCACTAATTATTTTATACTGAAACTTCGTTTGGCAAGCTGGATTCAAATTAAGATTACCGGTATATTAAAATAATAAAAATGTATTTTTAAACCTGTCTAACATACCGTAAAAGAGAATTATTCCTGTAATAAACACAGCTATCATCACCTCACGCCCCATTTGCCAGTAGGGAGACAAGAAAGGGAAAGTGACTGCGAAGTTGGGCTATTTTTAGGCGTGGAGGTGGTCAGTAATGCATATCGGTATATTTACGATAATAATATTTATCTCTATAAATAACTAATTTAAAATTTATTTTTTACAAGGAATATTCAGTAAATGACTGCATTAATTCTTGAAACTACTGACAGTTAAATACAGACCTTAAGTGACGTCACTAGTGTTTACACTTCACCAGCTGGTAACATTTGATGCCATTACTTGGTGAATTGGCCTTATTTTAAGTAACTAACCATAAATAAATACAAAAGTTAAAAAAGATCAAAAGTGAAGTAATATACTGTATGTATGTTGTGTTGTCAAGTTAGAGAACAATTCAAACTGCAATTGTGTGTGTAAATGAGGCAGAAAGTCAGGTCAGCGCTGAACCTGGGACTTGGTCACAATTTTCGTGATGCCATATGGCAGCAGGGTCTACGTTAAACAACATTAGCTGCCAATATCTTCCCAGGCAGTAGTATCTACCTGTTTGGTAGCTGCCTACTACCTACACAATTTTTAGTAATATTACTTTGATACATGATAAATTAGACAATGAAAATAAACATCAAATTTAATTACAAGAGCTTCCCATTGGCAGCTGTAGAAAGAGGAGATGGGCTATTTTTATCATCTCTTTGTGTCAAGTGGCCAGTAATACCATATGTTACTGATCATAATACTTATCTCCTATAAATAATTAATTTAAAATTTATTTTTTTACATAGAATATTCATTAAATGACTTTTAAATAAATATACAAATAATTCAGTAAATCTATTTCAAGTAAATGGAAAATAAGCAAACAAATGTTATTTACCACCACCCTTTCCCTGGCTCAGGGGTGAGTTGGAGGGAATAAAGAAGGCTATTTATAGCCCGTCTTTGTGTCTGAAGTGACCAGTACCCTAATGCACCATAAATAATTCATTTAACATTTATTTTTGTATATATATATATATATATATATATATATATATATATATATATATATATATATATATATATATATATATGCAAGTAAATCACTGTAGGTGCGCGTGATCTAGGTATATGCTGATAACCACAAGGAAGAAGAAAACACGAAGTTCCAAAGCGCTTTCGTGTAATTCACATCTTCAGGGTGGTGCAGACTAGAAGTGTACAAATCTGTTGTATTATATATAGTGCTAGTAAATGGAAAAATTTTACTCAACACAGACTTTAGTTCAGTTACGGTAAATAGCAGGCTTCAGTGGCGTCACTAGTGTTTACACTACACCAGCGGTAACATTTGATGACATTACTTGAAGTGAATTGGCCTTATTTTAAAAACCAAGGATGGTTGGTAAGGACTACTGAGTCAGTGGGTAAGTGTCTTTGAATTGCATGGTCTTATACAGCGAATAGAGCTCAAAAGCTACTTTTTAAATGGAAATTTGGGGGGGCCGTCTTATGCACCCCGACGCCTTATAGAGCGAGATATACGGTATGGATATTTAGTACAGCTATACCCTTTAATACAGCCTTTAAACCTGGCTCACTCTTCTCTTAGATTTAGGGTAATGTTTGTTCTGTCTGGAATTTTCTTCAAAATAATCCAGTCTTTTCCACATTAAACACCTGTTCTGGCAGGTAGCCCCCCTCAGTGATGATGTTTGTATCTCTGAAAGTTTGTAAGTTGAACATTCTTAAGTAGAGGAGCACCTGTAATTAAGCATTTTAAGCCGAGTATGGGGGTTTAGGACCATATGAGACCTTTGGAGCAAAAAGGTTAAGGGCCCTCAGCATTAGGACAGCTTACCTGCTTTTGGATTCTGCTAGGTAAAAGGATTTTAACACTTGGGCTTGAGTATTCGCTCTCCTGGGAGACACTTGGGGTCTGGCCTGTTACTCGCCTTACTGCACTTGACTGCACCACAAGAGAGATAATTGTACTTAGTCATAACAAGCTTGCTATTTGAGATAAAAAGGTAGGATTTGTTGCATTAGCACTGTAAATAAATTATCTAAAATCAGTTTTATGAGTCATTATGATAAAATAATTTTTTCTATACGTAAGCACGAGTAAAACACACACATTTTATTTTTTGCTTAATGAAAATGTTTATACATCACTTCATTGCTTCACTATTTCATGGGATTGCAATATGAACCTTATTCCACTATAAAGTGTACATAGTTAGGAAAGAAAAAGTTATACGTATAAGAAAAGTTGTGAGAAAATTAATTCTGTACAGTAAAACAAAAATAAATCGTACTTCAATATCTGTATATCGGAATTTGCTTTTTTTGGGCTCTGAGATGCTCTGGTCACCAAAAATACTAAAAAAAGGGGGGGGGGGTTAAATAAAAAATCTGATGAAATGGACCACACTTTTTTCTTTTCTTTTTTCTTTTTTTACGGGAATTAGCCCACCCGGGCACAGGTCAAACGACCCACAACGGGGCCTGGGGGACGAAAAAATAAGAACAGAAAGAAAATGAACCTAGAGAAGAAAAGGGTTATACTGTGTTAATCTACACCAGGGGTGGGCAATTATTTTTGATGGAGGGCCACTTCATGAATGGTGGCACACTTCGCGGGCCACAGGTTAACAGCGACGAGCCAGTATTGCTGCTATGTCCACCCAACTTCCAAAATTGTCCTTTCTGTAATTAATAAGAATTTTTTTTTTCTGATTGGCAAATGCAGTGGCGGGCCACAGAAATAATTTGGCGGGCCAAATGTGGCCCGCGGGCCGCACTTTGCCCACCCCTGATCTACACCATGAAGATGCCAGAAAACCAGCTTTTTAAAGTGAGACAGATAGTATAAGTATGGAAACACAGAAGAAGGCAGAACATTCCACAGTTTGGCTGTGTGAGGAAAGAAGGAGGCACTATAACGGGTTATTCTCGTGTGACCGGCATCCACAGAGAAACGGTGGGCACCGCAGGCGAGACGTGTGTTACGAGCCCTCGGCCTTGCCGGCGGTACACAGGTTGCCAAATCCACCGAACATTGCCTGTTAAAGTACCTGTAAAAGAGAGAGAGTGAAGCAACATTGCAGCAAAGAGAAAGGGAAGAGAGATTGACGACTAAAGGAGGAGAGTTAATAAGACGAAATGCCTTTCATTCCACCCTATCTAGCAGTTGGACAGAAGAGCCACCCCAGAAAGGAGAGCAGTACTCCAATTTAGGACGAATGAAACCCTTATATACTTGGAGCAACTGCTCAGGAGTGAAGTAGCTACGGCATCTGTACAGCATTCTCAAATTTCGGGAGGCAGCTTTAGCTATATTAAGGATGTGTGACTTCCAGGACATATTGGAGGAAATGGCGAGGCCTAACATATTTATTTCAGCATTTGGCAGGATGATAGCGTTCTGAAATGTAATTGGTGGGAGATGGTCTAATTTAAAAAGTGTAATTGGTAAATATTGAGTTTTATGACTATAAAATTTAACCAAGTTTGTACCTCCCCACTCAGAGATGCTGCACAAATCTGCATTGATAGAAGTAATGATATCAACTCTAGAAACAGATCTAGTTTGAGAGTTAGGAAAAGTAATGATATCAACTCTAAAAACAGATCTAGTTTGAGAGTTAGGAGGAAGGGGAAAATGTGAAGAAGAGTGAAGAGTAGAATCATCAGCGTAAGAATGGATAGAATTAGTTGTAGTGTGAAGTAAATCATTGATAAAAAGAAGGAAGAGAGTAGGTGAAAGAACAGAACCCTGTGGGACACCATTATTGGTAGAAAAAGAGTGAGAGATCGATCCCTCGACAACAACTGCCATGGATCAGTTCTCAAGGAAGCTAGAGATTAGAAAACAAAATGGGGGAGAGAAACCAAAAGAGGGAAGTTTAGATAGCAAAGACTTGTGCCGTACCCTGTCAAATGCTTTGGAGATGTCGAGGGCCACGACGAAAGTTTCCCCATAATCCCTAAGAGAGAATGACCAAAGATGGGTGCAATAGGAGAGCAGATCACCAGTAGATCTCGCCTGGCGAAAGCCATACCGGTGATCCGACAAAAGAGAAAGGCGTTCAAGGTGACGGAGAAAATGGGAGTTCAAGATAGTTTCGGAAATCTTAGAGAGGGATGAAGTTAGAGCAATGGGGCGATAGTTAGAGGGATTAGAATGGTCACCTTTCTTCGGGATGGGCTGAACCAAGGCATGCTTCCAAGAAAAAGGAAAATTTGGGGTTTTGAGGTAGAGGAGAAAGAGGCGAGCAAGCACAGGGGCCAGAGCTTCAGCACACTCCCTCAGAACACGAGGGGGTATTCCGTTCGGTCCCTGCGCCTTACTCACATCCAACCTGGATAACACACCAGCAACCCTGCGAGTGGGGATTATAGGAAAGTGCATAGGTTCAGTAGGAGGAGCAGGGGTAGGAGGGATAGAGTGGGAATCGTCTAAGGTGGAATTAGAGGAGAATAAGGTGCCAATGAAAAGGCTTTGTCAGGGGGAGAGTTGGCTATAGAGTTATCAGGTAGGAAGAGAGGAGGAAAATAGCAGTGCAGAAGTTGTTAAAAAAAATTTTGGTTAAGAACCAAAAGGATTTACTTGAGGAAGAATTAGTCAGGGCAGCGGTCTTTCTTTTTATAAATTTCCTCTTGGCCATACGAAGAATAGCCTTACAATGATTCCTGGAAGTAATGAAAGAGGAGTGGGTAAAAGGAGGAGATGGTTTCATAGCACGGTTTGCCTCATCTCTCACCCTGCAAGCAAGAGAGCAAAAGCGATCAAACCATGATTGTAATGTGAAAGGTTTGGTAGAAGATGGGATAAATGTACTCATACCGCCCTGTATAACCCCAGCAATGCTGTCAGCACATACCGAGGCGTCCCGAGTGGAAAAGCAACATTCATCCCAAGGAAAATCAGTGAAGAATTCTCGCAAGGATTGCCAGTGTGCCCTCCGATAGTGCCATAGTTGACGCTTAGAGGGGGGTGGGGGGAGGTGGTCGTGCCCAGTTTGAATTAATAGAAATAAGGTTGTGATCAGAAGACCCTAAAGGGGCAGAAATTGTGTATGAATAGTGTGAGGGGTTAGAGTTAAACAAAGATCAAGAATGGTAGCAAGTTGATCGTGTACAGTAGTCTAATCAGATTTGCTATAGGCCTACTGAGAACTAAGACACTTCGAGTATGTAAGCAGGCTGGGGCTGATCAGGTGTTGCCACATTCGTCAGGTTTACCTGTATTTATTTATTGATTCAGTATTATATTCTCATGTGATTGGCCACCTATGGTTTTTCATCAAGATTAATGTAACATATTCAGTAATAGAGAAAATACAATACTGTATGTAATTTGTAATATGACTTGAAAATAAAAGGATAAGCTGTATCACAAGGTTGTTGACTCAGATGCTTTCGTGTGAGCTTTCAGTAGACCATCTTACAACAGGGGTAACTATAACACATCTGTGTAGTATTTGACATGAAGATACCTTCTTAAAAACGTTAATTACTTCCTTTGAGTGTTATATGGTGACTCAGTTTGGCTACTTGTACACTTAGACAAATGATTAATAAATAGACTACAGGGTATATGCAGAGGCATAATACTTTACACTACAATATTACTTATTGATAATACTGTAAATACACTACAATAGTATTTATTAAGTGGTGATAAATACACTGCAATAGTATATATTAAGTGATGATAGATACACAACTGTTCTGTACTGTACTTATTTATTAAGTCTGTTGAAGACGGACATTGTGGTAAGCCGATCAGCTGTTTGCTCTTTGTAAACAATGACTCGTGGAGTTCAGTGTGGGATTCTTTTTTTCAGGAAAGTTGATTCTTTTAGGATAATATTTTATCAACCTGGCAAAAAATGATCCTAAATTATATGAGAATTGTGGTGGAATTGCATAAATAAGTGTTAAAGGAATCTTGTGGGGGAGAGGGGGAGGGAGCCACCCATGCTATCCCCCCCAAACCCCCAATCCCCCCACCCCCCATTCCCCCCACCCCCCGCTGCTCACAGAAAAACATTCGTCTTCCACATACTATATACTGTACTCCTACACTTATTTGTTCTAATTTTTATCTTTAGTACAGTATACAGTTTTCTCTTTATTCACAAGACAAATTCTGTGGTTACTTACATATAACACTTTACAGTAGGTAAATAGTAATCATCTCGGTGACAACCAGACTTACATGTCTGATTTTCAACCCAGAGAGTTCTGTTTCATATTTTTTTATTGTTGATGTAATATTCTTTTAATAACCTTGTTATACACTTAAAGACCTTAGTTGTTGAAGTGCAGTAATAACATAGCTTATTTTCTTTAACCCTTAGGCCCCTGGTGACGTTCTAGAACGTTCGATTAGCTCGCGCCACAGGTGACGTTCCAGAACGTCCGCCTATTTTCTCCTTTTTTTTTCCGTGCGGGGGTACTGCCAGCAGCACCCTAACCCGGGGCTTAAGGGTTAAACAGTTCAGATAAGCAGTGTTATCTCCAACCCCCACCCCCTATGTATTCACTTTTTTCGGACTGGGGTTTGCCCCAAGGTTCTACTGTACTGTATTTCCCTAGGGAGAGGCACCACATGGAGTAATCTCCTCAAACTTTTTAGGTTTTTCAACCCCTCCACCTTAGCCAGCAACTCTCACAACACTGTTACAAATAAATGAAGTCACTGTGATGCACGTGAATTTAGCACAAGTGGCAAGAAAATGTGTGGAAAATGTAAAGTAATACTATTTTCTTGGTCCTGCAAATACAAAAGGGAGACTGATGTAGTGACCTTGGAGTGCAGTCTACATAGTTGCCAGATCATGTTGATGCCAAATGTGTCTTGCATGTCTTAGCATTCATACGCAAACATAAATTTGTTTTATTTTTTACTTCATACAAAATTTGCACATGAAAACTCTGTAGCGATAACTTAGATCATACGTAATTTTGCATATGAAAGCCCCAAGAGTATTAGGTCAGTTGACCACTTTTCTATTGCAGGTATTGAAGCTGCCAACGTTGACTGGAGTACTGAGGATTCCTGTCGATTCCAAGCATTGACAGAAAACCGTGAATTTGTGTCAGTGGTGAAGGAAATTGAGGGGGAAAGTAAGGAATCTGTCATACTTTCTTTAATACTCATTGATACCACTGATAAAAAGTTGGATGTCTATATTCATGACCTTCTTATAAAGGAAGGACGAGCTGTGAAAAAGAATAAAAAAAAGTCCTAAATTAATTGCGAATTGCTGTCTGCTCTTCTGACAGTAATTATATGCAAATTCATGCTCGGAGTTGAATATACATTGACATTTAAGTGAAAGGAATGGTGCTCTTATGTTAGTTACTATAACAGTGATATGTCTAGGAAAGTGCAGTGGTTATTTTGACCACTTTATATAACAGGAAAGGATAGTGGTTTTCTTTTTTTTTTTATAAAGTATTTTTATAACCTATTTACTAAGTATACATTAGGCAAGTTATGGCATCTGTTATCGATGCTCAAGCTGCCTTGTTGATAACTAAAAATTTTCATAAAGAATAGATTTATTTCTCTTAACATATAAACCAAAAACTTGTGATCACTAAACTTGCAGCTCACTTATAGCTGGGTTAAGTCTTAGTAGAATTTGCAAAGTGGTGCCTATTTTGTGAATATCTTTTGATTATGCTGTAACTGGAGAAATGTATATTTAGCTCAGGAGTTTTTCTTTACCCATGTTTTTTATGTATGCAATAATAACCATACATATTTCTCGCAGTAATAATTTGTGTTTTACAGTACAGTATCTCAGTAGATCTAATTCAATATCAATAGCAGTGCATGTAGGATGACTCAGAATATCTTCTTTATGATTACATTATTGAGGAGTTGTTGGATATGAGTATTCTAGTAACTCAAAATTTTTAACCAAAAGGCCTTGATTCAACTCCCACTTGAGAGTTCTACTCCCAAATCTGTGTCGAGTTAATCATTGGTATTGTGTACACCCACGACTAGCTCCTTTGTATCTAGGAGCTTCTAAAAGCAGTCATTGGGAAGTTAAGGATGACATTGTAAGGAAGATTTGTGCTGACCCATAATTTGTGAATTGCTTTGGTTTGGTATAAGGCTAATACAATGCTTAAAAAAAAAAGTAATATCTGCAGTATATATAAAAATATCCTACATAAAAATAGCAAACTTCAGTATTTAAAAATGTGAAAAAAAATAAAGTGAATAAGCATGATGTATTTTTTCTGTTTCTGGTTAAATGTTGTGTTTATTTATCCATTTAGAGAAACAGGTGTAACTAGTCTGGTCTAGTCATTATAGACCAAATAACTTCAATCCAAGACATAGCAATGGTATAAAGCAGTATTTTTGTTGTCAGAAAATATAATCATTGACCATGGATTACTTTGCTATAGTTGCTATAGTGTGAACCTGAAAATGTATCACTATGCTCTAGTTCCATGAAAACCATTACGTATAGTAAAATATTTTATTTGCTTGTTTTGTTAATAAAGGGGGCCCCCAAATTCGCGGTCCTCTATTATTCACGGATGACACCCTGGATATACCTAAGAATGTCCTGTGGGTAGCTTTAAAGTTGCCGGAATTTTCACGGCTGGGACAGGGAGCCATTTGTTCTAGAGACAGTAATTTTCTTTACCTGTATTATAAATATGTGTGTAGACACACACACCAAACACGTACTACAATTAAATAATTGGAAAATCCTCTCACAAATAATCGGAAACAAATTTATTAAAAATGTGACAGTCTACCCTCAAGTCCATGCTTTATTACTTCATTAATAAAGCACAGACTTGAGGATAGACTCACATTTTTAATAAAAAAAAATCTGATTATTTGTGAGTATTTTCCCATTATTATTTATTTGTATGTGTTTTGTGTGTGTCTACACATACACACACATACTGTATATACAATAGAGGTGAAATAAATAATTGTCCTAAGGGCAAACACACACGGATTTTTTTTTTTTTTTTTTTTTTTTTTTACACAAGTAAAAATGTAGCAGAGACCACCCCAGCCGCAAATTTGGGGGACCCCTCTACCACCAAAAATTGTACCGTGATATATATTTTCAGTTTCACTTCTCAGGTTTAATTCATTTTGCTATAAAATGGTTTCTCTGCATTCCAAATGTTACGGAAAGTTGAGAATTATATGATTATATTACCTTAGTCTCAATCTATTATATATATATATATATATATATATATATATATATATATATATATATATATATATATATATATATATATATATATATATATATATATATATATATATATATATATATATATATATATATATATATGTGTGTATGTATATATATTAAATTACGATTTAGGGGTTCACAATTTTTTTTTTTTTTTTTTTACCCTTCCATAATGTTCCAGTGTCAAAAAGAATAATGCTGACCAAATTTATTTCTTTATTTACTATTTGGTCATGAAATGAAACATTTAAACATATGTTTGTAGTATTCAGAATTTTGTACTGTCGTGCTCCACCACTTGCAGCAGGTGCTGGAATTACTTTTTGTCCTTTTTCCTTCCGTGGTTAAAGTCCTCAATCAGTTTAATTCCTTCACCTGCACCATTTTTGAGTGATCTGGTGACATTCTCCAACTCTTGTCCCTTCTTATAGTCCTCATCAATGACCCATATTCCAAAGTGAGTTTTTAGCCATTTTGTTTCAATACCCTGTCCAGGGTTTTGAATAAAATGTGAAACACTTTTTAAGTTAAAATTGCCTGATCCTTGTGTGTCTCATCTGGATGCAGACACCTTGTTTGTAGTAATCAGGTTTGTTGATTGCTTCCACCATTGCCAATTTATCATTTTCAGTGATTATGCCTTCAAAAAAATGGTGTCAATTTCTTGCTGATGTACCAGAGAATCCATTTCAGTGCTTATAGTCTGGCCAGGAAAAAATTTTCTTAATGGCCTTCAGACCATAGGGCATAGAGTGTGTTTGGTGGTGAGAACCAAGTAGACTAGATAGATGAATAGGCTTCATTGATTAACAGTTACCTCATGTGTCATCAGCTTAAACTGCCCTTTGAAAAGAGCGACCACCAAGTAGATTCTCTCTTCCGTTCCTGGATACTTTCATTTGCATCAATGGGGATGAGGCTGGTTTGAATATCTGACTGATTGATAATAATACTCCAGTCTATTTGGCTTCTTATGAATAGCAACACAATAGGACCATTGGTGGAGCCATAGAGCTCAGTGAAGGCATTTCCAATGATAAGCTCATGAACAAAATGACAAGAAACCAGATTGAACAGCTTCCTCTTAAGTTGTATTTCCAAAAGCCTACAAGCTTATATGTACCCCAGTGTTGGAAGTGGTTGTGTTGAAGTACATTCTGACAACTTGGTCCACAACACTCCAGTGTTGGAGGTTCTTGAATGTTGCATCTGCCATGATATTTCCTGTCTCTTGTTGTAACTTGAGAATGGCCAAGATCTCAATTCCCAGTCTTGAAATGGTAATTGACAGCTCAATTTACCATATCTACTTCAGATCCAGTCACCTCTGGAATCAGTTTGGTGTCCCAGTGAACTATTAATGGACCTTCTCTCAGAAAGTATGAATTCTGCTAGAGCTGTTTCACTAAATATCTGCCTTTGCTGTTGGCAATCTCTCCATAATCTACCGAGCACTTCTGGATTTGAAAGCTTTTTGGGGGGCAAGTAATTCAGCTTAGCCAAATAGTTATTGATTGAACATTACCACTACTGACAGAATATGAAAAGAATAGAGGATACCAGTAGTACTATTTCATGACCAATAATCAATAATCATTTCAAATAATTATTCATGGCATGGGATATTATATATCACAAATGAACAAAATGTGAAGGTTGGGGAAAAAAAAAAATATTGACACCCTATACTATATATGTATGTATGTATATATATATATATATATATATATATATATATATATATATATATATATATATATATATATATATATATATATATATATATATATATATATATATATATATCAAAAGAACAATGTATGCTAGAACTGTATTGATAATTTATATTGTGTGGTGGGTATATATATATATATATATATATATATATATATATATATATATATATATATATATATATATATATATATATATATATATATATATATATATATATATATATATATATATATATATATATATATATATATATATATATATATATATATATATATATATATATATATATATATATATATATATATATATATATATTTCATGTAGATCCACAATGAAAACGTGGATAAGATAAATCTTGATAAAATCACACGGCAAAAGGGAAACAACGGAGCACCTTAGCTTTCGTCTTTATTCAAGACATCTTCAGAGGCAACTGGATTACATGGACAGAGAGAGGCTTAAATATACAGGGAGACCTTAAAAACATGAGGTCAGGTCATAATGATGTCATCCACTAATCCCCACACCAACACACACGTAGAGGAGCTTAAGAGAAGGGGGATGACGTGAATTTGTCCCTTTAGTTCGGTCCCTCAAGCTACTAAATATTAATGTTGTTTTCAAGTATGACTCGACCATTACCAATATGTTAATAAGAAATAGCCCAAGTTTGAATGTAAATGGAAGTGTTTATTGTATTCCATGTAGCAAATGTAATTGTAATTATGTAGGACAGACAGGAAAAACACTGCAGCTCAGAATCAAATAACATAAGTATAATATCAGAACAGCATCTGAAAGCAGTGCCCTGTTCATTCATGTTAGGAATAATAATCACCCCATTGCTTGGGAAAAAAGCTTAGAAGTATTTAAATCATCTTGTGTTACAGAAAGACTTCTGGTTGAAGCTAGTTTGATTAAGGAATTAAAATCAATAAACCTTAGTGATGGTCAGTTCAAAACTCATAATATGTTACATAAATTTATATGTCAGTGGCCCAAAGTTAAAAATGCTTTGAAAACCTTTGATCTAGATGTATGATAGTTATTTAGTGGGTCCCTTATTTTTGACCCGACCTGACTAGTCACGTCACCCCCCTTCTCTTAAGCTCCTCTACCTGTGTGTTGGTGTGGGGATTAGTGGATGACATCATTATGACCTGATCTCATGTTTTTAAGGCCACCCTGTATATTTAAGCCTCTCTCTGTCCAAGTAATCCAGTTGCCTCTAAAGATGTCTTGAATAAAGACGAAAGCTAAGGTGCTCCGTTGTTTCCCTTTTCCCGTGTGATTTTATCAAGATATATATACAGGTATATATATATATATATATATATATATATATATATATATATATATATATATATATATATATATATATATATATATATATATATATATATATATATATATATATATATATATATTGTATTGATTTCTTTTCAGCCTTCTGGGATCCAAATAAAATAAAATGTATGAATATTCAAAATAATAAAAACTTCAGAAGCTTTTGAATTTCAATCTTCTTTGTTTACGATTATTCTTTGGTGGCTTTTAATTTAGTATTCACTTTTGTGCTAGCAGTACAGGAATGCAAATATTTATGTTCCAGGGCTTTTAAGAAAAATTTATAACTGCACCAAACTTTATTTTTTAAAAGATAGTGAAGTGTTATCCAAGAAATTAGCACAATTAATTATCAAAAATTCATACTCCAGGGACAAATAAGACAATTAATTATTGAAATTTCAACATATCGACAACAAATCTTGATTTAGCATGTCAAGGACGACTTACAGTACAGTATACTGAGAGTAAGCAATTTTTTTGGGGGGGTGGGGGGAATTAATTTTGCTCAAAATATCAGTACAGATATTCCTTGATGCGCAGATTGTGGATCTATTTCCAAAAAATTTAAATTATGATAATTAATTGGTCTAAGTCACTGGAATTTGATAATTAATTTCCCTGATTAATCTTAGCATTTCCTGTGTTGTAGTTTTGCATAAAATATCAGTACAGTACCTGTATAGGGAGTTTTAGATGGCCAGATATAGGATCCGTGGCCAAAAAGATGTAATTCTGATGATGAAATGTCGTCTAAATAACTTGGACAATTCTCAAAATTTCATACTCCAGGGATATTTAAGGCAATTACTTTTTGCTTTAACTTTTATCCTCTACACCACTGATCGGCTCATTAGCTGCTTGGGCGATTGGTCACATCTGTGTTACGCACTGTTGGCAAGTACTGGGCATGCACTGGCTCCTGAATATATCTGAACCTGCTCCAGTATTGGTCAAGTGTGGTCTAGAAACAGCTCACACTCGGTGCCATCACAACACTCTTGGGTAGGTTGTTCCAAGAGTTTAAAATTCTCACTCCGAAAAAATTTGCCCTCATATATATATATATATATATATATATATATATATATATATATATATATATATATATATATATATATATATATATATATATATATATATATATATATATATATATATATATACAGTGAACCCTCACTTTACGCGGTCAATTGAACCCACGGCGGCCCGCGTAAAGTGAACAACATAACATTTGGGATTAATTGAAATAGAGACTGGGCCGACCCCCAAACTCCACTTTTTCAGACACAATACCTACGTTGTAGTAAAAATAGCTTCTTAATTTTAGATGGTATGCACACACAATTAATAATTAAGAGAAATATCAATAATATTAGTTTTTTTAACACTTACATTAGTAGAAAAGATGGCTGGGCACACGGGGATGGGGGGTTGGTTCCGAGGCAGAGGGCAGATTATTGGCCCTCACCTGTATCACTTGTATCAATTGTATCACTATCCACCACAGAGGCTTGCAGGGTCTCTTTGTCAAACCCCTCCAAGTCCATATAAGTCCATATCCTCACTATCATTATCACTATCACTGACTTGGGCTGGCTGTGGTGGGTGGCGGGTGAAGAACTCGGTAATGTTTTGATGACTGGGGGACCTTGTGCGCACCCTGCTCGCGCCGCTCTCCGCGTAAAAGGGTACACACACCGTGGAAAGTGAGCATTCCATGTTCGGCAGGGTACTGCGTAAACGTGAAAACGCGTAAAGTGGGACCGCGTAAAGCGAGGGTTGACTGTATATATATATGTATCACTTTTGGTTTCCTTATTTCAGGTAGAAAATAAT
Organism: Homarus americanus; assembly: GCF_018991925.1. Lineage (NCBI taxonomy): Eukaryota > Metazoa > Arthropoda > Malacostraca > Decapoda > Nephropidae > Homarus > Homarus americanus. The sequence goes on along the minus strand of NW_024716501.1, from coordinate 361,045 downwards.
AGAAAAGCAGTTATGTCCATCATTAAAGCCATTATAGATTGTGGTCAACAAAACCTGGTCATGAGAGGTCATTCTGACTCTGGGCCTCTTGATGTAGATCAATCTGAAGCATCTCGGTAAATTTCACACATTAATGACGGAATTTGCTGGGCACTTCTTCGTCCCATGATTATCTGTGGAGACGAGACCTTAAAGAATCGCATTGACAGTGCACCCAAGAATGCCATATACACTGCTCCAAGGATACAAAATGAGATTATAGATGTAATCACAGAAGTTATCCAGGAACACATAATAAAAGATATTGAAATTGGGGGAGGACTTTATGCTGTTCTTGCTGATGAAACACAGGATGTGTCCACTATTGAACAACTGAGTCTGTATGCAAGGTATTTGTACAATGGAAAAATTCATGAAGAATTCCTTGGTTTCCAAGACTTGCATCAGAGTTCATTTGATCTAGATTTTGTTAGCCTTAAAAAAGGCGAAATCCTGGAGCCAACCAGGAAGTTGATCGGAAAAGCCATCGTTGAAGGTATTGAGAAGTTTGGACTTGACTAAAGAATTGTGTAGGACAAGGATACAATGGTGCATCTGTAATGAGCTCAAGTATAGCTGGGGCTTCATGTGTCATCCTTGATAAAAATCCTAGAGCCTTGTACACCCATTGTGGAACACACTCTCAACCTGGCTTTAATGGATGCTTGTAATATTCAAGAAATTTGCAACTTGTTTAGTTCAGTGAGTCAGATCATTAACTTCATCAATGTTGGTGCCAAAAGGAAAACACTTTTCAAAGCTGCGGTGTGGCACAGCTTTCCTGAGTGACCAAATGGTCATCTCAAAACATTCTGTGAAACAAGATGGGTTGAAAGACATGAAGCCATCGATGTCTTCATAGAACTCTTGCCTGCCATCAAATTGACCCCTGAGCAGGTGATAATGTCATTAGATGTGGATATAAAGCAAAATGTACTATTATACTGTATACTGTATTAATATGGAAATATGATATGTTAATAAGCAATCTGCAACATCGAATCACTTTGAATGCACATACTTTTCATTATTACAGTATAAAGATTAAGCATAACCTTTTTTGCCCTTGATAACGTTTACAGATATCGCAATGGAAACACGATTCAAAGTCCGGCATGGCTAAGGCATTGTACATCACTCTGCAAGATCCTTTGTTTGTCATACCTCTGCATGTTTGTGCAGTAGTGACAACTAAGTTACATCCTCTTGCTGCTAAGCTCCAAATTAAAAATCAGGTATATCTATTGATTTATTTTTATTTATTTAATTTATTTATTTTGTCACAAAATCATGTACGTAATTCTCTAGGAATTACTGACCTATGTTAGTCTTTTACATTGCATCTAATGAAAGGGAATCTATTTCGGTAAGGGATTCGTAATATCTATATTGAATTTTTTCTATTTAAAACTCACTATCTCGCCTCACAAGTTTATCTATGATCTTATTGCCCTTATTTTCATATATATATATATATATATATATATATATATATATATATATATATATATATATATATATATATATATATATATATATATATATATATATATATATATATATATATATATATATATATCTTGATATAAATCACACGGGAAAATGGAAACAACGGAGTACCTTAGCTTTCGTCTTTATTCAAGACATCTTCAGAGGCAACTAGATTACATGGACAGAGAGAGGCTTAAATATACAGGGTGACCTAAAAACATGAGGTCAGGTCATAATGATGACATCCACTAATCCCCACACCAACACAACCGTAGAGGAGCTTAAGAGAAGGGTGGTGACGTGACTAGACAGGTCAGGTCAGAAAAAAGGGACCCACAAAATAACTGTCATACATCAAGATCAAAGGTTTTCAAAGCATTTTTAACCTTGGGCCACTGACAAATAAATTTATGTAACATATTATCAGTTTTGAACTGACCATCACTAAGGTTTATTGATTTTAATTCCTTAATCAAACTAGCTTCAACCAGAAGTCTTTCTGTGACACAAGATGATTTGAATACTTCTAAGCTTTTTTCCCAAGCAATGGGGTGATTATTATTCCTAACATGAATGAACAGGGCACTGCTTTCAGATGCAGTTCTGATATTATACTTATGTTGTTTGATTCTGAGCTGCAGTGTTTTTCCTGTCTGACCTACATAATTACAATTACATTTGCTACATGGAATACAATAAACACTTCCATTTACATTCAAATTTGGGCTATTCCTTATTAACATATTGGTAATGGTTGAGTCATACTTGAAAACAACATTAATATTTAGAAGCTTGAGGGACCGAACTAAAGGGACAAATTCATCACGATAGGGCAGAGTCAAAATATTCTTAAGTGTAGGAACTTGTCTGGTTACAGAGGAATGAAAGGATTTTTTAGCCCTTTTAAAGCAACGATCAACAAACACAGAAGGGTACCCAAGTTTCTGTGCAATAGAACGAATGTGTTTAAATTCATCGTCAATAAATTCAGAGTCACAAATACGCAGACATCGTAGGAACATAGCAGAAAAAACTGACATTTTGGTAGACTCAAGGTGATTGGATAAAAAGTGAATGAAACTGTCTACCTGTGTGGGCTTTCTATATACCTTAAATTTATAGTTTTGGCCATTTCTCATGATAAGCATATCAAGAAATGGAAGGGATTCACTTATTTCTCTTTCAATTTTGAATGTGATACTAGGGACAATATTATTAAGCTTGTCTAAAAATTTCAATGGGTCACTGTTTCTAGGCCAAAGACAAAGAACATCATCTACATATCTATACCATGGAGGAATAAAGTCCACTATATTGGGTAGTAATCTAGACTAAAAAAACTCCATATAAATACAGGCTATAGGAGCAGAAAGACAATTACCCATGCTCATGCCAAATATTTGCTTGTAGAACTTCCCATTAGCTCTAAACACATTGTCAGTTACGCATAACTCTATCAATTTGAGGAAAGTATCATGTTCAATAGTTAAATCTAACAGTTGTAATTTATCTTTAAGAAATGAAAGTAAGTCTTTCACAGGTACTCTAGTGAACAGCGAATTTACATCAAAACTTATTAATTCGTAAGGTTCATTGTGTTTCTTGAGTCTATCAATTAAATCACTGTTATTGTGTATATGTGAATTAGATATTTGGCCTGTAAGAGGGAATAGCATCTTTACCAGCCACTTGGATAATTTGTAAGTAACAGAACCCACAGAACTCACGATAGGACGTAATGGATTGTTAAGCTTGTTTGTTTTGATCAATCCATACATATAAGATAAAGTGGGATTGATTTGAGAGAGCTGTTTGATGAGATCGGGGTTCTTTTTCAATAACATCTTCATTTTGGAATTAGATAACTTATTAATATTTTCCAGGGGATCTTTCGTATATATATATATATATATATATATATATATATATATATATATATATATATATATATATATATATATATATATATATAACTCCTACACACTAGCTACAACAACTATGGGTTTAGACCAGTAGGAACAGACTGCCTGGTTCGCCTTCAATATTAAATACATGTTGGTGGAGTGGTCTATAGTCAGGGGAGACGACAGGAGACAGACAGCTCTTCAGGGGACGATGGTTCCTACCGTAGCAGCCTGGCCTTGGTTCTCAGAGTACACGGTTAAATTCCAGAGGATGAATCTTTTTTGCAGTTTATTGAAGAGGCTGGCCACCCCCCACCCCCTTCCTCTCATCCATCTTCCACTCCCTCCCTCCATCCCTACCTTTTTTTTTGTAGGGAAAGAAGGAATGCAGGAAGATTAGAGGTGGGGGAAGGAAGTTATAGTTCGGAAATTAAAGAAATTCAGGAGGAGGTAAGAGAGGGCGGGCTGACCGCCTAGCTAAGCTAATAGTGTGTTAGGGTTGTGTCATGGGTTAGTTATTGTCTGCCGGTACAGGCACTAGACAGCCTACCCTGTCCCATATATGGGTGTTTTAAGGGCCTTATTTCATATTCCGCCGACCCTACTGGCGGATGCTGGTCTAGAGAGGTTGTCTATTGCCTGGCCGTGTAGATCGGGGTGGTAATGGACCTTTTGAGATTTCGTAGCTTTTTGGGAACCATGTATGGTTGTTGTCGTTATCTGGTGGGAGTCTTTGAAGGAGTTCTTGCTCTGATCGTTCTATCTTTTGCCAGATTCTGCTGGCCAGGGTGTGCAGCTGCTGGTTGATGGGTTTTATTCTCAGGTCTCTATGTATCTCGGCTGTGGTTCTGGTGAAGGGGTATCTTTCACCTGTGACGAATCTTAGGGCTTCATTTTGGACCACCTGTAATTTTAATATTTGAGTGGTGCTCATAGTATGAAGAGGTACTGCTGGGTAAGTTAATATCAGTATGATAAATGATGTCACCAGGCAGAGTCTTATATTCTCAGGAAGCGCGTTAAAGCAGTATAGTTTTCTCAGCTCTCCTCTTGCCTTTTCCTTCCTGGTGTGGACATGATGGGCGTAACCTTTCGTGGATATATGCAGGCCCAGGAGGGTGCCTCTTTTTTTTTGTATTCTATCTGGGCATTATTGGTTACTAATGGATGGGTTTTCCTTCTGCATAGGGGTATCACTGTGAATTTCGGGAGACTGGTTTGAATTTTCCAGTAAGTGTGGGTGGGGTGGGTCGTGGGTGTCGGGAGTAATGGATGGGGGTGTGGAGTGTCGGTTGGTGGGGGCGGGCGGTTTTGTGCTGGATCTCAGTCTAGTTTTACTGATGGCTGTGTGTGGTTCTCCAGAATTGCAGCATTTTCTTAATGTGGACGTGCAGTTTTGGTATGAGTGGCCTTGGTTGGCACACATTGAGCATGTTTGTGGGTTCCTGCATTTGTTAGTGTTGTGTCCGAATTGATAGCAGTTGTAACATTGACGCACCTTGATAAAGAGTTAAAACTCTTCTTGTGAGGAGATGATGTTGTTGCCTATTCTTATTCCGTGTGATTTCAGCGTTTATGGCATCAGTTTGAGTTTCTGTTGTAAGTTTTGCATGGGCAGGGGTCCCCCCTGCAGCTGGCTGATGTTATTTTGATGTGGTTTTGTGAGTTTAAGTCAGTGAGGAGGGTGGGGTTGTTAAAGACATGAGGGACAACTTTTTGGCAAATCAGAGTGCATTTTGCTTGATATTCAGAAGAGCTGAGGACCGTAAATCCGTTATTGGAGAGTTTTTCCTTTACCACTGCAGTGTGGAACTTGTCTGCCTCTTCATCAGATGGGAGGAAGATTTTGATGATGTCATTGATGAAGGATCTTATTTGAAATATTGGGTAAGGCTAAAGATCAATGAGACTGGTTGGCGTGTGCAGCTCCTCACCACACGGCACCTCCAGCACCAGACTGTAAATCATATAACTTATATTATACAAGAAAACCACCTTAGAGTTTCCATCCATCCTGTGTGCTAGACAACATTATACCACGAATTCCTACAATGTAACATGTTCACAAAGTGATCCTGGTCTGTCTGCACAATTTCGGTGATCATTATAAACACGGTTGCGTCATATTTGAAATCAGGAGACACAAGCTACACTGTTACTCGCTTTCTTCCTAAATCAAAGGAACTTGAGAGCCTTAATAGACAAGGCGGCGATGCTCAACCCTACTCCAGATAACTGTGAGGGCAATTTTTTTCAGAGTGAGAGTTGTGAACTCTTGTAATAATCTACCAGTGTGAGCTCTTTCAAGACGAGACTTGACCAACACTGAAGCAGGTTCAGGTATATTCAGGAGCCGGTGCATGCCCAGTACTTGCCAACAGTGCGTAACAGAGACGTGACAGATGGCCCAAGCGGCTAACGAGTCGATCATTTGGTGAAGAGGATAAAAGAAAAGGAAAAGTAACAGAGACGTGTGTTGTGGAATTCTCCCCTACAAACGCTGTTTGTCGCTGCCTAGCCGACCACACCAATTCCCCAGTGTATGCCTCGTGGTCTGGGTCAACCAGCGCCGCCATACATCACGGAGCGGGTCAACTACTAAACCACGCCAACCCCCGCTATTTAAGACCTGACCTCGTGGTGATCTCCCTCTTTCTACCTACACCAACCAGCCAGCAACACCTCCTCCGCCGCTGCCTGGCGGCCCTCCCTCCTCCTCCGCCTGCCTGGCGAGCATGGCGACCCACAAGCTGTCCTTCTCTGAGCACCCTCACCAACCAGCTCTCTCTACATCACGCTTGTAACCACGCTGCCTTCCCAGCACCAAGCTACATTGTACATCCAATACAACATGTATATAGAGAGCACATTGTGAGTTTCCTTTCTCCATCCCATCCTGAGTGCGAACCAAACATCTTGAACCCCACACGTGACCGATCACCCAAGCGCTAACGAGCCGATCAGTGGTGAAGAGGATAAAAGTAAAAGTACTGTAAGTAAAAGTATTATGAATGTGCAATACGAAATTATATTGTGAAATCTTAATTGCTTAAAGAATAAAAATAAATATTTGCATGACCGTGTGGCCTAATGGATAAGGCGTCGGACTTCGGATCCGAAGATTGCAGGTTCGAGTCCTGTCACGGTCGCGACAAGTTTTGCATGGTCATGTTATCTTCCTTAAAGAGTGAAAATGTCAATATTTGGTCGGTGAGCCAATTTCAGGTTGCAATTTTATGTTTAGAACGTAAACAAGCAAATTTTATCGTTTCATGAATTCTTAGAGCATACCGTAGGCCAATTGTAAATGTAAAATTACTATCATTGGTGAATTTTATGGATTATCAAGAAAACTTTTTAATTATTTTTTAACAAACATTTGCTGTTTACTCAGCGAAAAAAAATGAAAATTTAGTTTCCTATTTCTTATGGTGCCGTATTGGTAACAATTATTGACAAGGCAGCCTTGCGTAGAGGAGTCACTGAATTTAGACTGTCAAGTTGCTCTGTTGTGCAAAATATCTACCTCTACAAAATAAGTCACAGAAGATATATTTTTTCACAACTCATTGCAACGGCACCCAACAAAATATCTACCATGGTGTCGTTTCATATATAGTTCAGTGAAGCTATTGTTCTTCAATATCTTGACCTGAGCATATCCGGTAAGTTGCTCATGGGAGTACTGATTTAGCAGTATAAGGATAATATGAACCTTTGTGTGGTTTCTATATTGGTACAGTGTGGCTTCGTATACTGGTGTGATGGGGGAGTAATCCTTTGGCCAACGTAAATTTAATGCAAGTAACAGCTAGCAATATCATTCTTATTTTAAGCTCCATATAGACTACTGATGATCAAGCAGCACTAACTAAAATCACCTTCCACCACTTGTAATCCGATATTTTGAGCAAAGAGTTGGAGGATATTAAACAATCTCAGGGTAGTGTTTTGCAATGTATTGCAATATTGCACAGGAGAGCCAAATGGCCCGCAGAACTACTAAAAATGCTTATCGGTTCAGTTACAATTCGATAAAGACCTCATTATTTAAATGCAGCTTTGGTTTAGGGTCTTGTGAAAGCATACAGCATTTTAATAGTTTAGTGGCTAACATATATATGTGCAATATACAAGATTGGTTAACTTAACATTATATCAGTACTTGTATTCTTGTAAGATCCTCGGAGTAGAGGTAACAAACAATAATTGGAGCAGGTTCGTTGACTGCTTCAGATTGCGGGTTAGGGTTCACAATTCAATATTTTACATTACACTCTTATATTAAATAAAGGGAATATACTTTGAATAACAATGTCGGTGTGGCACTTTGCTTGACAAATAATCAATTAAATACAAAATAAACTAGTGTACAATAGAGCATAAGCTGGACAATTAACTTTTTTTTTTGGCCGCGCATGCGCAGTATGGTATAACGGTAAATATTTTCCCGTGACAGGACAATATCAAAGACTATATACTAAAGATAGAAAAGCGACAATCCCTACCTTTAAAAAAAGATGTGCAGTCTAAATCCAGCTCAATAGATGGCGCATCTATTGAGCTGGCGCAAGATATACAGAGCATCATTTTAACGGTTGCTAACGTGTCAAATTTTCATATGAAATATGCTTAAGATATGTTAATATAACCACTTTTATATTTTTTTCCATATAATACACATAAAATGTATAAATTAGTTGTTCACCTTGCTATGTTATATTAAGTTACTGGAAGAATTGTTACTCCCTTTAATTTTTATTTACTCTATGTTTGGAACATATTTTTGCATATTTTGTGTGAATCATATACTGTAGATATCATATTCCATGCATTCATTTAAGTCAACTGAATGCCAACTCATTTTCTATGCTTAAGAATATAAAGTCTTACATTGTTTTTTAGGATCATAAGTAACAGTCAGTATTTTGGGGGTGAAGGATACACATAAATAGTTTTATGGTTTATTTTCCCCCCAAAATATATAAATATATAAAGGTGGATCATAAACTAAAGTCTATAGACATACAATATACATAAGTAAACATATATATTTGCAATATTTGATATTTGACATACTGTACATCTTATAATACAAACCTATAGGTTAATAATATCTGGACATGCATTTTTACAAAGCCTCCCCTGCAGTGTAATAGCCTTCGGAAAAATGATGGCCGCACAATCTGATGTTTTTGCTTATATTTTCTGGGCTCTTACCTTTAAGTTTCTCAAGCCCCAGTACTTGTATCCATTGCAAGCTTCTGTAAATAATGTTTAAAAATCAGATTCTACTTTGCCTGCAGGGAGTTTTCACATTGTTTATAAATATAATGATAAATAAACCTGTAATATCATATGTATGTAATTCAAAACTGTGCTCCAACCTTTCTTTATCCTTTGGGAATGAATTGGGTATGATCTTTCTTGGTTCTGCGGCTTAACACGCACGTGTATCCTCTTGCTGCCATTTTGACAGTAAATGAATTTCGTGGTCACGTGACAAAGAAACTATACAGTAGTCTTTGCACACGACACGAGTTACACACTGGCGCCATCTATTGTTTTGGCTCAGCAATTTTTAGGACCCAATGAACAACATTTCGGTCCGCTTTCCTATCTTTCGTATATAGTCTTTGACAAATACCACACTGACAGTCTGACAATCTGACTTCGAAATATTCAGTTGTGTAGGAGCAAGAGGTTTAACCAGTGTTGTTTATCAAACGCCACGATTTTGTATATGTGTGTGTAGTAGTGTACCCTTTTAAGTATATTTCCAATACTGTACGCCAGCAGATAGATTAAGACGCCATACAATTTCAAATTGAGAATTATTTAAATAGATCAACATGTCTCAATTGTTTCTCCTTCTTTGACAACACAACATACTGGACGTACTGTATATCGTTTCTCACAATTGATCTTTTTTTTAATTTTTGTATATCTTTATTATTATTATTATTATTATTATTATTATTTATTTTATAATTTTGTATTTATTATAAATTTTAATTTGAACTAACTATTATTATTATTGTAATTATTATTACGTTTTCGCTCCCCCCCAGGCCTCGATGTGGGTCAGCGATTTGTGCCTGGGTCGGCTAATCCCGGTAAAAAGAAAAAAAGGTGGAACAATCTAACCAAGGTGACAATCTCAATATTCATAGTGGCGTCGGCTACTTACCGCCTCTGTTCGGGTAAGGAATATGCTGTGCATGGTTACACTTAAGCTCTCAGATTTGGGTTCATCATCCATTAGAACATTATAAAGCAGGTTTGTGATAGTATTAAGAGGACTTAAACTAATTGTCGAATCACAATGTAATTACTTGATTTTGAGTATTGTCAAGTCAAGCTGATACATATATAGAAACGTGCTCGCTTGATACTGTATAGTGTATACAGATATACAGTACTGTGCACGTTACTTGGTGTGTCGTAGTACTGTACTTTATAGGATTTTAGGACTTGTTCCACGGGTGGAGGGGGTCTCTTCACGTGAGAAATTATTCGTGACGTACTGAAACAATAGAACATTATATCCACGATATTGAAAATTAATGGATATGTAAACTTCCGGAAATTGCTCAAGCTTACTATTAACTTAAGTAATATTTTAAAATTTTTAAAGGTTGCTCGCCTTAACAAACAAATCGGGATAATTTTTCTACAAAAGATAAATTTTTTCTGACCTCATGAAAAGCCCCCAAAATGGGAAGGAATAAGTTTTTCTTCATATTGTTTAGGCCGAAGATATTTGCGCTCGATGTCGATAGCGCAAATAACAAAATCTTTATTTGCACCCGAGCCTCGGCATCAAGGGTATTGGTTGTGTCGGCGAAATTCGGGTGCAAATTACTGCACCTATTTACACCCGATTTAGCAAGTCATATCAAATAAAAGGAAGATGAAAAATAAGTGTGTAACTCTTGTAACTCTTCAAATTAGAGTAAAAAATTTAGTGTTTTCTTTCGGAGTACGTCTGGCAGCACTGTGTCTTGGTACGGATTATATAGCAGAGAAAACGGGGGTTACGTAACTTTTGCTGTACGACAAGTTTGGTTACTGGCGTTGTAAACTTCATTCACCCGTTCGGCCGTTCCGCCTGAAGGACAATCCTAGTGCCCTTCGGTGACCGTAAGTCATAAGTGAATACGAAACGCCAACACGATTCGCAGTATCTTCAAGAGTGAGGTGCTTCCCCGTCTGTAGTACTGCCACCCCGTCTGGTCCCCGAGGTATGCTAGAGATTGTCTATTGATGGAATATGTCCAAAGGAGGGCCACCAGACTGGTGCCGTTCTACGGAGTACGGACCCTCAGTTACCCAGAGAGAATGGAGCTCCTGCAACTACCTAGCTTATGCTACAGACGGGCGTGGGATGGGCCTAATCGAAGTGTATAAACCTCTCAGGGTGCACTCCTTGGTCGAATGTACACAGTCGGGGACAAAAGTTCGCTCCTCGTGGTGAAACTGAGTCACGAGAATGAGTCTCCGAACTGACTTAACCTGACTGTTTCATCTCATTTGGGGTCGATGCTGCTTCATTTTGGGCGGGAGAGAACTTTGACCCTGACTGCACATACCCGGAGCTGACGGACGTCCGCCTCACAAGGGGTCTCAGCTTAAGGTTGAAGAAGCCATAAGTCCAGAAAACTGAGGGCATTTTTTTTAGGAACAATCTGCCGGAGAGCGTTGTGACAGCACCGAGTGTGAGCTCATTGAATCATGGCTTGACTTGACCAACACTGGAGCAGGTACTGATATATTCAAGAGCCAGAGCATGCCCAGTATCTGCCCGCAGTGCGTATCAGAGACGTGACCGACCGCCCAAGCAGCTGACGAGCCGATCAGTGGCGAAGAGGATAAAAGTAACGAAACCAGTTCACTGAAACTGTTTGGTCGTCCATCGGATAAATAAGGTAAGACTAATGTTGAAACAGGCTATAATTTGGGTTAGTTTTCCCTTTTGTCAAGAAATACACAGCCGTTGCTCCGGTGTGCATCACGCTGCCATCTTTGCTTACCCGAGTATCTGGGTATGTTGTTCGAACGTTTTATTGACATTGATGATAACGCTATTCCGTTTCATATACACCAGTAAGAAACATGAGCAGTCACTTAAAAATTTTCTCAATTGACAGGGTTGATATCCCCAAAGTTATTAATAATAGGAAGGTAGTCATATAGGATTTGCATTTTTCCAACCTATGTTGCATACAGGGGTTATGACTACTCCATGGTGGCGATTCCGTAGCTATGGAAATGTCGTGTGATGCTTTGACACGAGTTACCAATAAAAATTACGGTGGAGAATTATGGTAAAGGTGGAGACCGCTAGCACCAGAAATAAAATATGGAATTGAACCAAAAATTCTGGAGGTACTATTTGCACGATACTGAACACTAAAATGGAATCGAAAATGCACTGGACCTATTAGAAACTGGACTAATCTACCTAACCTCGCTTAATCTCACCAAACCTTATCTAATCTCACCTAACCTACCCAACCTCACCAAACCTACCTAACTTCTTAACCTGTGCATTGTCGGTTTGATTATCTTCCTATCACCCAAACACCATATCTAGTAAAAAGTGAACGAATTCAAATTCAATCCAATATGAATCGTTATAAACAAGCTTTTAAGTTAACTCGTCACATCAACTTGGTTGTATACACATTCAGGTGAATGGCGACATTTCTGTGATTTGATAATAAATTATTGTGTATACCATGGCTAGACAAACAACACAAGATATAGTCAAGTTTAAGATAAACCCCATTATGTAAAACTAGTGAGGCTTTAATAATTTATGATTATGTACAGGATGAAAATATTTGTTATGGAACGACCAGAAACACATTGAAGTCATAAAGGTCACATACGGATCATACTAATACTTGATAATTAATGAAATATGGAAAACTAAGACTAGATATTTAGACAGATCGTGTCTAGTCTCCCCGGCCATTAAAGGCCACATCCATACCAACACCTACATCAATGAGCTTGAGCATAACACTAGAATGAATTACCGGTACTTATGTTGCCAGCTGCAGTGGTTCATTGTTTTACCCGCCCGTCCCTCCACTCTCCTACTTAATTCCTTCCTCACACATTCCCTCTTAACTTTGTTCTCTCCCTCATACCCCTTCTTTCATTTCCCGATTCATAATTTTCTCCTTACTCTCCATTGTTGTCCGACCTCCCTCCCCCGTGACTGTTATGGTCTGTTCTAATCACATGATGGCAAGAAACACAAGGTCAGTTGTACTCATTTCTTTTCATAATAACCCTAAAAGTAAATTTTTTTTAAAGATATACAGTAAAAAATTTGTAAAATGCGTTTTATTTAGGTAATTTGACGTCAGCTTTTTGGGCCAAGCAAACAGCCTACTTTCCACTCAAGAAATTACAATAGGCCAATAGTCATACAGATCACGAATTGCTCATTACTAGCATTTGTATAATTCTCGTACTACAATATCCATTATATTACAGCCTTTGGGTTTTATGGATTCTTGATTCTGGTACAGTATTATGAAACCTCTGCAGTTTAGCATCGTAGTTTCGCAACTGATGCATCCTATGTAACGTTCGTTAATGTATCATTTACTATATACCGTAATCATCTTCGCATTTCGCTGTTGGTCATTCCATGTTCACCTACTGTATTCTGTTTGCCGACTTTTCGTCTTTACCTTTGTCAACTTCGGTTTTCTCAGCCTGTTTCATGTTAATCATTAATGAATCATGCGTACTTGAAATAACCTTTGCCGTTCTAGTCGTTGGTGATCATTGAAGGAAAGGCTTGGAATTTTACAAAATAAGATGCCAGTTTCATGTTGTAACAATTATTCATGAAATTTCTCAATCGAGAATGAATTATTAAGTCGAAATCCCGAGTACAAACATGCATGCTGGAAAGACTTTGACTGCGTCGGCCTGTTGGTCTAGGGGTATGATTCTCGCTTCGGGTGCGAGAGGTCCCGGGTTCAACTCCCGGACAGGCCCGATGTGATTTTGTAATTCTCGCTCCACATATTTGTCGGTGTCTTAGTTCGAGCATGAAATAGAAATTTGAGGTTAATCAAAAAATTCTCAACGTTTTATATAACCAGATAACGGAGAAGTAAAAACACGTTATTGGAGAAAAAACGTGGGCTATTTTCTTTTCATTAACATTAATAAATATTACCGCAATTAAAATGCTGCTTATTTTTGTCACCATATGTATATGAATTCGAAATAGAAAGTTAATTTACATTTGATTCCACTCGAAATTAAATAATTAAATTCTTGTTTTGTATGGAGGGGTTTACCCCGGAAGAAGGCTTTTGGTAATTTCTGGATATTTTTTCCTCGTACTGTTGCCTGGCTAGAGCCCCCTTCTGTGGTTTAAACCCATGGCTCTCCTTGTGGGGGTGTTTATTTTGTGACGATACTACAACTAAAACAAGCAGGCTTGTGGCTTTACAACATATATCCAGAGTTCTGTATTTGTATATGACGTCCTGATCTGCCTTGTGCTTGTCCATTTGTCTTTATCTAAAATTAACACATTTAAAAGACCTCGCCACTTACCCTAAAAAACTGTTCTGTATGTCTACAACTCTACAGTAATACAGTATGAAGCTGTTCAACCACAGCTTGGTTTATGCCTATGGTGGCAACTTTTATAGTTTTTAAGAGTTTTGTTTACACTAGGTTACGTCTTCTTACTAAGCATATACTTCGTGGTATAATGTAATAATTAGCATCATCCTATGTCTAGAGCATATAGCCATTTAATCTGCTGTGCACGATAGATCACTTATTATTGAAATCATTTAGACAATCGTAACAAATATAAAATTTCATAAGGCATTTTAACAGTAAAACGTATGGGACTAAAGGCACATTTTCTTTCTTAATGTTAAGCCGATTCCTTGGTTTCAGCTTGTTTTTACCTGAATAATCGCTAATGTCTTCCCCAAATAGTACAGTTCCTGAATAGGTTTTGACCCGGTGAAGCAAGGCTCAAGTGCATGATGTGGATTTTTTTTTAGGGCTACGTTGTGTTTCCTGTTTTGTCCAATATGCCAATATGTCCAATAAGCTCTTCAATTGGTGACTGTCGTCGTAACTCGTTTTAATCTTTATAGTTCATTGACCTTGTCTGTAAAGTTTCAATTGTGTGAATGCATTTTATCAACAGTAATAGGAAATTCACACTGCTTTAGCGTACTCGAAATATGGAGAAGTTCATGGTTGGTGAAAATACTATTGAATTACACATCAGTTATACGGTATGTTCTTTAAACAATAGCTTGTCAAAAATTGCTTCATAGAGGGTCCTCCTTGGTCCATTTTCTCCTCACCCAAATTCTTCATGCGTTACCTTCCATGGGTTTCGTCTCGTCGTGCTGAATAATCATTATCGTACATTAATATTTGTCTGGAAGAAAGCGTAGTAACCCCCCTCTAAACGTCAACTATGGCACTATCGGAGGACAAACTGGCAATCCTTGCGAGAATTCTTCACCGACTCCCCTTGGGATGAATGTTGCTTTTCTCACTTGGGACTCCTCGGTATGTGCTGACAGAATTGCTGGGGCTATACAGTGTGGTGTGACCGTATGAGTGCATTTATCCCATCTACCAAAACTTTCACTTTACAACCATGGTTCGATCGCTCCTGCTCTCTTGCATGCAGAGAGAGAGAGATAGGGTACATCAAGCTATGAAACTATCTCCTTCTATTACCCACTCCTCTTTCATTACTTCTAGGAAACGTTGTAAGGCTATTCTTCGTAGGGCGAAGCGTAATTTTATAAAAAGAATGACCGATGTCCATGACTAATTCTTCCTCTAGTAAATCCTTCTGGTCCTCAACCAAAAACATCTATAATAACTTCTGCACTCCTTCTTTTCCTCCTCTCTTCCGACCTGATAACTCTATAGCCAACTCTCCCCCTGACAAAGCCTATCTTTTTGGCACCTTATTCTCCTCTAATTCCACCTTAGACGATTCCAACTCTCTCCCTCCTACCCCTGCTCCTCCTCCTCCTCCTGAACCTATGCACGTTCCTATAATCCCCACTCGTAGGGTTGCTGGAGTGTTATCCAGGTTGGATGTGAGTAAGTCGCATGGACAGGACGGAATGCCCCCCTCGTGTTCTGAGGGAGTGTGCTGAAGTTCTGGCCCCTGTGCTTGCTCGCCTCTTTCGCCTTTGCCTCAAAACCCAAACGTTTTCCTCTTCTTGGTTCAGCCCATCCCCAAGAAGGGTGACTATTCTGATCCCTCTAACTATCGCCCCATTGCCCTAAGTTCATCCCTCTCTAAGATTCTCGAAACAATCTTGAACTCCCATTTTCTCCGTCACCTTGAACACCATTCTCTTTTGTCGGATCACCAGTATGGCTTTCGCCAGGCGAGATCTACTGGTGATCTGCTCTCCTACTGCACCCATCTTTGGTCATCCTTTCTTAGGGATTATTGGGAAACTTTCGTCGTGGCCCTCGACATCTCCGAAGCATTTGACAGGGTACGGCACAAGTCTTTGCTTTCTAAACTTCCCTCTTATGGTTTCTCTCCCCTACTTTGTTCTCTAATTTTTAGTTTCCTTGAGAACTGATCCATGGCACTTGTTGTCGAGGGATCGATCTCTCGCTCTTTCTCTATCAATAGCGGTTCTGTTCTTTCACCTACTCTCTTCGTTCTTTTTATCAGTGATTTACTTCACACTACAACTAATTCTATCCATTCTTACGCTGATGATTGTACTCATCACTCTTCTTCACATTTTCCCCTTCCCCCTAACTCTCAAACTAGATCTGTTTCTAGAGCTGATATCATTACATCTATCAATGCGGAATTGTGCAGCATCTCCGGATGGAGAGGTAGAAACTTGGTTAAATTCAATAGTAATAAACTCAGTATTTACCAATTACACTTTTCAAATTAGATGATCTCCCACCAATCACATTTCAGGACACTATCATTCTCCCAAATTCTAAAATAGATATGCTAGGCTTCACTATTTCCTCTCATATGTCATGGAAGCCACACATCCTCAACATTGCTAAAGCTGCCGCCCGAAAGCTGGGAATGCTGTACAGATGCCGTAGCTACTTCTCTCCTGAGCAGTTCCTTCAAGGGATTCATTCGTCCTAACGTGGAGTACTGCTCTCATATCTAGGGTGGCTCTCCTGTCCAACTGTTAGATAGGGTGGAATCAAAGGCATTTTGTCTTATTAACTCTCCTCCTTTAAGCCCCGTCCACACGATCGAGCAGAGCCCGGAGGGCTTTGCCCGTTTACCGGGCAAAGCCTGTGTGTTGTACACACGAGGGTGGTTGGCGGCAGTCATAGTCTGGCTCCGGTAGCTAGTAGGTGGTTGGCAGTGGCGGGTGCGGTACGATCACCATGGTGTGTCGCAGGAATAATCGCCGGACAGTTAAAGCGAAGAGCATAGCGTTGTGTACTATAATAATTGCTGCTATGTGCAAAAAGAAGAACCATATGCAGAAAAGGGAATGGTGCAAAGAGTGGTTAGGTCGAAGAAAAGTATTGTGAAGTCATGCCAAGATTTTACGTGAACTGCAAGATGGACAAGATGGACATGAGCAAGACTTCACCAATTACATGAGAATGGACCCAACACCTTTGACAAACTTCTAGGGAAAATGGAACCATATATAAAAAAAAAAGGATACCAATATGAGGGAGAGTATATCTGCAGAGGCTCGTCTAGAGTCAATGCTCATATATCTTTCAACTGGGTGCACCTACACGTCACTTCAGTAGAGAACGAGGATATCAAAACAAAGTTTGTCTCGCATAATACCTGCAACTTGTCAAGTCATGTATGAAGTACTCAAGGAAGATTACTTGCAGGTGAGATTTGTAATACATAAAAATTCATTGAATAATGTTAGAATTATGATATGCATAGACAGGAAGCTATGGGACTAGAGTGAGGAGAGCGGCAGGAACGAAGAACACACACGAATGTCCTCATCACATAATACAAACAATCTCCCGTTTATTGTCACGCCAATAATGTACATTGCATAAGCTTATTTGGTTATACACTGGACATCTGGACTGAGCGGGGAACAACGTATCACATTTGCAGTACTTAAAGTCGTCGCTCCACATCCGGCAGCAAACCACCAGGCAGGCGGACCATGATTTCGCTCAACGGCGGGCACGGGCATTCTGCTGGTTTGCCCGCCAATTTTGCCCGATAACGGGCATTTAGTGCGTGCCCGCAGGGCACTGCTCGATCGTGTGGATGGGCCTTCAGTTGACAATCTTTCTTCCCTTTCTCTTTGCCGCAATGTTGCTTCATTCTCTCATTTACAGTTACTTTAACGGGCAATGTTCGGTGGATTTGGCATCTGTGTACCGATGGCAAGGCAGTGGGCTCGTAACACGTCTTGCCCGCGGTGCCCACCAATTCTCTGCAGATGTCGGTCACACTAGAATAACCCTTTATAGTACACCCTTCTCTGCCTTCTTCTGTGTTTCCACGCTCATACAATCTCACTTTAAAAAGCTGGTTTTCCGGCATCTTCGTGGTGTAGATTAATATAACCTTTTCTTTTTATTTCTTTTTATTCTTATTTTTTCGCCCCCTAGGCCCCGATGACTTGTGCTCGGGTGGGCTGTTCCCCTAAAAAGAAAAGGTTTAATTTCTTGACATCTAGATTTATATGGAACTGCAATAAGATTTAATCGGACTATATTTTGGAACAACCATATGTATCGTTGATTTATTATGGCCTATAACGAATGGATCTGGATCTAACATATTTCCTTGGTGAATGTCATTCAACACCACTACTCGAGTCTGATTAAAATCCATTCGCACTGACTTTTTTACCAGCTAGAAATAATGAAATTCAGCCGTATGTTAATCTAGCATAACTGCCAGGTTTACTAAACACCTGCCAATGAGGAATTTTAGTGAATAGATTCATGAAGTACACGATGCGTCACATGTAGTGATCTCCAATTGTACAGCCGGGGTCAAAAGTCTTGAACACTTAGTAATATCTGGCATCTACTTCTGAGTTATACATATATGATTGGGATATACTAATAACACTACTTGTCATCACATATTATGTCTGAACCACAAAATGGGATAAAACTCGCCTTAATACGTAAGACCTTTGGGTACTTGCCAAATACTGTCAAGTGTTCAAGACTTTTGACCCCTACTGTACTGCCAAAAAATTTCAACGAGCCGATTTGGAGTTTAGTAGAATAAAGTAGTGCTGAATAAAAATCTGTACACTACAGTATTTGTAGACTAGTATTTCAAATGAGGCATTGGTATAATGGAATTAGATATCTTCATATTGAACACAGTTGATTTACCATTGTCGTAATTATTTCAGACGACTTTCATCCGTCAGCTAAATTAGAAGAAAAAACGAAATTCACCTGGTGAGTTTACATTTCATAATATATCGTTTATTTCTGTATATTCTCTCAAAAAATTTCCTTGTAATTTTATCGTTACTCAGCTATGGTTTCTTATCCATCTTTGAAAAGACAGAGCTTAATACAGGTTATAATAATAATAATTCGGTAAAGTTCTCATACTTTATAAATTATGCAGTTATACAGTTTAGCATGAATATACAGGGGCGGATCCAGGACTATCAAAAAGGGGGGGTTCAAGAAGTTGTGGATGGGGGAACATGGCGAGCACAGCGAGCCCAACCAGTTGGTGTTTTGGGGGGGGATCGGTTGTAAGCCCCCGATAATTTTTGGTTGAAATCTGACCAATATCATGGGGATTTTGAGGCCATGTGTACTTGATATTAGGAGATATTCTGAAGTCAATAGTGTAGTGGATACTCTCCCCCTACAACTGCCACCGTGATGTCCATTCTACCAAGAGCCCTGCAACACACAACACTTCCTCTAGAGAAGCTCCTGCACAGCAACTCCTCTACCACGCAGCAACTTCCCAGCACCAGACTGTTTTGTATATAATATATTTTTATAGAGAAAACGCCAGAGCTGAGTTCCCTTCTCACCTCCATCTTATGTGCGATTCAGCATCACGAAACCCCACAATAGTAATTACATTTTACTATACAAAAACTGCTGAGTACAATACTGCATTAACGAAAAGTATTGAAATTTTCTGGTGAAAGGTGGGGGGGGTCAGGACCCCTTTGGATCAGCCCTTGATATAGACAATGTAGGGATATAGTGCACATAGACCATGAAAGTATAGTTTTCCGTGTGCCCTAAACAGTGCAGGATTGTAGGTCAAGGACAATAGTAAACAGTAAGGCAACTTGACCAAGGATAGCCGATAAAGCTGCCAGGTATTTATTTCCAGGAGGGTCCTTTGTTTAGGCTTACTCTACAGGAGTATAAGTGAATGTTTAAAAATATTCAACATGCGGTACATTGCGCTTCGACTATACGAGGCTGGTGGATCACTACCGCAGTACTACTACATTCTGTGGTTAATAATATAGAAACTCACTATCATCTCTTGCTGTACTTCGTCTGCTATGTACTTCTTTGTTTTAGTTTTGAGTTGCTTAATACCGTAACTGGTTTTGATGTGGTCTGGTAACGTGTTCCAGTCTGTTATAACAGTAAAGAAGAAAGTGTTTTTCGCTTGACCCCGGACACCAGGTACCATAAAATTATGTTCACTCCCTCCAATGCCCTGCCGGTTCAAATCCCTAATCCTTACAATTTTTTTTGCTAGACACTGAGCACTGCCCATTGAAAATCCTGTAGCCTAAGTGTGATTCGGCTTCAGTTACTTCACTCTATCCGCCCCACCTAACATGTTCAGTGATTGTATTTTTTTTATTTTATGTAATGATGCGTTTTCTAGTTTCAACACGTGATTACTATCATTTTGTTGATCTCAAATTAGTTACCTTATCATACCATGGCTAATCACTTTTTAAGTTTCACCATGACTATTCTGGGCACTTACAGGTCACAAAATACATGTGAGTATGATGGATTGTTGAAGGAGTACAACGGCCGTGATCGTATAGTGGTTAGTACATTGCGTTGTGGCCGCAATAACCCAGGTTCGAATCCTGGTCACGGCATATGTGTGGTTTTGATTCAATTACCTGAGAAGTGCGGGAATTTAAAACTAAAGAGTTTTGTAAATAAATGTACGACACCGTCTCATCCACAGGGTATTTCAGGTGTCATCCACTGTCATGTATAGACGTTTTCTAAGTGTAGCAGCAACATTATTTTTTGTGTGGTCACTCTTCAGTTCAGAATTTAATTGTCCACCAAACCGGTAAAATCATAGTAAACAGAAACGTAGATCAATGTAAGGTTGTGGGGTATGGGTTATTTTGGTTCACACTCAGGATGGGATGGAGAAAGGAAACTCACAATGTGCTCTCTGTATACATGTTTTATTGGATGTACAATGCAGCTTGGTGCTGGGAAGTGGCAGCGTGGTTACAAGCGTGATGTAGAGAGAGCTGGTTAGTGAGGGTGCTCAGAGGAGGACCAGCTTGTGGGTCGCCATGCTCGCCGGCGGGAGCGAGGACCGCCAGGCAGGCGGAGGAGGTGGTGTTGCTTGCTGCGGCTGTAGCTAGAAGAAGAGAGGCAGGTCACCACGAGGTCAGGTCTTAAATAGCGGAGGTAGGCGTGGCTTAGTAGTTGACCTCCGTCATGTAAGGCGGCGCTGGTTGACCTAGACCACGAGGCATACACTGGGGAATTCGTGGGGTCGGCTACTCAGCGACAAACAGCGTTTGTAGGGGAGAAATCCACTATAAGGTAATGAAATCGGTTGTTAAAAACCCCCAGGGCCGTCCGAAATTTGAACCCGGGACCTCTTGTACCCAAGCCAGGACATATCCCAAGAGTAACCAACTGGTCTTCTGAATAATCATTTATGTACAGAACTTCAGAGTCGAAGAAAAAAAAATTTAAGCTCGATGTGTGTCGAAAATCCTTTGGGCCTGTCCGGGAGTTGAACCCGGGACCTCTCGCACCCTAAGCGAGAATCATACCCCTAGACCAACAGGCCAATATTCTCCGTTAATTGAGCATTTAGAATATCAACTGGTGTGGGTATCGTAACCAACCTGTCGAAGATAAATAACAATGACCATAGCTTACACTGTATTTCTTAACATTACATGTATGGTTGAAATAGGACAACTCCCCACATTTCAGCTGCCAGTTTGCTAAGTGTAGTTTTTGGATGATTGGCCGTAAACATTTGTCATCCTGGCCGTATCACAGACCTCTCTTTCTTTGGTCAAATAGCTACTGATCTGAGTGACCAACCTTTAAATGATTTTAGATTCAGGTTTTTAATTATGCAGGTGATTAACTGTTTAGTATTGATGCAGGTGATTATTAATGGGTTAAAATTTAATCTTTTCACTTAGACTTTACAGTTGATGAATTATAAATAATTATTTGAATACGTACATGTTTTTCACTGTTGATAATGGCCATTGTAAAACTTAAGGAAGAACTTCCATAGCCGTACGAGCCGGTGTAGCGGACCAGAAGTTGCCCCGGTGTAGCAGTTAAAAGTGAAGTGTTAGATAAAAAATGAGGTGCCAGACGTACGACTCATTCGGACAGCGACGGACAGCGGTCGGTTGGCGTTGCTCCGCAATCAGCCTCAGATGAAGTCATTTCTGGTTTGATGATGACATGCATTCCTTTGACACGTACGTGCTTATACGTTTGGTATTGCTTAATGTTGTGTGGATGATAATATATAAATACAGTTACCTAGAGGGCAGCAACTCCTGGTATGCAGTGACGTCATCAACCGCGCATGCGCAGTTATTGTTTCGGCTACTTCTGGTCCGTGTAAAGGCGGATCAGAAGTTCCCCGTACCGAAAGTTAAAATAATTCTGCCCTCACGGGCGTCCGCAGAGTGGGTAAGAAGGGTATTACCCCTCCGTAGATTCATTAAATTTTCATCTTTTGCATGGTGTTTTCAATATCTACTTGGTTTATCCCCATTACAATGCTTTTAACTTTTAGGAACTAATTTATATTTTTCAACTTTTCCAACCTTGAATGTAAATGGAAGTGCTTACTGCATTCCATGCAGCAGTTGTAATGAAAATTATGTAGGCCAGACTGGGAAAGCATTGCATCTTAGAATAAAACGGCACAAGTATAATATTAGAACAGCATCTGAAACCAGTGCACTTCGTTCATATAAGGAACAATAATCATCCCATAGATTGGGAAAACAGTTTAGAAGTGTATAAATCAAGATGTGTCACACAGTTATATATATATATATATATATATATATATATATATATATATATATATATATATATATATATATATATATATATATATATGTATGTATGTGTGTGTACGAACTGTCGTAAATTGGATACGAGTTATCTTGTAATTGGGTATGACTTGACATGTTCTGGTGGGTACTATTTGCTTGGGTACGAGTTGTCCAGCACCTCGCCACAGCTATGCTTTGATGAAGTACAGGCGAATCATAAAACTAAAAATTTCAATAAAATTAAAACATTTCGACTGACAACTGCAGTCCTCATCAGTTAAATAAAATAGTATAATATAAAATATAATCAGGTCTAAATGTAAAAATGTGCCAAACATGCTGCCTCAGGATGTTTAAATTACGGTTACTAAATAAAAGGAAATGACAACCGAAACACATTGAATTGAACTGAAACAGTTTAATTAGCCAGAAAAACACAGATACAGAGTGGATAATAATAACAGTATTAACATGGCTGAGCCAGTTGAGAACCTGAGCTCTCTTTTAGGCACCTGATATATACTATACATTTATCTCAAGGAAGTACTATGTAACATATAGTATCATCTGGAATAGTACAATAGCATGGTGGTAACTAGAACATCTCATAATGTTACCACTATTATCATTTCAATATTTATTAATTTTATTTATATATTTATTTTTCTAATTTATTTTATTTATTTTTTATATATGCATAAATTACAGTGAAATTGAAAAACATAAGTATAATGAGGGAGCAGTACAACATTATGTCTAGTTGGCAATTATGTTTATTGCAATGGTAATTACTTATCTATTTACATGATAATTTCCGATAAAACAGTTTTGATTGTACAATAAAAGCAGGTACTGTAAATATAGTAGGTATTACAAGAAATATTAATACTTAGACAATAGATATTTTTTATGAGATGATTTTATGGGGGTCTGGGACTGAGAGGAGCGCATGGGAGGGGAGGGGGGTGGCCTTAGTAGCTCTGGGTGCCTTAAGTTGCATCTCTGATTATTCCGGAACTGGAAATAATTATTGTCAATCAAGTGATTGATAAATTTGTAAACAAAGGGGGCAAAGCAGTAGGTGTTAATATCTTCGAATTTTAACATTTTCAATATAGCAAATTTTTCGTTTGTGTGATCTTTTTTTTTTTCAAAATAGGTCATTGTCCATACAACTCTCTTTTGTGCAGTAACCAGAGGTTGTGTTTTTTTGAAGAGCCAGAGGCCCCCCCATAGTGTGTGACAGTGTATCAGGTGTTGGTAAACAAGATCATGATAGATTTCTTTCATTGCTGTGTGAGTGAGTGACTGTTGAGTGTGATACATGATACCGCACTGTTTATTGACTTTACTGTGAATGGCTTGTATGTGGTTTCTCCAGTTAAGTTTCTCATCAACAATAATTCCGAGGAATTTAGTATTTTGTTCTCGTTTGAGGACTGTATTACAGTACCAAGGTACAGGGGGTCCAAGTCTAGGGGTAAGTTTTTCCTTCTGTGAAAGATCGTGTAGTGAGTTTTCTCAAGGTTTAAGGTCAGTTTATTACGTATCACCCAGGTCCTGATGTTAGTCAATTCAGTGTTCATAGTTCTCATCAAGGAATGGAGATCTGAGTTGCTGGCATAGAGATTACTATCGTCTGAAAATAAGTTGTATTTTATGAGTGTGCTGGCGTGGACTACTGTATGTTGTTTATGTACATCAAAAACAGTGCTGGACCGAGAATGGAACCTTGGGGGACGCCATACAAGATTGGCGAGGAGTCAGATGGGTGATTACTATTGCAGACATACTGCATCCTGTTGGACAGATGCAAGGTAATCCAAATGTAGGACAGGCCCCTAACGCCGTAATGTTCAAGCTTTGAAAGGAGGATGGTATGGTCGACAGTATCGAAGGCTTTAGAGAGGTCCAAGAATATACCGACTGAACTGACTGTCATCAAAGGAATTTACGATGTCATTCGTAAAGGATAGCAGAGCACTCTCAGTCGACTTCTAGCTCTAAATCCAAACTGGGAGTCTGTAAAGATGTTATTGGCAATGCAGAAGGACTTTAGTCTATTACATGATAGTGTAGTGGACGTCTCCCCTACAACTGCATAGCTGCAGGCCACCTGCGACGTCTTCCCTAGCAACCAAACTAGCGGCCCAGGGGGGGGGGGCGTCACCAGATGCCACCGTATCCTAGCAACTGAGTCAAAAGACCGGCTACTTCTTGGGTTTTCCCTACATGACTCACGGCTGACTCACGGCTGCTGTGTATATAAGCTCTGTCTCTCCATTGAGATTCATTCTAGCCTCTCTTCTTGAACACGCAACACCTCCTCCTCCGCCGCTGCCTGGCGGCCCTCGCTTCTCCTCCGCCTGCCTGGCGGTCCTCGCTCCCGCCAGCGAGCATGGTGACCCACCAGCTGTCCTTCTCTGAGCTTCCTCACCAACCATCTCTCATTCTGCTCTCGGTTCCTGAACACGCAACACCTCCTCCAAGCAAGCTCCTGCTGTCCCGTTCTCATTCAACCAGGAGGCCAGCAACAGGCAACATCTTCTCTAACGAAGCTCCTGCACATCTACCTCCTTCAACACGCTACTCACCGAACGTGTCTACTGAGCAGCTCCTCACCACACGGCACCTCCAGCACCAGACTGTCTACCATATAACTTATATTATATAAGAAAACCACCTTAGAGTTTCCATCCATCCTGAGTGCTAGACACATTATATCACGAAACCCTACAATAGCTTTTCCAGTATCTTACTCAAGGCTGGGAGGACTGATATGGGGCGGTAATTCTTGAAGAGACCTTTGTCCCCAGATTTATTATATGCTGGGTGAACTTTAGCAATTTTCAGTTTATCCGGAAAGACACCACTCGTTAAGGAGGAGTTACAAATGTGTAGGAGAACAGGTAGTAATAAGTGGGCTACTTTCTTAATGATGCTCATTGGTATATTGTCTTCGCCTGCTGCTGCATCTTTGGACATTTTTGTGATGGCCAATAATTCATCTGCTGTGACAGGGGATAAGAACAGCTCATTATGCTGTCAGGTAGGCTCTAAATTCCTCATGGTGATCAGGGATGCTCTCTGCAAGATTTTTGCCAACATTAATAAAGTATAATGAATCATTTTAAATGACCTTTAAAAGAAAACACAATACGCTGGATAGCTTCAAATTCATCAGTAACTCGAATACGTTGGATGGGTTCAAACCTAGGTTACATAAGAAAATAAGGAGTCTGCAATAGGCCGGTTGGCCTGTGCATGGCAGCTCCTGTCGAGAGTTACTACCACTCTCTCTCATCCATGAATCTATCTAGCCTCCTTTTGAAACTTTCCAGAGTTCCCGCACTTACTTCAAAGTTGCTAAGCTTGTTCCACTCGTCCACCACCCTATTTGTGAACCAGTTTCTTCCTATCTCCCTCCTAAACCTAAACTTATCCAACTTGAATCCGTTGCTCCGAGTCCTATCCTGCTCGGATATTATAAGAACTTTATCTCTATCCCCTTTGTTGATTCCTTTCACCCACTTAAATACTTCTATCATATCTCCCCGCACTCTTCGTCTTTCTAGGGAATGCAAGTTAAGTTTCTTTAACCTATCCTGATATGGAAGGTTTCTAAGTCCCGGAATCATTTTTGTCATTCTTCGCTGCACCGACTCCAGTGAATTTATATCCATTCTGTAATAGGGGCACCAGAACTGAACCGCATAATCGAGGTGCGGCCTAACTAGTGCAAGATATAGTTGCAATAAGACCTCTGCACTCTTGTTACTTACACTTCTAGATATAAAACCCAATACTCTGTTTGCCTTATTTCGAACATTAACGCACTGTTTTCTAGGCCGTAGGTCCGGGCTTACAAGTACCCCTAGGTCTCTTTCACAAGTCGACTTCTCTAGGTTGATGTTGTTAAGGCTGTATACATTATAAGTATTTGTTCTTCCAATATTAAGTACGCTGCACTTGCTGGTGTTGAATTTCATTTGCCATTTTTCAGACCACCCCTGCAGTTTATGGATGGATATACGAGCGATAGGGGTTGGGTTTGGGACTGCCCAGTATGGGCCAATAGCAGGGCCGGATTAAGCCTAATAGGGGCCTGAGGCACATCAACTTCGGGCAATGCCCTCAAGGTATATATATATAGCTAGCAAGAACAAAATATACCAAAATTTATCAATGATTTCATCAATATTAAGCTTCTGCAAAATAACACATTCAGTGTTCATAAGAGACAGAAAATTGAGACGTTGCTAGGACATCGTTGAACGAAGTTCATGTTTTATATGCTTCAACTTCGAGAATGTTTGGATTTGGGGACCCCTTAAAGTCGGGGGGGCCTGAGGCCAGTGCCTCAAGTGCCTCAGGGTTAATCCGGCACTGGCCAATAGGCAAGCTGCTGTTTCCTCCATTCTTATGTTCTTATGTTAAAGTTTTAACCAGAATGTCTTTAATAAAGGTCTAAATTGTAGTTGCCAGAATTCAAGTTGAAGTTGGGAATCTTATGTATATATACTGTCTCGGCTAATTTTGCAATTTTTAATTTAATTTTTCACAAGTACTTCATCAAATAATTTTTTAACTTTGTATATTTTGTTTATCATAGTGCGAATACACTCATACTTACAAATGTTTGAGGTCCGTGATCGTACGTCGCTTGCCATTTGGGGGTGTTCTGCAGAAGTGCAGCAATTCATCTTTAAATTTGTTGACCTTTTATAATTTTATATTTGAAGTTTAATAAGAACAACCATTGCAGTGTAAAATGTATTAAAATAAGATAATATGGCTTACATAATCTTTCATTTCTTCTTTTACACCCGTCCAGTAATACCGCTGGGTATTTTTTTTTTCAGTTGTGGCAGTGATACCACTGTGCCCAGCAGATGGTGCAGCATGGCAGTTCAAAAGAATCCTCTGCTTTTCTTCTTCTGAAGTTATAATTCTCTGCCATAATCCTGAACTTGGTGCTAGGTAAAATAGAGTTCCTGTTTCTGAAAGAAAAACGAAAATGGTGGTCTGAATGAGCCTAGTTGGACTTTTTCATTAGGCGCCAAGTTGGTCAATAGGGAGCAGAGTTGTTGATCCCATGAAGCGGACCAGACGTATACAAAACTCAAATTTGCTTAGTGATATACTAACCATCAATTCTGTACAGATTACTGCCTTCATCACTGCCATCTTTACACGATAGTCACTGCTTGGCCGATGGGTGTTATTATTTAGGTAGTACTTAACATACTCCTGCCCTGTCAAGAGTCGCCATATCCACTTATCTATCGCCACAGCACAACTGGTCACTTCTGTCCTACGCAGGGTGAGGCTGGAACACGTCACTGTTTGTGAATGCGATGTCATCACCCGCGCATGCACAGTTATCGTTTCGGCTATTTCTGGTCCGCTACACCGATATGCACCTGGCGATTTAACACAGGAGTTTGCTTAATCAGGTACCTTGCTTTCACAAGATTTGTTTACTTTACTTTACCTTACTTACTTATGGCCACCTATAGAGGCGACCTTACCAAGGGAAAGGGGCCAGTGGCCTGTGTAGGATTGTAGTGGATTTCTCCCCTACAAACGCTGTTTGTCGTGAGTAGCCGACCCCACGAATTCCCCAGTGTATGCCTCGTGGTCTAGGTCAACCAGCGCCGCCTTACATGACGGGGGTCAACTACTAAGCCACGCCAACCCCCGCTATTTAAGACCTGACCTCGTGGTGACCTGTCTCTTTCTACCTACACCAACCAGCCAGCATCACCACCTCCTCCTCCGCCTGCCTGGCGGTCCTCGCTCCCGCCGGAGAGCATGGCGACCCACAGGCTGGTCCTCCTCTGAGCATCTTCACCAACCAACTCTCTTCTTCTAGCTACAGCCGCAGCAAGCTACACCACCTCCTCCGCCGCTGCCTGGCGGCCCTCGCTCCCGCCGGCGAGCATGGCGACCCACAAGCTGTCCTCCTCCGAGCACCCTCACCAACCAGCTCTCTTTACATCACGCTTGTAACCATGCTGCCTTCCCAGCACCAAGCTGCATTGTACATCCAATACAACATGTATACAGAGAGCACATTGTGAGTTTCCTTTCTCCGTCCCATCCTGAGTGTGAACACCAAACAAACTATACCCCACAAATGGTGAACCCGGAGATTCGCACTCACACAGGAAGGAGAAACAGATCACGCTCCCAGTCTTCAAGCAACATGGAAGACTGGCTTATCCACCCAGAAGCAGCTCTCATTGGCTCTACAGCTACTGTCTCTACATCGCAGGTTAGACACCTTAGAGCAGCTCTGCTACTCTAAGCAGACAGCCGCTCCTCTTCTGGCCCCAGTACACCCGTCTTGCCTCAGACGCCGCCCCCGGCCCAGCAGTAACCCCTGCCGCCCCTGCTCATGATGCGGTCCAACACACCCGTCCTGCCTCAGACGCCGACCCCGGCCCAGCAGTACCCCCTGACGCGGCCCCTGCTCCTGAGTGCGGACCCACACACCCCTCTTTTCTCCCTCAGGTACTCCCTGCTAATGTCCTGCACCCTGCTGCTGTCGTGGACCCAGCTGCTGTCACGAGCCCTCATCCGCTTCTGCTGACGCAGCCCCTGCTCCTGACCCAGGCCCACACACCCCAGCAGGCGCATCTGACGACTTTGTACCTGCCGTGAGGGAAGCACAATATTCATCGCCTCCACACACCCTTTTTCTCCCTCTCTACTCCCACAGATATTGTGTATCTAGACAATTGTCTCCAGCGACCAGCTCATCCACGCCATCGCCGTTGTCTCGCATGAGGCATGCACCGCCCGTTCTGCCTCACATGTGCTATGCAACCCTACAGACAACAAGTCTCCTACACCGCCTGGAGGGAAGGAGGGAGTATTGTAGTGGATTTCTCCCCTACAAACGCTGTTTGCCCCTGAGTAGCCGACCCCACGAATTCCCCAGTGTATGCCTCGTGGTCTAGGTCAACCAGCGCCGCCTTACATGACGGGGGTCAACTACTAAGCCACGCCAACCCCCGCTATTTAAGACCTGACCTCGTGGTGACCTGTCTCTTTCTACCTACACCAACCAGCCAGCATCACCTCCTCCTCCTCCGCCTGCCTGGCGGTCCTCGCTCCCGCCGGAGAGCATGGCGACCCACAGGCTGGTCCTCCTCTGAGCATCCTCACCAACCAAATCTCTTCTTCTAGCTACAGCCGCAGCAAGCTACACCACCTCCTCCGCCGCTGCCTGGCGGCCCTCGCTCCCGCCGGCGAGCATGGCGACCCACAAGCTGTCCTCCTCTGAGCACCCTCACCAACCAGCTCTCTACATCACGCTTGTAACCATGCTGCCTTCCCAGCACCAAGCTGCATTGTACATCCAATACATTATGTATGCAGAGAGCACATTGTGAGTTTCCTTTCTCCGTCCCATCCTGAGTGTGAACACCAAACAAACAATACCCCACAGGATCCCTCCATTGTTGTTGATAGTTTTGTCGAGGGCTTTTTTGAAGCCCAGTGGCCAGTACTGTAGTCGATTTCACCCTCTGTATGAAGAAATGTTTCCCTATGTTCATTCTGCAAAACAACATAGAGAGTTTAAAGGCGTGTTCCCTCGTGTTGATGATACGTGACATCACAAAAAATTACCTGGGTTCATTTTACCAAAGTTTCATTTGCTGTTGTATGCGATGGTGGTATAGTGGTGAGCATAGCTGCCTTCCAAGCAGTTGACCCGGGTTCGATTCCCGGCCATCGCATAATTTTGCACAATACGATTCTTCAGGAAGGAATAATGTTTAATCATCTGTTCGTCTCGCATTTTGTGTCCACTATAACTTTTGAACCACTGAAGGGACTTTAATACTAATTTACATGAAGGTTAATATCAACAAGACCATGAGTTGCGAATATCTCCCAGGTTCTTTATATGAAGGTCATGATGCCCAGACTAGTGTCAGAGATCGTAAGTGGGTATATTCTAGTACGCTCTGTAACTTTTAGCCCAATTAAGAAATTTTATCGATGAGTTACAGAAAATTACGTTGATGTTATTTAGACGAAGTTGAGAAGATCTCATAGGAAGTCGAGGTTATACTTTAGGGTCAAAGGTTAAAAGATACTAACTTATGTGTATTATTATATGATTTTTTTATGGCTTAACCCTCTGTCGGTTGTTTGACCTCAGATGTAAAGGTCAAAGGTTACTAAAAGATTAAAAAAAAAAAGATCTTAGCTAATTTATCTGGTCATCGTCGGAATAAGATCAAGGTCACAGAGGTCTTCGGATCAGATCAACTCAACCCAGAAATCACTCATAATACTGAAGTGATTGTTAATATATATTTTTTTTTTTTTACAGAAGACAAGGGTCGCCTTTCTCCTACAATCATCTTTGTCTTGACTCTCCTACTAGACTAGAGTGATCACTAAAATTCAAGGTTCAAGTTCAGCGTGTTTTCCTTTAGCTAAAAGATCTCGAAGTACGACTGAAGGTTTGGGTTCCTTTCGATATGGATTCGACTTTCATTGCGCAATCGAAACCGAAGTGGTACTGTATTTAAGTATCGCAGCCACTTCGTTCTCCAGCAACCATTCGAAGGAAGCGGAAGACACATCCAAAAAGGAAACTCACAAGGAAACGTGAGGTGCCGTCATCGCTACCCACAATAACGGTACAGTATAAACACTAAATGACTCGTATCTCTACCATAGAAGTATATATCTCGTAAGGAAAGTCGGCATACCAACACACCCTGTTCTGTGTTCCAAAATGTAAAGTACGGCAACGGTAGCGATTTTTTTGTATTAATAATATTTTTTTCTGGGTGTACAAGGTCGTGGGGTTTCGTGATGTTGAATCACACATAGGATGGAGGTGAGAAGGGAAACTCAGCTATGGCGGTTTTCTTATATAAATATATTATATACAAAACAGTCTGGTGCTGGGAAGTTGCTGCGTGGTAGAGGAGTTGCTGCGCAGGAGCTTCTTGAAAGGAGGTGTTGCGTGTTGCAGGGCTCTCGGTTGAATCTCTACTTCACGAATGAATGAATGAATAAAAGCTAGTGACAGGGGGGAAAGAGGTTCAGGGGAAGGATAAAGGGACGATTGAAGTGAATTTTAGAAGGAGAGAATAGGTGCAGTGGCTAAACACCGCTTGCGTGAAGGGGTAGGCAATGTGCCCGAATGGTGTAACAATCACAATCAGGACGAGGCAGAGGGAGGGCGGGAGCAGGTCCGGGCACGCAAAGGGCCAACGCGGGTGCTCTGGTCGTCGTCTTGGTTCAGGCAGTGTTGGCAAAGCGGAGGAAGAACCGCCCCGCCACGGCGGTGGCGCAAGCAGAGAAGCGCAGGTGGACGGACGCACAGGCACACATGATCAAAAGTAACAGGGAAAGTGAAAATGGAAATGTAGCTAGTCGTAGGGTTGTTTGGAGAAAGATGAAGGTAAAGTCTTTGAGCTATGTCAAAGAGGAACGGAGCGAGTTGGAGTTAGAGTTTTGAATCTTTGAACTTGAAATGTCAAAGTATTCGTAGTAAGGAAGGATGAGCGTATCGTAGGAGAGTTTTTAGTAATAGCAGGAGACAGATTTGAGCTTTTTTGTCAAATTATGAACGGAGATGAGAATGAGATCTACTTCACGGCGAGACTTGGAGCTTATATACACGTCCAGCGGACGTAGAACGGAAGTAAGCGTCGCCGGTGTCACCCCCCCCCTAGTCTAGGAGTCTAGACTAGTCAGAGAAACTTGGCGCAACTGTAGGCGGCTAGGCAGTGGTGGGCACGGTTCCGCAAACCGCTAATTAGCGAAGCTAACTTTCTCGTTAGTGGATTAGCGTTTTCGCTAACTTTGGAAACCATTAGCTATCCAATTAGCTTCCGCTAAATTTAGTTCCGCTAACAAAATTTATGCATGTTTGTTCCTGTCTGTTGTAAGCATGTGACGCCGCGACGCTGTCTTCAACAGCGAGTCAGGCACGCTTGGCTGACTGCGTGTTAGTACGTGCAAAGATATCTAGAAGGTCAAGAGAGCCACCCTGTCAGATGGCAACTTTGAGAGGCTGATGCTTATGAAGGGCAACCAGCATCACGTCGAGGCGATGGAGAAGGCCCAGCCACTGCAGCCGGAGTGAATGGAATTTTTCGATTATTAAAGTTTAATACTTTTTTTTTACAGTAAATAAAGGCTGTCAGTGTATGTTGAAAGAATCATAGAATGTAATTGTAAATTAATGTATAATTTCATTTCTCATTTATTTGTTAATTTCATTAGGATTTTTTTGTGTCAATATATTTGGTTATGCTAAGTACTGCATAAGTTCATAACCAGGATGTCATCCAAGGTGTGTGCCAAACAAAATTTTCTAAAAACTTACTTTTCATTAAAGTTTAGAGTTATCTGTTTATTTACATGACTAAGACCAACAATAAGTTATATGAAAATGCACTGGTATAATGTATATGTGGTTGGTATTGCATATTTACATGAATAATGCCGATAGGTTGTATGAGAATGCAAATTAATTATTTGTGAAATTGTGTACAGTGTACACCTTGATAAGTTGATCATCATCTGATCTTGGCATGATGCTATTTGCTACCTGTGCTATACAGTACTGCAGTTTTTGGATTCGTTTAATAATTTCTGTCTTTTCTTACAGTAAATAAAGATTATAAAGTGTATGTTGAAACTTGACTGTAAACTAATGTTTAACTTAATTTGTTCATTTAATTATTTGTGTACACCTTGATCATCATCTGATCTTGGCATGCTATACCTTTTTGGAAAGCTCTATGTCTAAGCTACAAGACAACATATGAAAATTTCAGCTCTCTAGGTCTGTTTTTAAGGGTTTTAGAGCCCCCCAACAAGCTAAATTCATATAACAAAAAATAGCAGTTAGCGTTAGCTTCCGCTAATTTTTTTTAACTGTTTAGCGGTTTAGTGTTAGCGAAGTTAACTTTTTAGTTAGCGGTTAGCGAAGCTAACTTTTCGTTTAGCTGTGCCCACCACTGCGGCTAAGCTTGTCAGAGGAACTTCGTCGTGGCAGTTGTAGGGGAGAGTAGTATCCACTACAGGGTCGTTACCTAAGGTGGTGTAGTGGATACTCTCATCACAAGCCTAGCCGCCTTTAGTCGCGGCGGGGTTCAGCCAACCGGCGAGTTTTTCCGACAAGCCTCGTCATCTAGACTCGCGGGGGGTGGGGGTCGGCCTCCTGCGACGCTTACATCCGGTCTTACTTCTGGTGGCCGTGTATATAAGCTCCCAGTCTCGCCGTTGAGATTGATTCGACCTAGAGCCCTGCAACACGCAACACCTCCTCTAAAGAAGCTCCTACCCAAGCAACTCTCCAGCACCAGACTGATTTGTATATAATATATTTATGTAAGAAAACCACCATTAAGAGTTTACCTTCTCCAACCCATCCGGAGTGTGAGACATCATAACGTTAACACTACAGTTCAACATGTGTATAGACAACACAGGTATACAGTATACGTAGACCGTGTAGGTATCCGATTTCCAATGTACAGTAACTAGACAGTGCGTGTATACAACAATGGTAATCGGTAAGGCAATTCGACCAAGGGTGATCGACAACCAAAGCCATCAGTTGCGTTTTCCAGTAGGACACTGACACTACTTGGAAGGGTTTGCTGAAGTGTCTAATCTTCACGTGGATTCCTTATTTCATCGGATTTTTATTCGTATTGGTGACTGTAATATTATGCATATTGCAATAGGTCAGCACAGCAACCACACTTAAGATATCGCCGGCAAGTACTGTGTTATGTCTTAATGTTATTACTTCTATTTAGGACAGTCATAACTTTTTTATGATGAAGGGAAAACATTTAGTCCCCTTATTGCCTGTTCTCTTATATTTGTTGTGTTTGTATAAGTTTCGAGTCAGGGTAGAGATTTTAAGGATAATATACTGAGCGGTTATTTCAACAAGAATGTCTCGTGCAAGTTCTTAGGTCCCATGTCTCGTACAAGTTCTTAGGTCCCATGTCACGTACAAGCTCTTGGGCCCCATGCCTCGTACAAGCTCTTAGGTCCCATGCCTCGTACAAGCTCTTAGGTCCCATGCCTCGTCCCATTTCTCGTACAAACTCTTAGGTCCCATACCTCGTCCCATTTCTCGTACAAGCTCTTAGATCCCAACATGAAGGACAAGGCCTCATTGTGGTCTGAGGTCAAAAGACGGTAGAAAAGACAGTAGGTACTGAATTTTTTCTTTAATCAGGGAGCATAATTATACAGTCTTTTGTTGTTATATATTATATAAATTCTTATTTAAAATGTAAGGAAGGGGGCGCCCGGGATTGAACCGGGGACCTCTCGATCTGCAGTCGAATGCTCTACCGCTGAGCTACACCCCCTTTCGAGGACGCTTGGAAGGCGTCCTCCAATAAGTAATTAATTATAGTAATAAAAAATAATTTTGGAGAAAATAAGTTTCTCGTCAGCATCACCGGCCCTTTTTATTGTTTTTTTTTAATTCATCACGTGTACATTAGAATACAATATGGGTATAAAGCACATGAAATCAAGACTTATTTCCACTGTAGCTGTTATTTTTCCTCGGATTTTTCCCTTATTTTGTTGTACAAGTTTGATATCTGTATACATTTTGTCTTGTATTAATAATAATATAATAATAATAATAAATAATAATAATAATATTAATCATCATTCAGTAAAATTGTCAAACACGTTTACGATTGGTTATGCATGTATATAAATTATGCAGTTACACAGTTCAACATGAAGATTAACTATGGCCGTGGGAGTATACAGTTTCCTGTGTGCCTAGACCCCTCGACAGTACTGGTAAACATTGTTTTAATTTCAAAGTAGTTTACATCTATAATAAATCTGAATTCATATAGATTAAGGAGTCTAAAACAACAGTTAATGTCAACTTGTTTAACTTAATTCAAACAAATTGTAGTGCCAGTAAAATCTAATCTCCAACCAACTTGGAAACTATTGTGGCCCATATGGGGATCGAACCCACGACATCCGCGTTATTAGCACGGCGCTCTAACCAACTGAGCTAACAGGCCGTTACAGTAATGTTTAAGTAATGGTTTTATCTTGTTTTGATATTAATGTATGTATTACTGAGGTTAACGACCAAGGTCTTTAATTTTGTTTATTATTTATGTTCATATTCTTGGTTAGTAAATTCAAAGGATGACAACAATTAAAAACGAAGAGATCCGGTAAATTTGTTTAAGTTGCCACCAGTGGCGTAGCTAGAGTGTGTGCCGCCCGGGGCGGCCCTTGAGTTTGCCGCCCCCCCGTGCCCCCACAAAAAATACATATTGCACAGTGACTCACTCATATATATATATATATATATATATATATATATATATATATATATATATATATATATATATATATATATATATATATTAAATAGTTTGTGTACCATTATAATATTACTGTACTTTCACATACTCAAATATAGTATGCTTTAAATACACCCCAAACATACTTAAACTTTATAAGTAACAGTTAAACAAAAAGCAAAAACGACATATAGGATAGGGAAAAAAGTAAAAAAAGTGTAAAAAATTAGGACCATCTTTATTTCTGAAATTAAAACTACAACTTTACTTTCACATACTCAAATATAGTATGCTTTAAATACACCCCAAACATACTTAAACTTTATAAGTAACAGTTAAACAAAAAGCAAAAACGACATATAGGATAGGGAAAAAAGTAAAAAAGTGTAAAAAATTAGGACCATCTTTATTTCTGAAATGAAAACTACAACTTTCTACAAAGTAACTTTTCTTGTTTTTTTGTTGGCAAATTCTTCAATGACACTTATCAAAAACTATTTCATCTGTCAATTGTCGCTCTATAGACAG
Source organism: Homarus americanus (assembly GCF_018991925.1). NCBI lineage: Eukaryota > Metazoa > Arthropoda > Malacostraca > Decapoda > Nephropidae > Homarus > Homarus americanus. Next base: position 324,436 of record NW_024716501.1, on the reverse strand, counting down.
TATGGCAAGATTTCTCAACCGCAAGGTGCTCATAGTAGATCTTAAGTAATTCTTGATCAGTTTTAGTTTCGATAAACTCCTCTCACAGGTAGCAACACTAACAGCAATTGTGAGGAAAATCCTCAGCATTATTACTATATTTGGATCCGAGTTCCCAAGGTTATACTTTTGAATAAACTGCAAAAGTTCAAGGGGGCCTTCTTTCCACGTCTGTATTCTGTCTTTATTAGTTATAGCAGCAACAGCAACAAAATGCTGAAGTCTTTTTCTCTCAACGAGGAACTCCTCTTTATCAATGTCGTCGTGATCGTGATGTATTTGACACTCATATTTATCATCCAAAAGATTCAATGGGGTAAGGAAGGCATATTTCTCAGCAAGTTCATGAAGCTGTGAAACAAAATCTTAATATTTAATCTCAGTACCGCAGCAAAAGTCACATCAATATTTTTTAACCAATACTTTAATATTTCTTACCTTATAGTATTATGTCTTCCAACGAAGTAAATAACTGGATCGAAAACACAAGAGAACTTAAAAGTCGTCTAGCCTCCCCTCGTCTTGTTACGATGGAGACTTGTGCAGAACTGAAGTGAATTGCTTGTAACTGGTGGATTGGTCGGCTGTACATGAACTGATATGACCCGAGACTGCATGGTTTTGCAGCTACTGGAGACGTTAATCCTTCCCTTTGTATCGGCGGCAAGTTAATCCTCGTCGTGTCTGACCTAACACCTGACCCACACCACATGAGCTCACTGGCGTACTTGTTTGAAGTTGTTTCCTTAATCCTCAACAGGTTACAGGTTGTGTGTGTGGCGGGGGGCCTCATAGCAAGGGTGTAGCTCATGACGTGGCCGTGATGATGTGGGTCAGGTGTTAGGTCAGACACGACAAGGATTAACTTGCCGCCGATACAAAGGGATGGATTAACGTCTCCAGTAGCTGCAGATATGGATGATGAGCAGACCCAAAAGTGCCGCCCGGGGCGGACTTAGCTACGCTAGTGGTTGCCACCCACCACTCAATAGTTCAGAGATTTCTAAGACACTTTTCTTCTATAACGTTCCCTCGCAATTGACCTAGCCTAATCTCCTATCAGGGGGCTCCGCCTGCCTGGAGCCCCCGGCATATACAAGGCATTTGCGAAAGAAACGTCATAAAAGTGTCATAGAAATGTCTAACCTGTTGAAAATAAAGTAATAAAATAAACATTAAAACAAATAACTCGTCCGCGGGTCAGTCGTCAGTATTAACCAATGGCATTTTTCTGGACATTGTTTCACCATCCCTGGCGTTACTATTTTTTATTTATTATTTCACCATTTTTTTCTGTTTGTTCACCGTTCTTTGTTACTTTTTTATTAGTTACATCCATCCAGTGGAAATTAGTGGTTTTGATTAACTTTCTGTTAACCATTGTTTTTTTTTATCTGCATTCTGTGTAATGGTGAACCAGTGTGAAATGTATGGCGATTTTACTGAATATTTATCTAAATACAGTTTGAAAGTTTACCAGCATCTTGATCATTGTTACCCGTTTTAATGTTCGAGTCAAAGAAGTGGAATTAGCATTATATATATATATATATATAATGCTAATTCCATTTCTTTATTATACATATAAGAATTCCATTGCTTTCGTGGCCTGTTAGCTCAGTTGGTTAGAGCGCCGTGCTAATAACGCGGATGTCGTGGGTTCGATCCCCATACGGGCCATTGAGACTCTTGAGAGAGTACATTTTTACAGTTTAACTTTTCTTTCTTAAAGTTCAGCGTGTGTTGCATATAAAATTGTTACAAGACTTGTTGTTGAGATTGTCGGACCGTAGTCCGACACGGCCCTTTGTCTGTAGGCGGCCCGTTTGATGGTTCCGGCTGGAGCTCTTGGAGCAGCTAGACCGGATTGGGGATTTGGGGATGAAAGGTGTCCTACCTGTAGATATGAAAGGATACTGCAGGTTTGCAGGTGTGAGCGGACCCTCGGTCAGTGAGCGCTTACCACCAACCCCCACTCTTGGACGTGGTCAATTTCGGAGTGGTGCGTACCCCGAACTGGAGTCCGCACATGCTGGGGGAGGATACTTCCCAAGCTATCTGGGTGGTGGGTATCGTGTGATGACCCAAAGAAGGTGGTGTATGTGGTTTGTTTGGGCCTTTCGGGTTAGAGTGACCGCTGGTGTTGTGTGTTCTTCTTGGAAGTTTTGAATTCTGTTTCGGAGACTGTGTGTGATTTCGCAGTCGAGGAGATAGTGCTCCAGTGGGTTGGCCGCTGGCTCCTGACAGTAGGTGCATTCCCTGACGACATTTCCGATCGTCTGCCAGGTGCACTTGTACCCTAGTCGAAATCGATGAAGGCTAACTTGGGTTTGTCCTGGTGTTTTCTTGACCGCGAATGGTGGTTCCCCTTTTGTAGCCGCCAGGTACCATTTGGCTGATTGGGAACCAGCATTGAATGCGTCAAGGAAGCTCTTTTGGATGTGGAGCTTGGTAGTCTTTCTGAGGTGGTTCTTGATCTGTTGCACGCTTGCTGGAACTTGAATGTGTACGCTTCTAAAACGTGTGGCTGCTTCGTCTGCCTTGTCATTTCCCCCGATACATACTTGACTTGAAATCCAGTGTAAGACGACTGGGCGATTTGTCTTTGGAAGTCCTGTAGCTGTGCGAGGATCGAGGTTATGATGTGGACGTTGTCTCTTGGTTGACTGTTGCAGCGCCTGTATGGCCGTTTTCGAGTCCGTGTGAATTATGATGGACTTGTGTTCCGTTGCAGCGTGTTGTAGGGCCTTTGAGATTGCTACCAGCTCTGTTTGTAGGGTGGAGCAGTCATTGGAAAGTCTCCATATGAGGGTCTGACCTTGGGTGTAGAAGGCCGCTCCGGATTTTTCATGTTTTGGGTCTGTGAAGTATGATGTTGCGTCAGCCGGTGTCTCAGTGTCTATGGCTTCCTGAGTTATTCTTTTGAGGTCCTCCTTCTGGAGGTTGGCTTTGTTATCACATAGTTCGGTGAATTTGAATGTGGCTGGTGGAGGGCTCCATGGTGGTGGAACTACATAATCCCTGTCTCGTATATCTTGGATGTTCCTGACGAGTGTTTCTGCTTGCAGGCGCCTGATGACCTCGCTTGCCTCGTGCGACCAGGTGGCCCTCGCACTCTGTGGTCGAGGTAGAGGGAGGCACTGATTCGCGTTTTGGTAGCTGTGGGCTAAACTGATCTACAGATTTTGGCTAGGAGTCCGGCTGTCACCTGCTTGACTTGTACTGCCAGGGGTGGTAGTTCAGTTTCCATTTGCAAATTGCAAATTCTGGTCCACATGGGTGCTCCGAGCATGGTCCTGAGAGCATTATTGCTTCTAGCTTAGCTATCTGGTCTTCTCTCAGTCCAAAGAGCGCTGGAGCACTTTAATCTACTAGCTATCTGATGGCGGCCGTGGAGTAGGCTTTGAGCACGTGCATGTTCGCTCCAGTGGTTGTGCTGGTGAGCGACCTCATTATGTTGTGTCTGCTCTTCGTCCTGTGCCTGACATACTCGAGTTGCGGCTTGAAAGTGAGTTTCTGGTCGAACCAGATTCCAAGACACTGGTATGGTGGTGTGTTGGTCCAGACTACCGCCGTGTTTTGTATGGAGAGCATCATGTCTGGTGTGTCTGTGCAGATGGCCATCGCTTTCGACTTGGCTGGATTTATCTTGAGTCCAAGTCTGTTGCACTCCTCTTCTATAAGTTGGAGTGCGTGTTGCGTGTTCACTAGTCTGTTTGCTCTTCTTACTATGAGCTGTAAGTCGTCTGCATAGCAGAGGAGCTTGGCTGTTTGTCTGAAAGATTTTCCATCAGGACATTGAACAGCGTTGGACTGAGGATGCCTCCTTGTGGGGTTCCGTTTTCGTGGGCCCTAGAGATTGACGTTGCTCCCTGAAAGCGTACTCTTGCTTCTCTCTGTGTAAGGCAGTTCTGGATCCACCCCAGCACAACATTCATCTCATAACATCCGTTGTTGGAATACTGCAAGGGTTAAAACTACAAGATCGGCAAGTTATCATTAACCGGGTGCCCAGTCATATCGGAATCCCAGGGAATGAACGAGCTGATGCTGCTGCCAAGGCTGCGTTAGGGCAACGAAACATTGAGATAAACAATCCTCTCAGTCAGGAGCAGATAAAGAAGACCACAATAACACGAACTGCCCAGTGGAAAATAGACAAACATAGAAAATTATCACCAGTATCATCGATCGGCCAGGTGGTACTATCTGGTCACGAATTATGAGACCACCACTCATGAAGGATATAACAAGAAGGGAAGAAGCCATCTTCCACCGACTGAGACTGGGATATCCACGCATATGGAAAATCATTGGGCAAGTACCAGCAGAGCAGCACATGTGCAAGACCTGCGACAGCAGAGCAGAAAACTCACTGCAGCACTACCTCATAGAGTGCCCTGGAACACAATTAGCTAGGAGAAACATACAAACCCCTATCACAGCAAAGGAGGTTGCCAAAATGCTAACCACCAACCACTCCCAAGAAACCCAACAGTTTCTTACCGAGCAACCACCCCAATGCTAGTAGTGTAGGTAGATGTACAGTTAACTAAAACAATGCTGGTGTTTTATCCCAGCAGTGGGCGGACCAGCATCTTAGCTTAAGGTCCGCGTAGGTAATATTCATTACAAATCTTGGGGGGAAAAAAAAAAAAAAAAAAAAAAAACCCCAAGTCCAGCATGCTCGTTAAATTACTCAGGAAATTAGGGAAGACAAATGACTCGAGTGTCGAGTGGTGTGCAACCTTTAGTGCACTCACCAGCCTGGGTGAACTGGAGAAAACTCAGGATAGCAACAAGAAAACTGCCCAGAGCTCCAGCCCACCCCTAGCCACTACAGGAAGCAAATCGCTTGGGAGAGCAATTTGCAGAACGCTCGTCATCCACTCAACTACCTCCTGAAATAAAACTTCATCTACAGCAAGTAGTAGTCAGACATGCAATTGAACAAACTGACACTACAGACTGTCTGTTTACGATATAAGAGGTCCGAAGGGCCAGGAAAACAAGCAAACACACCGCCCCTAGCAGTGATGGTATAACCTATTCATTACTCAGCAATGCAGTACTTGCTGGTGAACTTGCTCTCCTAACAGTTATAAACGCATCATGGTCAGCAGGCAAACTCCCGTCAGCTTGGAAAAGAGCAAACATTGTTCCCATTCCCAAACCCAATGATCCCCAGAATTTCAGACCAATATCACTAACAGCATGCATTGGCAAAACCGCCGAAAGGATGGTCCTTACACGACTCCTCTGGAAAACTGGACCACTTCACCACAATATCTTTGGATTCACCAAAGGTGTCAGCACTGCACACAGTTTGGCCACTCTCCTGGGATTGATTGGTCAAAATAAGGCAATCGTGGTATTCCTTGATCTAGAGAAAGCATTTGAGCTGGCAAATGCACAGGCCATTGTAACCACTCTGGCCCGGAAAGGCGTCAAGGGATGCCTACTGCTTGGATTGCCGACTATCTCCAAAACAGAACAGCAAGAGTTACCTGTCAAGGACAAGTTTCAGATCACCAAACACTGGAAAATGGCACACCACAAGGAGGAGTTCTTAGTCCAACTTTCTTCAACTTCCTCATGGAAAACTTGTGTCAGCTCCCCTATCAAGGGGGCACCAAACTGCTATGCTATGCTGATGACTAAGCACTGTTAGTAAAAGGCAGTAACCAGATCAGCAATCCCAAAATCGAAAGCCATGAGGATTGGACTCAATGAGCCGGTGACGCAACTGCAAATACAAGGTATTGCCCTACAATGGGTCAATGTATACAAATACCTGGGCATCTGGATTGACAAAGACCTCAAATTTGACAATGAGGTAAACTATCTAAGAGACCGAATGGGCAAGAGAGTCAACATAATGACAGGACCCAAGCTGGGTGCGGGACATGTAGTCCTAAGAACGCTATACATACACGCCATTCGATCATTAACAGACTATGCGACACCGGCTCTTAACACACTGTTTGAGTGGCAGTAGGAGAAATTGGAGGTTGCCCATAATAAGTCTATGAGAGTCATTGTCAAGGCACCTATGTGGACAAAAATTTAAAACTTACGCATCTCTCCAAACCAGGTTGGAACAGTTAACAGCGTGCTTTGCAACAAAACTGATTACCAGGGCTCGGGAAAGTGACATCAAGAATGGACTCTTACAAGCACTGAACCTTAACAGGTCTTTACTAAGAAAACATGTCTATTGTGCGCAGCTGATGCTGTAAATCGACTGGAATTGAAAGACACAATCCTCAGCAAAGGACCTGATACAATGAGTCCAGATTACAGCACCCCAGCACCGTGAGAGTCCCCGTCAGCAGTATTCAACATTCTACAAACTGGGACAAGAAAGGCTGACTATAACCCACATGAGCTCCGACAGGTACCAGAGAGAAACATGAAAGCTCTTAACACCACACAATAGTACAGTGTATTGCACAGACGGTTCCGTAGAGTACACCAGTACGAAGGCAGGAGCAGCCTTCACCATAGAAGGAGGTAACACATCCCTTTGGAGAACCTCAAATGGATGCTCTACTTCGCAAGTTGAGTTAGCTGCCATACTTGAAGCCCTAAGACACGCTTCCATACACTCCCAGATGCTGTTGGCGGTCAGTTGTGGAGAATTGTATAGGAAACAGTCAACGAGTCTTTGTAATACACACTGTCTCACGATGTGCTATTGAAGCACTACAATGCAGAGACCCTAGAGACAGCATTCATCTCATAACATCCGTTGTTGGCCCACTGCAAGGGTTAAAACTACAAGATCGGCAAGTTATCATTAACTGGTTACCCAGTTATATCGTAATCCCTGGGAATGAACGAACTGATGCTGCTGCCAAGGCTCCGTTAGAACATCGAAACATCGAGATGAATATCCCGCCCAGTCAGGAGCAAATAAAGAAGGCCACAATAACACGAACTGCCCAGTGGAAAATAGACAAACATAGAAGATTAACACCAGTATCACGATCGGCCAGGTGGTACTATCTGGTCACGAATTATGAGAGACCACCACTCATGAAGGATATAGCAAGAAGGGAAGAAGCCATCTTCCACCGACTGAGACTGGGATATCCACGCATATGGGAAATCATTGTACAGGTACCAGCAGAGCAGCACATGTACAAGACCTGCGACAGCGGAGCAGAAAACTCACTGCAGCACTACCTCATAGAGTGCCCTGGAACACAATTTGCTTGGAGAAACATACAACCCTCTATCACAGCAGAGAAGGTTGCCAAAATGCTAACCACCAACCATTCTCAAGAAACCCAACAGTTTCTTACCGAGCATCCACCCCTACGCTAGTGGTGGAGATGTACAGTTAACTAAACAGATGCTGGTGTTTTATCCCAGCAGTGGGTGGACCAGCATTTTAGCTTAAGGTCCGCGTAGGTAATATTCCTTAAAAAAAAAAAAAGCCGTGAGGGCAGACAACACAAGCTCTTAAGCAGAAAAGACCTCCTCTAAAGAAACTCCTCCACAGCAACTCTACTACGCAACAACTTCCCAGCACCTGACTGCTCTGTGCATATAATATATATAAAGAAAACGCCATTGTGAGTTTCCTTTCTCACCTCCATCCTTAGTGCGTGATCTCCTACATGTACGTATGTATGTGAGCCTAACAAAGAGAAAATAGACAAACGCGAAGAGAAATTAGACTACTGGCCACATACACTACGCTACAGTACTACTGTGCTTTGTCAGATTGTCTTAGTAGATATCTAGGACACGATTAATAGTATTCTAGAAGACAAACAAACAAACAAACGAACGAACAAAGACTAGTGACGGGGAAAGAAGGTTCAGGGGAAGGATGAAGAGGGTGAGGGAAGGGAGTTGTAGGAGGGGTAGCCCTGAGAGGTGGAGGCAATTTCACGACCGGACTCGGCAGTAGGTGACTGGTGGCGGCAGGTTGTCTAGTAGTGTTGACTTGATTTTTGTTTTTTCTTACTTCAGGTCGGCTTTATCTCTTGTGTGTTTCTTGGTGTATTGCTGGTTTCTGATGGCGGGCTGCTATTTATCTTGTTATATTAAAGACGAAAATCTTCTCTTCCTCTTCTTTTTTTTCTTTTCTTGGACAGTCCATTCACGAGTATCTTGTTCTTCCTCGTGTCCAGGTTGCTCGTAGAAGTGGAAGAAGTCGGATATCGTGAGTTGTTGTTCTGCAGGGGCAGTTGGTACAGGGGCAGCTGGAACTTGTGTCTTTTCTTGTTTTTCTTTTCTTTTTCTTGATTCTTGGTCTCTAGTTTATTCTTCTTGGTCTCTTATGTTTTCCTTATCATGGGCGTGTATTGCAAGGAGAGCCTCTTGTAGCCAAGTTTATTGTCGTGTCTAACCTTGGCTACCCTCCACTGCTCCCGCCACGTGGGACATATTGTAGCTTGTCAGCGGAGGAGTGTGGGCCGCCACAAGCTACGCACTTCTTCTCTTGGTTAGGGTAGGAGGTGTAGCGATACCCGGTGTTCCCACACTTGGAGCATACATCCTCCTGCGCTTTGCACTTGTGTACGGTATGTCCGTATTTCAGGCATTTGTAGCAGCATGGAGGTTTGATGTATGGCTTGACTGGGATGGTTACCCAGGCCAACTAAAATTCCTTGGGCATGGTCTGGGGTTGCCCGATTAGTACTGCAGTTTCGGACAGCCACTTGATAACGCCAAACTATCCGTCTAGTAGTTCTTCATTGTCCATGTGCTATTCCGTCGTGGGCGATAACTCCCAGCTTCAGATTGTCCCAGCCATAGGCAAATGAGAGCAACTTGATGATGGTGATGGTGTCGTTATCCACGAGTTGTCTGGCCTGTCCAAGCTCTGCGAACGTGATCTTGATAATTCCGTGTTGCAGGCGTTCTACTTTGGTGATTCCTTCACTATTTTTGCTGTCGAAGAACTTCTTGAGGACAAGAAGGTTCAGTTTTTTAGGGATGCTTAATGCAATAACTGGCGGATAGTGTTGTTGCAGCATACTGTATAACGGGGCTCTGTATACGAACATGTTATCTTTATCTGCCTATTGCTTGGTCAGTCAACCAGAAAGTAGATGTGATCCCTCCTACACAGGGTATATCTGTTTCATACATCCACATTGCACAGTAAGAAGTTATTTTGCCTTCGACTGTTACGTACTGCATGTGTCTTAGAGCAGTTTGACACTTTTACCTACCTTTACCTTATTTACTTAATGGCCAGTGGCCACCTACTAGAGGTGGCCATGCCGAGAGGAGGCCGCCAGTGGCCTGTGTGAACCCCAGTACAGCTCGTGATTCCACAGCTTGGTCTAGTAGACCGTTCCATAGGGCGACCAGCCTCTGTGTGAAAAAGTATTTTCTGATACAGTATTTGTTTTACACGATAAGTTGGCGAGCTTGTAATTATGTCCTCTCGTGTTGGTGGTGCGTGACAAAGAAAAATGTCCCGGGTTCACGTCTTCCATCCCTTGTCTGGAGGGTTGTTCATCTTAAGACCCCAGTGTACTTTGAGAATCGAGATGACATAGTTCTATACCGTTTTAGTCGCTCTGTGTTGCACCTTTTCTATGGATGTTATCGTGGAGTCGGTTTAATGTGTGTCCGTGTCTTCATTTGCTATCGATCACTTAATTCTAATTCACACTAATTCATGGAAAAATTCCCCTTCTCCACTTTTCACTTACTGCTAACGCTCCACGGTACACTATCATTACGAGTGTTTGTGTAATGCACTTAAAATTCGCGACTTGTTATCTAATGGTAACGCGGTGACCTGATGGCACACTATTGTAGTACCATGTCCAATCCATGTCACTAATTTTTCCTCATTCATTATTCGCCTACTTCATTTATATACTACTGTGACTGGTCTTGGCCTCTGTGCTGAATTAAATAGTCTGGCGTTAGCAAATAAAATATTAAAAGTGGTGTCCCCGTAGTGAGGCGGATAACGATAAACTTAATCAACGTGGGTAATAATACGCAGTGGATATCAGTTTCGTCGTGCTCGATAACGTAGACGTCATGTTGTTATTCCAATTTATTCGAAATGATAATTGTTGTTAGTAGTTTTTAAGGTTGGCGAATATAAACAATATTATATTTAAAAGAAAACAGACACCTGTACAATAATGACTTCTTTTTTGTTTTTAATATCTGGGCAACGTTTATCTTGTTACAATAAATATTAAAATATTCATGGCTGGTTTTAACTTTTTATATATTGGTTTCTGCGAAATACAGTATATGCAGTTGTTTGGTATTACATAAAACTAAAATAAATTTTAATAGGTTATGACAGTATTAGGGTGGGTTTCTCCTGGAGGAATAAACTGGGGAATGAACTCTTTTTAACAAGTTAACCTCCTTGAGTTTCGGAAGTTTAGTGCAACTTTGTCGTCACAGTCCACACGCAGTAAATTAATCTGTTGAAAATATTTTTTTTTTTCATTTCATCTGTACTGTATATCAAGAGGACCCAGCTCACGAGTTCACTGGCTTTTTATAGTAGTTCACACAACATTCCTACCTCTAATCTATTATCATATTCGAAAAACGTCTAATTTTAAGATAATTTTATTTTATTACGTTACTGTCGGAAACTTATAATAACGGAGATAGCGCATGCCAAATCTTTCTCTATTTAATTCCATTAATCTCCCCTTCATAAATCGTCATGCGCATGCGTTCCCGCACACGTCAAGCGGACAATCAAAAGCTGTTTTTTATCTTTTTTTTTCTTGCTACCAATTATTATTATTTTTTTACGGGGAATAGCCCACCATAGGAACAGGTCATCGACCCACATCGGGGCCTAGGGGGCGAAAGAATAAGAATAAAAGGAAATTAGAAAAGGAAAAAGGTTATATTAATCTACACCACGAAGATGCCGGAAAACCAGCTTTTTAAAGTGTGTGACAGATTGTATGAGCGTGGAAACACAGAAGAAGGCAGGACATTCCACAGTTTGGCTGTGAGGAAAGAAGGATGTACTATAACGGGTTATTCTAGTGTGACCGACATCCACAGAGAAATTGTGGGCACCGCGGGCAAGACGTGTGTTACGAGCCCACTGCTGTCGGCAGTACACAGGATGCCAAATCCACCGAACATTGCCCGTTAAAGAACCTGTAAAAGAGAGAGATTGAAGCAACATTGCGGCGAAGAGAAAGGAGAAGAAAGATTGTCAACTAAAGGAATGAGAGTTAATAAGGCGAAATGCCTTTGATTCACCCTATCTAACAGTTGGACAGAAGAAGACCCACCCCAGATATGAGAGCAGTACTCCAAGTTAGGACGAATGAATCCCTTGTATACTTAAAGCAACTGCTCAGGAGTGAAGTAGCTACGGCATCTGTACAGCATTCCCAGCTTTCGGGAGGCAGATTTAGCAATGTTGAGGATGTGTGGCTTCCATGACATATTAAAGGAAATGGTGAGGCCTAACATTTATATCTTAGAATTTGGCAGAATGATAGCGTCCTGAAATGTGATTGGTGGGAGATCATCTAATTTGGAAAGTGTAATTGGTAAATACTGAGTTTTATTACTATAGAATTTAACCAAGTTTCTACCTCCCCATTCGGAGATGCTGCACAGATCCGCATTGATAGATGTAATGATATCAGCTCTAGAAACGGGTCTAGTTTGAGAGTTAGGGGAAAATGTGAAGAAGAGTGAAGAGTAGAATCATAAGCGTAAGGATGGATAGAATTAGTTGTAGTGTGAAGAAATCATTGATAAAAAGAAGGAAGAAAGTAGGTGAAAGAACAGAACCCTGTGGGACACCACTATTGGTAGAGAAAGAGCGAGAGATCGACCCCTCGACAAGTGCCATGGATCGGTTCTCAAGGAAATTAGAGAACAAAGTGGGGGAGAGAAACCATAAGAGGGAAGTTTAGAAAGTAAAGACTTGTGCCATACCTTGTCAAATGCTTTGGAGATGTCGAGAGCCACGACGTAAAAACACCGCGAGAGTTAGGTTAGGATAGATTAGGTCAGGGTAGGTTAGGTTAGGTTGGGTTGGGTTAGGTTAAGTTAGGTCATCCAAAAAAAGGCTATATGTCTTTCTAGTGTTTTTTTGGTGTGTTTTGTATTCACTTGGCGATGATTTTTGTCGGAAAACGCTTGTCTCTCTCACCCACCCATGACCCCGGTTCCCAACAGGATTCCCTATCTTGTTGGGGGTAGAAGGGGGCGATAACTAAAAAAAAACAGGCAATTTCCGACGGAAATCAAGGTCAGAACCAATCAAAACAAACACACACACACAAAACACTAGAAAAAACGTAATTTGACTTTCTAACAATTGTGTGAACTACTATAAATTTACCACTTCGTCTTCCACTTTTTTTTTTACAGTTTACATAGAATTAAAAAAAAATCCAAATTGAATTGATAGCACGATTTCTTAGCTGACAATTTGAATGTGGGGGGGGGATGAGATTTGCATGTGGAAGCACCACGTGAGTCCTATATGGTATCTCTTAAGGTATTTTGATTCTTGACATGTCGCTATACAGAGGTGCCACTCGTGTTTATCCATGATCATATATGGCAAAATTACCCTCGTACTACTTGATTTTAGTCAATCCAAGTCTTTAGCTCTAATTTTATTTTCCCAAGTTAGGATAAATACTAAAAAAATATTTAAATTAAAATTATATAGCCTAGATAGCTCAGTTGGGAGAGCGTTAGACTGAAGATCTAAAGGTCCCCGGTTCGATCCCGGGTCTGGGCAGTTTTTACTGCGGAGACGTTTATTAAATTGTTTATTGATAGTTACACGTTTAGAGTCTTTACTTGTGTAATTTGTCAGCTGGCAGGTATTCCTCGAGATCTTGTGTGAACACCTCTGGACAAATGTTAATTATTCATGTCCTGTTCTTTATATACCTGTATCATAATTACTGGTACCTTATTTACCAAAGGAAAGAGGCCGGTGGTCTGTTTAGGATCCCTCCATTGTTCTTGATAATTTTGTCTAGGGCTAATAATTATATTTATTAAAATGTATCAATATTATGATTATTGTAATAATCATTAATATTTTTAATGTAGTTTGTCATTCTTAATGTTATAATTTTAATGATGTTAATCTACAGATGACAATTTCAGGATGTCACGAATGCTACTGTGCCTTTTCCATAGACCCCCCCTCTTCCGCCCCGTATCATCCATGCCCCTATCTCGTCTCATCCACGCCCCCCGCCTCATCCACGCCCCCCCGCCTCATCCGCCCCGCCTCATCCGCCCCCCGCCTCATCCACGCCCCCCCTCATCCATCCCCCCCGCCTCATCCACCCCCCTGCCTCATCCACCCCCCCATCATCACCACGCACCCCCCGCCTCATCAGACCCCCCACCTCATCCAGACCCCCGCCTCATCCAGACCCCCCCACCTCATCCAGACCCCCCGCCTCATCCAGACCCCCGCCTCATCCACACCCCCGCATCATCCACCCCCTGCTCATCCACACCCCGCCTCATCCACCCCCCCGCCTCATCCACCCCCCGCATCACCCCACATCACCCCCCGCATCATCCACACCCCCGCCTCATCCACCCCCCCCCTCATCCACCCCCCGCCTCATCCACACCCCGCCTCATCCACACCCCGCCTCATCCACCCCCGCCTCATCCACCCCCCGCTTCATCCACCCCCCCCTCATCCACCCCCCGCCTCATCCACACCCCGCCTCATCCACACCCCCCCCCCTCATCCTCCTCCACCCTCCGCCTCCACCCCCCGCCTCATCCGCCCCCCGCCTCATCCACGCCCCCGCCTCATCCACACCACCGCTTCATCCACTCCTCCGCCTCATCCCCGTCCCCGCCATCTCCGCCCCCCTCGTCATCTCCGCCTCCTCGTCATCTTCGCCCCCCTCGTCATCTTCGCCCCCCTCGTCATCTTCGCCCCCCCTCGTCATCTCCGCCCCTTCGTCATCTCCGCCCCCTTCGTCATCTCCCTTCGTCATCTCCGCCCCCCTTCGTCATCTCCGCCCTCCTTCGTCATCTCCGCCCCTTCGTCATCTCCGCCCCCCTTCGTCATCGCCCCCCCCCTCGTCATCTCTGCCCCCCTCGTCATCTCCGCCCCCCGTCATCTCCGCCCCCTCGTCATCTCCGCCCCCCGCCTCATCTCCGCCCCCCGCCTCATGTTCGCCCCCGCCTCATCTCCGCCCCGCCTCATCTCCGCCCCGCCTCATCTCCGCCCTCATCTCCCGCCCCCCCACCTCATCTCGCCCCCCCCCGCCTCATCTCTCGCCCCCGCCTCATCTCTCGCCCCCCCCCTCATCTCGCCCCCGCCTCATCTCTCTCATGCCCCACCTCATCTCCGCCCCCCCACCTCATCTCCGCCCCCCCCGCCTCATCTCCGCCCCCCCCTGCCCGCCTCATCTCTGCCCCCCGCCTCTTCTCCCCCTTCTCCGCCCCCCGCCTCATCTCCACCCCCCCGCCTCATCTCCTCATCTCTGCCCCCTCTGCCGCCTCATCTCCGCCCCCCGCCTCATCTCGCCCCCCCCGCCTCATCTCTCGCCCCCCCGCCTCATCTCTCGCATCTCTCTCGCCCCCGTCTCATCTCTCGCCCCCGTCTCATCTCTCGCCCCCTCATCTCTCATCTCTCGCCCCCCCCGTCTCATCTCTCGCCCCCCACTCATCTCTCGCCCCCCCGCCTCATCTCCGCCTCATATCCGCCTACTGCCGCATGTCGCCCCGCCTCATCTCCGCCCCGTCTCTTCCACCCCCCATCCCCCTCGCCTCATCCACCCCCCATCCCCTCTCGCCTCATCCACCCCCATCCCCCCCGCCTCATCCACCCCCACCCCGCCTCATCCACGCCCCCACCCCGCCTCATCCACCCGCCTCCCACCCCGCCTCATCCACGCCCCACCCCGCCTCATCCACGCCCCCCACCGCCTCATCCACGCCCCCCACCCCGCCTCATCCGCCTCATCCCCCCCCCCGCCTCATCCACGCCCCCTCGCCCCATCTACGCCTCCCGCCTCATCCACCCCCGCCTCATCCACCCCCCGCCTCATCCACGCCCCACCTCATCCCGCCCCCCACCTCATCCACGCCCCCCGCCTCATCCACGCCCCCCCCGCTCCCGGCTCACCCGCCCCCCTTCGCCTCCTCACCCACCCCCTGCCTCCCCTCCCATTCTCTTCCACACCCCACCTCTTCCACACCCCACCTCATCCACACTCCCCGCCTCATACACGCCCCCGTCCCATTTCTCATCCACTAAGATCATCCGTTGGAAGGAGGCCAATTGTAGTATTTTCAGGAAGGCCTATTTAGTTCACTCCAGAATGGCTTGTGTAAACGGAACTAAATTTTACGGAAGGGGCCTCACGTATACAGTACAGTATATTTGTGTATGTAAAAACTTATTCCAAGTCTACAGTTATTGATAGAGCCTAAATAATAATATAAATTTCCTTCTTTGTATTTGTGGCCTGTTGGTCTAGGGGTATGATTCCTGCTTTGGGTGCAGGAGGTCCCGGGTTCAAATCCCGGACAGGCCCTGTAGTTTATTTTGATGTTGTAAAAGTATTGACCGTTACTTTGAGTACTGTAATAGTATCATGGTATCACTTTACAAACTTAAGACAGGCTGCATTCTTTCAGAAGTGCTAAGGACAGAACTTGCCTATACATCATTACTTATATTAACCCTCGAAAATAAGAATACTGTACAGTACTTTTATGGTGCTTAGCTAACGGTTACGCCTTAACAATTTTCTTGATTATGAACTTTTTAGTATTAGGATGATACCATGTACAGAGGTGATATGTGAATGGATACATTACTAGTTTAATTCCAATATTTAAGAAAATCAGTTTAGAAATGTACTAAACTGATTCTGTCGACCATACCATCCTCCTTTCAAAGCTTGAACATTACGGCGTTAGGGGCCTATCCCACAATTGGTTTACCTCATATCTGTCCAACAGGATGCAGTATGTCGTCTGCCATAATAATCACCAATCTGACTCCTCGCCAATGTTGTATGTCATCCCCCAAGGTTCCATTCTCGGTCCAGTACTGTTTTTGTTGTACATAAACGACATAAACGTCAGCACACTCATAAAATACAACTTACTTTCAGACGATAGTAATCTCTATGCCAGTAAATCAGACCTCCATTCCGTGATGAGAACTATGAACACTGAATTGACTAAAGTGAGGACCTGGGTAATACGTAATAAACTGACCTTAAACCTTGAGAAAAACCACTACACGATCTTTCACAGAAGGAAAAACTTACCCCCCAGACTTGGACCCCCTGTACCTTGGTAATACAGTCCTCAAACGCGAACAAAATACTAAATTCCTCGGAATTATTGTTGATGAGAAACTTAACTGGAGAAACCACATAATACAAGCCATTCACAGTAAAGTCAACAAAATCATGTGTCACACTCGACAGTCACTCACTCTCATAGCAATGAAAGAAATCTATCATGATCTTGTTTACCAACACCTGATACACTGTCACAGGAGCTGGTGCATGCCCAGTACTTACCAACAGTGCGTAACAGAGACGTGACCGATCGCCCAAGCGGCTAACGAGTCGATCATTCGGTGAAGAGGATAAAAAAAAAGAAAAATCACAATCCCTGGTTGCACAGACAATACCTACTTGGAAAAAAAAATCACACAAACTAAAAATTTGCTTAATTGAAAATGTTAAAATTCGAAGATATTAACACCTATTGCTGTGCCCTCGTGTTTACTAATCTATCAATCACATGCTTGACAGCAATTATTTCCAGTTCTGGAATAATCAGAGATACAACTTAAGGTACCCAGAGCTACTAAGACTACCCCCCCTTCCCCCCCCCATGTGCTCCTCTCAGTCTCAGGCCACCATAAAATATCATGGTGTGAAGGTGTGGAACAACTTACCCCCACCCATCCGAGCAAAGACTACGCTGCTTTCCTTTAAATCATCTCTTAAATAATATCTATTGTCTAAGTATTAATATTTCTTGTAATACCAACTATATTTACAGTACCTGCTTTTATTGTACCACCAAAACCGTTTTATCGGAAATTATCATGTAAATAGATAAGAAATTACCATTGCAATATATATATTTGCCAACTAGACATAATCCTGACAGCTCTGTCCTCTTGTTCAACCTTAATACTGTACAGCCCATGTTGTACTTCTCCTCCATTATACTTATGTTTTTCAATTCCACTGTAATTTATATATATACTTAAAAAAAAATAAGTATTGAAGTAATAACCGTGGTAACATTATGAGATGTTCTTATTACCACCATGCTATTGTACTATTCCAGATGATACTAAATGTTACATAATACTACCTTGAGATAAATGTATAGTATATATCAGCTGCCTACAGGAGAGCTCAGGTTCTCAACTGGCTCAGCCATGTTAATATTGTTATTATTATCCACTCTGTTTCTGTATTTTTCTGGCTAAATAAACTGTTTCAATGCAATTCAATTCAATTATTTTCCCCCACCTTAATGTGTTAAGACTGACAAAAACAGATTATGATGTCTGTGAGAGTGTGTGTTTAGCTCTTTGTTATTTTGATAAGAATTTCTAGGCTTTATGAGTCGTTTGCATTAAATTCGATTTAAATGAAAATGCGTAGGGATGTTCAATCAGGTTTGAGATCTCTGACATATTGCATTCGTTTTTACGGGCCATCGATGACCTTTCTGTAGTGACCACATCATTCAGAGTTTCACATTTGCGGCATGGCAATGCGCATGATTTCAATGAAAACTGGACAGTATTCTTTTATCTACCTACTTTATTTACCTAATGCTTCACCCACTAGAGGCGGCCATGTCTAGGGAAGGAAGCCATTGGCCTGTGTAGGATCCCTTCATTGTTCTTGATAATTTTGTCGACGGTTATTTTGAAGTACAATGCAGTTCTCGATTTCACAACTTGAGCTGGTAGATCGTTCCATAGGTCTACCACCCTCTGCGTGAAGTGTTTCCTTATGTTCGTTCTGCACGATAAGCTTGGCGAGCTTGTCCCCTCGCGTTGATGGCGTGCGACATCGCACAAAAGAATGGCCCTCGTTTCCATCCATTTCGAGACTTTGAATGTCAAACGAGATCTGATGTATTATGTCTTATGTGAAGGGTTGTTCGTCTTTAGGACCTCTGTCTGTCCGGATAATCTAGATGATATAGTTCAGGGATCATCTTGCTCGCCTTATGTTGCACCTTTTCTAGGGATGTTTCTTCCTGGAGGTAGAGTTTCCTTGTTTGAATACGATAATCCAGACTGGGACACACGTGAGACATGTACATTTGAACGAGCATTTTCCCATCGTTGTATTTGAAGGTAGAATTTATAATTCCCTAATAGCGTTTTTTTTTCCACTGCTGTTGCTACTTGTTACGCTGTCTTTAGTGATCGATCTATCACAACACTTAGATCTGTTTCCCTATCAACAGTATCCAGGAGTGTCATCAACAGAATAGTTGTGATTTGGAGTGTTGTATCTTTTCCTTCGTGTTTAGTCTTGTATTTCATAATGTTAAAGAACAGTTAATAGTCCTGAGACCATTTGAACAGTTCATTTAGATCTTTTTACAACGTTATGACATTGTAATAACGGAGTCTTTTGTTTTTTGACTGTCACCCCTTCTTTGTATATATATATATATATATATATATATATATATATATATATATATATATATATATATATATATATATATATATATATATATATATATATATATATATATATATATATATATATATATATATATATATATATATATATATATATACACTGTATATATATATGTATATATATATATATATATATATATATATATATATATATATATATATATATATATATATATATTGATTATTGATCATGGAGTAAATATTTTAATTTAATATATCCCAGTGTCTTTACTTTTTAAAACACAGCAGTGTCCCAAGAAAATATATGTACTAGCTGCAACACTTTAAAGAAAACTATTATCTTCTTGTTGGGTTTTGAAGGAGGGACTGATACAAATATTTGGACGGTTGGTCTATCCCAGTGATTCTCAACCTTGTTTGGCCCCATGCACCCCTTTCACCATATGTCAGAATGTCATTCCCCCCTCGTTTCCAAGATTGTCTGCCTCAAAAAGTGCATTCCAAATAATATGCATATAATACTGAAAATCCTTTATTTTTTCCATATTAGTACATATACATTTACAATTTTACATGGATTATTTTTATAGTGGAGTTTTACAAATAAAATGCCAATTGAAAATGTTTATGGATTTATAAAACTTGAATAAAAGTAAAATAGTTTTTTTTTTATTTATAATGAATTACTTAACAGACCAAACTGAAGAATAATGCAATAAACAAAAAGTTCAATAGAATACCAGGATATTGTAAATTTGTAATTAATTTTACTCAGATGAAGATTACAGTCAATGAGAAACCTGTGATTGTTTTTTCTTCGCCAATTCTGGGATACGCGGAGGAGTGCTTGAAAGGGCACAACGCAGGTCATTTTCTACCTCTAATCTACTACGTTGCTTCGTTTTAATTTGCAACAGAGTTGAAAAGCCTGACTCACAAAGATATGTCGACACAAACGGAAGCAATGCACGGATAGCTCTTTCTGCCACTTTTGGGTAGGAATCGCACATCAAGGGCCAAAATTCTGTGATTGATTTTTCATCGAACATATCTTTTGCTCCCGAATCAGTTCCCCCCTGAAAATCTGAATTCCCCCCTGGTTGAGAATCCCTGTCCAGTGTAAGTACAGGAGGAAACCGGAGGCCAGGAAACCTAAGATGTTTGATAGGGCCACACTAGCTAGTACGTTGGCTCGTTGACTTAAGCACAAAACCAACATTCAATAATGTAAAAAAAATTAAACTGAAATTTGAACTACTAGTTGCGTTCATGTATCACCAGTTAACAGTACAAAATTGCATTGTGTTTATGTACCTTCAGTGATCAAGCTTTCTCGTACGTGTATTAGGTGTAAATAGAAGATTTATATATGAAGAACCATGAAATATTGAACCACATGTTTAAGAAAAGTAAGTTCTAAACATAACCAATCGCTGCGAATAGTTTTGTTTATTTAAATTTCACGGATCACTTATGAGTTTAAACTATTTATATCTTTTTTTCCTCAGAACCGATGATTTGTTACTGTAAGGGAGAAGTACCTGTTTCACCTGTGTGGGGGACGAATCGACTTACAAACACATCTTGCACAGCTCTGGTAAGTCGAGCGTAAAACATTCTCAACAAATGTTTACAACTTTTAAGTATGGCGATTTGTGTATATATTCCTCGTGTATCTGTCAACAGTCTGTTTGCCTTGTGTGTGTGAGAGAGTGAGAGTGTTCTGTTACACGTTATTGGCAAGTACTGGTCATGTTCACGGTAAAAAAAAAACTATCGACATTTTGTTTGAACCAACAGGCCTATAACACCACGTAAGAAGGATTTTGACAACCCTACCAAGTCAACACGAGTCATATTGATCATTTCGAAATTCATCGGACCCATCTGGACGGACCCCACCCCCCCCCCCTTTTTTTTACTGTGTGTACGGGTTCTAATATGTACCTGAACCTGCTCCAGTGTTGGTCAAACCTGTATTTAAAGGAGCTTACACCCAGTGCTGCTACATTATTCTAAGAGTTCACTGCTGTTATTCCAAATAATTCAGCTCTCACAGCTCTCTCGATTGTGCTGTTTAGTTCTGGTGCCCTTATTATATAGAGTGGATATCAATCCACTGGAGTCGGTGCAGCGAAGAATGACGAAAATGACTCCGGGACTTAGAAACCTTCCATATCAAGATAGATTAAAAGAAACTAAACTTGCATTCCCTAGAAAGACGAAGAGTGCGGGGAGATATGATAGAAGTATTTAAGTGGGTGAAAGGAATCAATAAAGGAGATATAGATAAAGTTCTTATAATATCCGAGCAGGATAGGACTCGGAGCAACGGATTTAAGTTGGATAAGTTTAAGTTTAGGAGGAAGATAGGAAGGAACTGGCTCACAAATAGGGTGGTGGACGAGTGGAACAAGCTTAGCAACTTTGTAGTAAGTGCTGGAACGCTGGAAAGTTTTAAAAGGAGGCTAGATAGATTCATGGATGATAGAGAGTGGTAGTAACTCTCGACAGGAGCTGCCATGCACAGGCCAACCGGCCTATTGCAGAATCTTTATTTTTTTATGTTGCAGTGCTAACATCTTATGTCTGTGACCTCCAAGGGGGGGGGGGTGCAGTCGCTAACTCCAGATTTATACAGTCTAGACTGGATAAGGCGAACCCATGCCCCTCTGTTGTGAAAATTGGGCATTTGTAGATGTCCTTGTCGCTCAGTTTGTATGGTGTCTTGAGTGCCGGTACAGTTTGGTAACCCTTTTTAAACGTTCTCAATCAATAAACAGTCTTTGTTTCGTCTCGGAGGCCAAGCAGAATTGCCTTACTCCAAATAAAGTAGTTTTGATTGCATGAAAAAGCTGTCCATATGAACATTTTACATAAGTATTTTGCTGGCTATTCCGTGTGATTTTAAATATTTTCAGTGCATCGTTCTGCGCCCTGAAAAAATATTTTTTTTTAGAAGCCAACCCATCGCCGCACCGTGGGCAGCGTCCTACGCTGCCACGTTCTTTAGAAATACCTAGTAAAATGTTCGCTGAGCAGCCGGCCCACTCACTCTTTCGCTAGGCCACGGTAGGACGCCACCCTCCGGGAGGCTCCACATTGTCTCACTGTAGTGCATTAAGGTGGACCACATTTTCGTTTTGCCATTAGCAGCAAGTATGTACAGATTTTTGCCAGTTCCCACTCTGGAGTATCCAACATACAACTGTCCATGAGAGAAGCAAGGAAACACCAGGTTTAGGCCCACCATCTTGCGGGACTGTCCCTGGTTTTTGTAGATGTTCATGGCAAAGCTCACTTTAACCGGGAACTGAAGTCGCTTGAACTCAAATGGCAGGTCAGTGGTGATGAGAGGTATCCTTGGTATAAAAACGTCCTCTCCTTTAGCTTTTCCTGTCAGTATGGTAGCTTCCAGTACATGTGGCATCATGTTCTTCACCACCAGTCTTGTGCCATTGCAGATGATTGGTGGTTCAAGATTTCTTAAGAGCATTATAGGAGTTCCAATCTTGAGAGTGAGGTGGTGAGGAGGCATTCCAGCGGGCTCCAAAGAACTAAGGAATTCTGCAGGGTACTGGACTGCTTGGTCCTGGTCGATTACTGTATCAACAGATTTGAATGAGGTCTCACTGCCTGGAGCTGTCTGAGTAGAGTCATGTTGATTTCAGCCACTGTTTCATTCTTTGGTGCCAGAATTGCGCTTTCACGCAGCCACTTGTGGTCCTTGCAGTGGTGGATAATGTTTGGTTATAGACCATGTTAACGAGCTCAATTGAGGACTTTACAGCATTTCCACATCCTTGAGGAATGATTATTTGTCCTTTTGAATCAACAGGGAAAGTTTCATTCCCAATCTGTAGTAGGTGGTTTGCAAACCGTCCAGCATCCTGATCTCCTCATGTTTGTGAATAGGGTGAGTGTCTGAACACTTCTCCAAAGGTATGATGCCTTGAGGCACGCATTCAGTTCATCAGCTGGAGTGTTTCGAGGAATGACAGGTAGGGTCTGGCGAAAGTCTCCTGAGGTTGAGAGGCAGTTTAAAAGTTGAGTGTGCAGTACGTCCTCCTTCTAGTAGTGTTGCAGCAATGCCTGAGGATGCCACAGCAAGAGCAATTTTCCCCTGATGACGTACTTTGGCCAACAGAAGGTTGATCAGGAATGTTTTTCTTGTCCCGCCAGGTGCATCGAGAAAGATCACACCTCCCTGCTCCGGTTGTATCGCTTGTAAGATCTGTTCATAAGCATTTGCTTGATCAGGCACCAGGTGAGGCTCATTTTCTTCAAGAAAATTCACCAGAACTTCAACTGAGTCGTCTGTCTCTCTGAGCAACTCCCTGTTTGCAACTACTGGCCCTTCTCGGTTTGGGGAAGGCAATCCAAAATCAGTCAAGTTTTTTCCGCATAGCTCCATCACTTTGTCTTCCAGCATGATCGGAGCCCTGTTGAACATGTCGTCCATGAACTCAATCTCTTGACCAGGATGTTCTCTTCTTGCTTGATGAAGCAGATCCTCTGCAAGACTTTCTTGGTGTTTTTTCCAGAGCTGGCTTGGGTTGGAAAGTCCACATGTAGCAATCATGATGGCAAACAGGCTCCTCATTCTCATTGGCGATTGAGTAGCTGCTGCCTCTTGTAACATGTCATTCCAGTGACCATTATCTTCCAGTAGGCCAAGGAAAGTGCACGCTTCCTGATAGGTTCTGCATACTTGTCCATTCACTGTCTTGTGTGCTGCATATGATGTTGGTGCAAAAGTAGTCTCAAATAATAGCATTCAAAGTTGTTGAGATCCCCACATGACACTTGCTATCCATGCCAAGTTTGGTCCGTGCGGCTCATTCGCTAGGCCACGGTAGGACGCCACCCTCCTGGAGGCTCCACATTGTCTCACTGTTCAGTCCCCAAAACTTCTTCTTCCATCAATAGTTCATAAACGGTGTATGTAAGTTCCACTACAACGGTACAGGAAAGTATATTTTTTTAACATTAAACTTATTATTTTATTGTCTAATCATCACTACATATAACACCACCCATCATCACTACATATAACATCATCCATCATCACTACATATAACACCATCCATCATCACTACAAATAACACCATCCATCATCACTACATATAACACCACCCATCATCACTACATATAACACCACCCACCATCACTACATATACACACACATCCTTGACCACCGAAGGGTCAAGACGTACCTGGCGCTCCTCTCGGAGCAGCCAGGTCAACTGTTAAGTTGGCCCATACCAACCCCCTCCCCTGAACCCTCCTCCCCACCGGAATATCAACAAGTTCTCGCCAGAAGTTACAATTTCATTTAGGAAAGGAACGGAACCAGTGTTAAACAGAGGTGAACAGAGGTGAACAGTGCTTAAGTCAGTGAGAACAACTCAACAGTAACAGTCGTACCCAAGTTAACCTTCACACAGTGAGGTCCCAGGTACCCAGTGATAACGGCCCGTGAGACCCAACAGCAACCACCGATGTGTTAATCCGTCTACGATAGGAAGGTCTAAGACCAAACCTCACTCATATAACACCATCTGTGAGGGAATTACTACACCACATGTCCCTCATAACACCATATGTGAGGGAATTACTACACCACATGTCCCTCATAACACCATATGTGAGGGACTTACTACACCACGTCAAGTCCCTCATAACACCATCTGTGAGGGAATTACTACACCACGTCAGGCCCCTCATAACACCATCTGTGAGGGAGTTACTACACCACGTGAGGTCCCTCATAACACCATATGTGAGGGAATTACTACACCACATGTCCCTCATAACACCATATGTGAGGGAATTACTACACCACGTCAAGTCCCTCGTAACACCATCTGTGAGGGAATTACTACACCACGTCAGGCCCCTCATAACACCATCTGTGAGGGAGTTACTACACCACGTGAGGTCCCTCATAACACCATATGTGAGAGAATTACTACACCACATGTCCCTCATAACACCATATGTGAGGGAATTACTACACCACGTCAAGTCCCTCATAACACCATCTGTGAGGGAATTACTACACCACGTGAGGTCCCTCATAACACCATCTGTGAGGTAATTACTACACCACGTGAGGTCCCTCATAACACCATCTGTGAGGGAATTACTACACCACGTGAGGCCCCTCATAACACCATCTGCGAGGGAATTACTACACCACGCCAGGTCCCTTATAACACCATCTGAGGGAACTACTACACCACGTGAGTTCCTCCTAACACCATCTGGGAGGGAGTTACTACACTACGAGTTTGCTGTTCAACACCTACATTAATCTGTATGTTCACTGTATGTTCCTTTACCTTTCTCTAATGAAGGCTTTTGTTAAACCACCAATGTATGTAATAAGTCATTTATGTCCAATGTATATTTTCAGCCTTCGGGCTGCAGAATTTTTTCAATAAACCGTTAATTATTATTATTATTATTATATAACACCATCCATCATCACTACATATAACACCATCCATCATCACTACATATAACACCATCCATCATCACTACATATAACACCATCCATCATCACTACATATAACACCACCCATCATCACTACATATAACACCACCCATCATCACTACATATAACACCATCCACCATCACTACATATATCACCATCCATCATTACTACAGATCGGTAAAGTAGTTTCCGAGTTTCTCGTGCGGACACAAACAAAAACACACACACACACACACACACACACACACACACACACACACACACACACACACAAACAGACATACGTCTTTGTTTTATATAGATAGATTTCACATACAGAAGTGAATGTTAATACAGTTGCTTTGATCAAAAACTACTCGTAGACATTGAGATTAAAACATTCAGCTGATGGGAAGAGTACGTTTAATAGAGACAATTATGGTTAGAATGACATCGTGATGATGATAATTCACCCAAGGTCTGTTCCCACCACAGTACACCGATGTGTTGAATTTCTCCCTGACTTGCTGTACAGTATGTCACGTTTGTCGTTGATCTGTCAGTAAAAAGACTCTGGTGTCTGTACTGTTGAGACCATCAGCCCTTTGATCTGTTTTAGCTTTCTCATTCCATAAAGGGTTAATGTTGTGCCACCTCCGGATATGCCAGGAGCATCCAAGAGACACATGCATAACGCATGACCTGAAACCCGTGACTGTCTTAACTGAGACGTTATGTTTCGTTGTCATGTGTGTTATGTTCCGTGTCAGTACAATGTATTAATAATATCAATACTGTATGTCGCCTTCATCACCCGTGTCTTCAACGTGAACACCTACTTGCTCAAATTAAGTTGTAAAAAATCTATCCAATTCTGTTTATATGCAACAAGTGTAGTTTATTTCCTTGCGGCGGCGTTGTAGCTATTCCCGACAACAGCGCCAAGATATTGCAGCGTCGCGGCGGCGTTTCAAGTTTCGGTCTTATGGTTGTGGAAACATTATAGTTGTTAAAGACTACTGTATATAGAAGGCAATATCGGGATATCCTCTCTAACTCTGACAAAATTAAATGACACACACACACACACACTCTCTCTCTCTCTCTCTCTCTCTCTCTCTCTCTCTCTCTCTCTCTCTCTCTCTCTCTCTGAAGAGGTCGCCTTACACCGTGTTACCTGATGTACTGCCACACGTCCATCGAACAGCTATTTGGTGTCCTGTTGAACGAAATATTTATTTCTTAATAAAATACAACAGGCTAACTTTGACATGTTAGCACAGTTAGTTTGAAAACAAGTTTATGAAAAGTAGCCACATGAGCAAAAAATAACAATACACAGAATTTTATTACAATGCTTGATTTTGAAACATATAATCAACATACTAATATTAAATATAAAAAAAATACTTAGAGTATTAATGTATTTATCCCGCCAACGCCTTGATTTTTTTTTAGTCCAGTGGTAAGTTAATTTATGTGTAGCAGATTGTGTTAAGATTGTCCACTTTGAACATATTGTAACTCTTACATTGATAGTGTGAGGCACAATTTATCCCCGTTGTCCCCAATAAACTCGATTAAAAGGGAGTCCTATATAAAAAATGAAAGACCTAAAGAGTTAGACAAGTCGAGTTGTGGTGAGACAGATCAGACAGTGGGAGGCGGGGAAGCCTTTATCAGCCCCTGGGGTCGATGGTGTCAAGGCTTGGGGTGGTGACGGAGCTGTGGCGGAAACATGACAAAACGCAAGTCTGGCAGCCATACCGAGATAAATTCTTACACCCAGCAGGACACACTCGCCCTTGATAACAATGTCTAGGCGTCACACTGAAACTGGCTTCATCAAATATTTTAGTTAATCATATTCCACCAGTCATGCTCGGTATTCACATAAACAACAAAAATATAAAAAAATCTTGTAAATATCAGATTTGTTCACATTGTTCCATCCTCGTTTTAACCTGTCTATGGTGGTGTTGCAGAAGAGTCACGTTAATGTATTGTAGAAACCTCCACAAAATCGGTTAAGTCGGGTGAACGTATTCCCAGTGGCCGACCTTCTTTTAATTCTATGCAGATTTGAGGTTAAAGCAAGATTTTTTATTTCACACATTAATCACTGATGAAGAAGGAACAGGTCAAACACACTTGTCTTCAGTGCAAAGTGGGTTTTTTTAACACTCCCCTTGACTAAACTCCCCCCACCCTACGATGCAGGACCTCAGTAATACCTTAGGCTTAATGTGACAAAACTCGCAATAATAAGAGAACCTGCCTATCTGTCCTTACTTGTCCCTCGTACCTTGGAATTTAGGACTTGAATGCATTCCTTCTCATCTATTTCAGTAAAAGTGTAGTATCAGTATCGTATCCAAATGTTCCTTATCACTAAGGCAGCCAGTCAGCCGGATATTAAGATAATATTTTATCAAATATTCACAGTTTCAATGATACAGACCTTTAATACACAAAGAGTTTGTCAAGATGACCAATAAACAGTAAGGGATGGTCGCCAAAGCTCGGTATGTTAATTGATGTATGGCAACAAGATCTCAGGTTGGATCCGCACCATCTTGTAGTAAAAATTGTCACGAGATAATGGAAGGCATTTTGGACTTTGGTGGGGATGTGACAGGGGATTTCGGAGTCATTTAATAATAATAATAATAATAATAATAATAATAATAATAATAATAATAATAATAATATATTTATTCAATTAAATCGTCTTGTAAATTTACAATGGTCTGGCATGTACAGTATGTAGAGTCATAGACCATGCAGGTATACATTTCAGTGTGTGTATAGTCAATGGAGACATACGGTGTACAGAGACCATGCAGGTATACCGTTTCTGATGTTCATTTCAGGAATACAGCAACAGTAATATAGTAAGGTTACTCGACCAAGAACAGCCAAAGAAACCATCACATAGGCTGCGTATTTAATCTTGACGTGTTTCCAGTAGCGGTTAGATAGCATTTCTATATATGTTAAAGGTTGCTTCTTGCTTTCTTCTACTGTTCGAAGTTGCACAAAGCTTAGGGGGAATGAGACCGGTTTGTGGAGGAATGCTTGATTATAATTAAGTAAAAATGCTGAGATGTAGAGGAATGGCAGCGGTAAAGTTTATTTTTTTAATAATATAAAGCACGACCCATCATCCACTGTTGACGCCGCGAAACCAGAGTTAAAGCATAAGCCATTCAGATGCACTAAGATGTGACCTCACTGTAGACGAAGAACAAAGCGACGTGACACAGGGAGGTGAGTAGTGGCATAATGGAATAACACGAGGGCTAGAGGCGCTCCATCCAGACGATCATTACTCTCAAGTCAAGGGCAAAACAATGAACGAAGAAGTCAATGCGGGGTTCAGGCTATATATGTTGTCGGGGACGTCATACTGTAGATGAAACAAAACTCCTTACGGTAGATGGAGAAGTTCATGTGTTTAACGAGAGGTGATGACATGTTTCTTGGGAAGGACAGGCAAAAGATGGACGTCCGGTCTTATAGGAAATATAACAGATGTGTAATATACTATAGGGCGAGTAAAACAAGAAGGTTTGTCTAAAAATAAATCGTTAGCTAAGTCGTCCTTGAAAGAGCATACGTCACATGCAAAAACATCCATCATTCAGGCCAGGAAAGGCGCGATTTGGCCTGACTAAAAACCAGCCCCAAAACATCTTGTCTTGTAACGAATAGATGGTGTGACCGAAGTGTTCCTGGACAACAGAGAGGCGCGATAAGGTAATCACTCTGAGACATTGATATGATGAGATTGTATTCTGAGACAACCATGTCAGGATATTGTGTTTTGGGACAACCACGTAAGGATAGCGTGTTCTGGGACAACCACGTAAGGATAGTGTGTTCTGGGACAACCTTGTAAGGATAGTATGGTTTGGGATAACAACGTAATGTAATAATGTTTTTTTTTTGGGGGGGGGGGGGTTATAGTCATAATAGAAAACGTAAAGAACTTACTCTTTGTATTGTCAACACACATTCTTAAAAATTATAGCTAAAACAATTATATACAATGTACGTTTAATCTATACACCTCTGAAAATTAAGTATTGTTGTGCAGCGTAAATTATGATACATGGACTGTTACGTATTGCAAGTCACTCAGTCAGAATAATTTATGACAGGTATCATTGCTATGGTGAATGTAATATGAAATGTCCCCTAAAGATGTGATACAATAACTAGAGTAACGAGTGCGGATACTTCT
Source organism: Homarus americanus (assembly GCF_018991925.1). Taxonomy (NCBI): domain Eukaryota; kingdom Metazoa; phylum Arthropoda; class Malacostraca; order Decapoda; family Nephropidae; genus Homarus; species Homarus americanus. Next base: position 295,017 of record NW_024716501.1, on the reverse strand, counting down.
GTTGACCGTGTTTTGGGGGTGGGGGAGAAGGCGTATAGATGGGACACAATACCGAGATTTCAGCTGAATACGACGGCAAAGAGAGTGTCAGGACTGGTGGTGTGGTGTGGGTATGATGCCTACAGCGCCTGGTGAACGTTTCTCATTATCTGTTAATGAATGTAGCGTCGGGATAGTTAAGATGATAGCGTGTAATGAGAACTCGACAATATTATATAGCGCACTGGTACTTCTTGTAGGCTGTGTGTGTACCGGTAGGCTGCTATCGCTCTAACACAATTTCATTTGTTTGTATCGAAAGGTTTATCAAAATTATAAAAGAACATAAATGGTTTAAGTTTGTGTTATACGTTATTCCCAGTCTGCAGGACCGTCGCCAGAAGAGATTTGTTATGCTATATAGAATACTTCAGTCCTCGCACAGTCCAGCACTTTATAAGGTCGTGACTCATATAACAGCAGCTATAACCAACGGAGGTCCACAATGAACTGAAAATAAAACAACTGTCGGTGATTCTAAGGGTTCATCAAAGGTGTTTTCAGGCAGTGTCTCGAGACTTGGGGAGCAAAACGTTAAATACCACAACAGATGTAAATATATGAAACTACTAGATGCAAATTTTAAAATATTTTAATGGCCAAACCAAGATAAGGGCCAGACAGCCAGGGTTTTCTTTTGAGGGAGATTGAGACATTACTCTGAATGGGAATACACTTGAGAGTCGGACGAGATTAAAAAAATATATCGACACTATTGAACTATAAGGAATAAGTAGGGGAGTGTCCTTGGCTTGTGTATGATCTGGGGGTGAGGGAGGCGGTGGTGGTAGCGGGTGTGTGGGCGGCGGATGCTGCGGCCTGGCTCCTACGACCCTGCAGGCATCTACCTCTGCGCCCCGCCCCTACCACCAATTCACTCTCGGTTGACTACTGTCTAATTTTTTTTTCTTGCTTCTTACTTTGGTTTCAATTGATGTGGATGCTTGAAGGGCGCGTGTGGAGACGAGTGTGATCGCTGGAGCGTGGTCTGTGGAGAGGGATGGGTGGAGAAGACTTATTACAGGAAAGCGGCGCTGGAAACTGTGTGCGGCTTCCAGGGTTGGCGGGGTCAGCGCTGCTGGCATCTGGGCCGCCCAGACGCTGCCTTGTGACCATCATCCCGCCTCTTTGTTTACGTCACCTTGCCCCTGACCCTCGCGCATACACATCACAGTTCCCCAAGCAGTGTACTCTCTCCTCGGGGGTATTTTGATCCTCTGGTACACTTAAATATACTCGACTATCCTTTGTTTACAAGTCAATCTAAATGGGAATTGAGACGCTAAATTATATGAACATACAATGATACAGGGACCGCAAACGTCGGACGCCACAGACAGACGGTGACTCGTTGCTGCTGGAGAGATTCCTTAACACCTCGGGTACGCTGCCAGTTTTGTTTTAAGAAGTTTACACGGACATCAGAAATCGTCACGAACATGTATGCTCATGATAAATCTCACACATGACTTATAATTAATATTGTTAGTCTAGTTTTTCATATGTTAATTTATAAATGTCAAAGACTTAAATTACAAGCTGCTTAATAGGTAGTTACAGATGATAAAGATTACAGAACATGCAGAACTCTTTGAACTGTATTAATTAAGTGATTCAGGCAATAAGTCACGGTGTCATAATCATTTCTGGGGGTGGCGACCACGGCCCTCCCTTTCATATCTTCTGGGGCTGTGTTGACTAATTTTATATTTACCCGGCGACCCAGTTATTACTTACAATTGTCCATCCCAGTCTCTGCTTCCCCTGGCCCTTCTACCCCCAAATTTATCCCATCAGTATCATTAAAGCTATCTCATTTTTGTTACTCTATTAGTTTTGTTTTCTCCCTTTTTCAAACGATTACAGCTTTTCAGATGATAATTAACGAATACACAGTCGATCTTTGAAAGTACTGACGTTACAGTCGACCTCTTGAAAGTGCTTGTTACAGTCGACCTCTTGAAAGTGCTTGTTACAGTCGACCTCTTGAAAGTGCTTGTTACAGTCGACCTCTTGAAAGTGCTTGTTACAGTCGACCTCTTGAAAGTGCTTGTTACAGTCGACCTCTGTAAATGGTTATGCCGACTACCTGACCTATTAAGACCATCATTCGGCTGTCAGACGCAGTCATTTAATCTCAATTGGCAATTTCGTCCAATTTTGGGACTAGAGATTCGTTTTTATTGCCTAGAATGTCTTGTGTCTTGACGCTCGTTCACCCTTAGGTCGTGACGCATATCTCTTTTGTTTTGAGTCGTTCACCAATGGGTCTTAATTCAGTCTGTAGGTCATAACACATCATTCTTCAGGTCATGATTCATTCTACAGGTCACGATTCATCATTCTTCAGGTCATGATTCAATCGTCATCTGGTCATGATTCATTCACGTCCATGTACAGGTTGTGGGCCGAACAGGTTGTGGGCCGTCCTGGTGGTGGACCGTATAATACTATAGGCGGTGGGTTACAAAGGTACGTACGGGTGACCTGGAGGGACCCTCCAACAAACCCCAAAACAGCCTTTTCCCTTGGATCACACTTTGAACTAGCTTAGCTTAGTTTATCTAACATCCCTTGACCCTGGAGGTCTGTCACTGGTTAAGCCACAAACCAGCCTCCACAAGGTGGAAAGCCCACCTGCTATCATTCTTCTTCTGTATTTCCCACTTCTTAACTATACCTTGCCCTAAATCTCCTTGTTCACCTCAGAGCCACGGCTCTCTTATCTCGGTGTTCTGACTGACTGGTAGTCCGTACAGGTGTTGGGCTGCACACGTGGTGGGTCATATAGGTGGTGGGCCACACAGGTGGTGAGCCACACAGGTGGTGAGCTGCACAGGTGGTAGGCCGCACAGGTGGTGGGCCACACAGGTGGTGAGCTGCACAGGTGTTGGGCCACACAGGTGGTGAGCTGCACAGATGATGGGCCACACAGGTGGTGGGCTGCACAGATGGTGGGCCGCACAGATGGTGGGCCACATAGGTGTTGAGCTACACAGATGGTGGGTCACACCGGTGGTGGGCTGTACAGATGGTGGGCCACACAGGTGGTGAGCTGTACAGATGATGGGCCACACAGGTGGTGAGCTGATACAGATGGTGGGCCAAACACACAGGTGGTGGGCTGCACAGGTGGTGGGCCACACCCAAGAGCATCTTAGTCATACAATTACCTCGTGTCATGCCCAGGACGAGGAGCCTCGGTCTCCCCATTATCCCAGTTGAATGTTAGAATTAAACCATGAAAGTCAATGATAATGAGTATTTCATTATTATATCTGCAGTATAATGTAAGTGTAGTCACTGTAACAATTACCACTTAGTGAGGACCAACGTGTGATTATTTAAATTCTTTGCATTGTGGACGTATCTGATGGTTACACTTATTACAGATTTTTCATTGTTTAATTCGTATGCTATTTTGTACGAGGACCTCTGCTATTTTTCTTTAAAGTATATTAGTGTTTTGTTTGGTGATTATTTGTATGAAGACAAAATGTAAGATGGTGGCAGGAGGAGCCACAGCTGATGGGAATCCTCGAGTATTTTCACATGTTACCACCGTCGTCGTTGGGCTGAATCATGACCCAATAAACTTGTTCGCTTCAGTTAAGATGACAATAATTACTCGATTCACTAAAAACTCACAGTATCCCGGTACTTCTCTTACCGATCACGAATGCTTGGAAAAACTTGTTGAATTTCTTGCGAGTTTTCTTTGACCAATTAATGTATACGTTAATGAGAATGTAACATAATTTAGAAATATTTGAGTAAAATTACAGGTTGGCGGGAGCGGGGAGAGACAGAGACTGACTGGGGATGGATGAATGAAATTAAAAAGTTGGGTGAGGAAGAGAGATACGAAACCCAGGAGCCGTGGCAAACAAATCTGGCAGTAGTGGTCTGTGGTCACCGAACCGCAGTCCTGAGGAGGATGATGGCGGCGTTGACTGATGATTTAGAAGAGTAAGAATGAATGAATTTTTGGGGGTGGTAAGAAGGCAAACAGGAGGGAGTGTGATGGTGAAGGAGAGACCCGAGTTTGTTAAATCCCAGCAGCGGATGTCTGTCATTATGTCTTTTTACAGTAAACTTCTCGTGGCATTTTCTTGTTTTCTTCGCTCTCTCTCCTCGCTACATTATTAGTGTAAGTTACTCATGCGGTAATTGTTAGCGGGCCGCCATGATTACCGAGGGGCCACAGTAATTGTTATTTGCTCACGGTACTTGAGGACGGAAATTCTTAGACAAGAGGAATGATAAATCTCGCCCTGAACAAAGTCACTTATATAGGAAATGAATAGAGTAAGATGGAATGTTGGAGGAGAAGCCTTGGCCAGGGGGAGAGATGCTGTTCACAGCTGGTCATCACGGGAACCACTGAATCACGGTAAACAAACTCGTAACATTTCGAAAGTGGATAGTCAATGATATTAAGTTTAGATTATTAAATTTTAACGAATACGTATTGGTTGCACTTACTTCATAAACCCCTGATGATTCGCTCAACGTCCGCCAATTAGAGCGCTACTGTGATGTCAAAGGTGATGCCGAAATATATATATATATTTTATATATAATCTAACTGTATATCCAGGGGCGACGAATTCATGTTTGTATAATTATAACATATATTCCGCTAACGTCACTGCGTTAAAAAATTCAGAAAAAATACACAAGAATATTTGCAAACGGTTATTTACATCAATGACGCATTTTTCTTATTTTAAATGTAATACTGTATAATGTACTTGTGTCTCTAAGACAAATGTTTTATGTTTAATTTACATATCTTTTAACGAATACATAATTTCGTTAATAATAATGCGTGTACAGTAGTTGGATTTTTATATGTACAGAAATATGAATACAATGACGTCACTGGTAAGGGGCAGTGTGTCATACACCCACTCCTCACCACACGCTAGACCTGTACTGTAACAAAGAACGAAATTTTTACCCGCATGTACGACATCCGGGCAAGCAGCACATAACAAACCGTGGTGACAGAGATGAAGGTATCCGCCTGGGGCCCGGGGCTCGGGGTTCACACGGCGGGGCATGGCGCCTTGGGCCTCGCCTCAGGCCTCGCCATTACCCGAGCACAAAGATGAGAGAGATGATGCCTGGCTAGAAGCATCCACTGGGGTACGTCACGCGAGCTTACACACTGAGATTTGAATCTGTATCTTCCACCCACGGGGAGTTGTTGAGCTGCCTGCTGTACCACCTTTGTTGACCAGTCTCCTCCATTGTGTTGCTGCCCACGTTCCTCTTGCTCGTGTGTTTCGCTCTTGCCTTGGCTTTCTCAAGATTTATAAGTGTCTGCAGTAGAGTTTTGAGTCGTCCGTATGGATCTATCGCGTATCTTACACATACATTTAGGAAATGTGTGTTAAAGGGTCCACTCAGGTACTCCAAGTTGGTAGAACGGTGATTGTTCTGCTCATACATTAAATACACCATGAACGTCTTAAACACACACACAGGCTTCATAACCTTTATTCCGGCAATTTTCAGTCATTTAAACCTTTTGAAAGTACTATAATATCAAAAGTTTCCTGTGTTAATAATAGATTCTGGCCCTCCTGAGTATCTCCTCCTGGCCCTCCTGAATATCTCCTCCTGGCCCTCCTGAGTATCTCCTCCTGGCCCTCCTGAGCATCTCCTCCTGGCTCCCTCCCACTCCTCCTGGCCCTCCCGAGTATCTCCTCCTGGCCCTCCTGCCCTCCTGAGCATCTCCTCCTGGCCCTCCTCCTCCCTGGCCCTCCTGGAGCATTCCTCCTGGCCCTCCTGAGTATCTCCTCCTGGCCCTCCTGAGTATATCTTGCCCCTCCCCCGAATATACTTCCTCCCACTGTATATATATATATATATCCAGCAGACGTGAGTATACCCTGTAGGTGGTGGGTACTGTAGGTGGTGGGTACTGTAGGTGGTGGGTACTGTAGGTGGTGGGTACTGTAGGCTTTGCTCTGCCTCAGGGAACGAGAGCTTCTGCCCCAATGCCGACAACTGCTGCAGATATTGACTATGAGGCTACAGTCACTGAATGCCGCATAGATCTGCGGCTCAACTAACTCAACACAGATAGGATAGCTACTTATGTATTAGGATATTTAATATTAAGGTAATAAAATGGTGGCGAAGGTGTGGCTATTGGGGAAGGCTCGAGGCCAATAAATAACTGTAGGTGGTGGGTACTAAAGGAAGTGGGTACTGTAGCTGGTGGGTACTGTAGGTGGTTGGTACTATAGGTAGTGGGTACTATAAGTAGTGGGTACTAAAGAAGGTGGGTACTAAAGGAAGTGGGTACTATAAGGAACTGGGTACTATAAGGAACTGGGTACTATAGGTGGTGGGTACTATAGATTGTGGGTAATATAGAAGGTGGGTACTTTAGGTGGTGGGTTCTATGAAGTAGTGGGCACTACAGGTGGTGGGTACTATAGGTGGTGGGCACTAAAGGTGGTGGGTACTATAGGTGGTGGGTACTATAAGGTAGTGGCTACTGTAGGTGGTGGGTACTATAATTAGTGGGTACTATAAGGAACTGGGTACTATAGGTGGTGGGTACTATAAGTAGGGCAATTATAAGGTAGTGGGTACTATAGGTGGTGGGTACTATAAGGTAGTGGGTACTATAGGTGGTGGGTACTAGGTGGTGGGTACTATAGGTGATAGGCACTTATAGAGGCGGGTACTATAGAGGTGGTACTATAAGGTAGTGGGTACTATAGGTGGTGGGTAATATAAGGTAGTGGGTACTATAGGTGGTAGGTACTATAGGAGGCGGGTACTATAAGGTAGTGGGTACTATAGGTGATGGGTACTATAGGAGGCGGGTACTAAAAAATAGTGGGTACTATAAGGTAGTGGGTACTATAAGGTAGTGGGTACTATAGGTAGTGGGCACTATAGATTGTGGGTACTATAGGTGGTGGGTAATATAGGAGGCGGGTACTAAAAGATAGTGGGTACTATAAGGTAGTGGGTACTATAAGGTAGTGCAGTGGTTCTCAACCTTGTTTGCCCCATGCACCCCTTTCACCATATGTCAGAATATGTCATTCCCCCCTTCTTTCCAAGATTGTCTGCCTCAAAAAGTGCATTCCAAATAATATGCATATAATACTGAAAATCCTTTATTTTTTCCATATTAGTATCAGTTCTCTCTCGAAAAACCCGAGGGGGGGAAATTCCCTGGTTGAGAACCCTGAGGTAGTGGGTATTATAGTGGTAGTGCACTGCAGCTGGCACAAGGTTAGTGGGTACTATAAGGTAGTGGGTATTATAGGTGGTGGGTACTGTAGGTGGTGGGTACTATAGGTAGTGGGCACTATAAGCTGCAGTGGCACCACAGGTGGTGGGTACTATAGGTGGTGGGCAATTACAGGAGGCGGGCAATTATAAGGGTAGTGGCATTATAGGTGGTGGCACGAGGTGGGCACTATAGGTGGTGGGTACTAAAATATAAGTGTGGGCACCATTAGGGTAGTGTGTAAGGCACTATAGGTAGTGGGCATTATAGGTGGTGGGTACTGTAGGTGGTGGGCACGTAGTGGTGGGGTACTGTAAGGTAGTGGGCACATAAGGTAGTGGGTACTGTAGGCAGGCATGACAGGCAGTGGGGCACCTTATAAGGCAGTGGGCACTATAGGTAGGCACTATAAGGCAGTGGGGCACCATAGGTGTAGGGTACTACAGGGTACTATAAGGTGGTGGGTACTGTATGTAGTGGGCAATTATAAGGTAGTGGGTACTATAAGGTAGTGCCAGAAGGTGGTGGGTACTATAGGTAGGGGCACTATAAGGTAGTGGGTACTATAAGGTAGTGGGTACTATAGGTGGTGGGTACTATAAGGTAGTGGGTACTATAGGTGGTGGGTACTATTGGTGGTGGGTACTATACGGACAAATGCGGGGACTCCTTCACTTCTCGGGCGGAAGTGTGAAGGCTAGGAACGAGTAGATCAGTTGTTGTTTATTTATGATTTTTGGGATGATGTCAAGAAAGAGAATGAGGAGAGATGGTCAACGTGAGCAGTTAGCATGATGAGAGAGAGAGAGAGAGAGAGAGAGAGAGAGAGAGAGAGAGAGAGAGAGAGAGAGAGAGAGAGAGACTTCTGTATTAAAAAAATGGGGAGGGGTAAGTAAGGCTGACAGCTGGAGATCTGAGAGATGTTGAAGGTTTTTTGTGATGGTGAGTGTGTGGAGCGTGACGGGAAGATTTTCAGTGAATGGGATAAGTCGGAGGAGACGAGAAAAATCCCTCTGGAGTGGGAGAGTGATAGAGTGTGCTAGTGAGTCTGGTTACGTGTGTAGCTGAACTGTCCCTGAGAAATATTTAGTAAGAGCAAAACTGTTTGTAGATTTTGCGTCAGATAAGCGGCTTACCGGGTGAAAATGTGATAAAATTAAGATAAATGTGAGAGGAATTTATATCCTGGTCTTTTCGTTGTCCAGTTCTCATGTTGTGCACCTGCTGCTGGGAGGAACTTTTTTGTCTCTTTTATTGTGTGTGAAGCATTGTATCTGGTCCCCACTTGTACCATCCCTGGCTGCCATCATTGTATCTGGTCCCCACCTGTACCATCCCTGGCTGCCATCATTGTATCTGGTCCCCACCTGTACCATCCCTGGCTGCCATCATTGTATCTGGTTCCCACCTGTACCATCCCTGGCTGCCATCATTGTATCTGGTCCCCACCTGTACCATCCCTGGCTGCTATCATTGTATCTGGTCCCCACCTGTACCATCCCTGGCTGCCATCATTGTATCTGGTCCCCACCTGTACCATCCCTGGCTGCCATCAACTATATTTAACTTATACATGCGCTCTTGACTCTTGGCTGTTCTTAGGATGTCCCACAAAATCTGTCGACTAACTGCGGCCAAAGTCTCCCTGCTGTTCTTCCCCTCAGTGGCACTAACTGGCCAGAGAAACTGTTTCACCTTCCAATTTTAAATTTGTAAACAATTATGTATTATCTGAGGGTTGTTATCGTACTCAATGGGCTAAAGTCATCGTACTCAATGGGCTAAAGTCATCGTACTCAGTGAGTTAAAGTCATCGTACTCAATGGGCTAATGTCATCGTACTCGAGGGGTTAAAGTCATCGTACTCGAGGGGTTAATGTCCTCTTACTCGAGGTGTTAGTCACCGTACTTGAAGAGCTGCCATCGTACTGAAGGGGTTGTCATCGTACTGAAGGGGTTGTCATCGTACTGAAGGGGTTGTCATCGTACTCAAGGGGTTAAAATCACATCTGGCCAGAGGGAGGCAGCGGTATCCCCGATTTGGGTACGAAGGTGAGAGGTCGCTGGCGTTAAGGCGGCCAAAATAGCGGAAGACGAAGTCACGAGTTCAACTCTGCGGCGGCCACCAGCTGTATACTGGCGCTCTTACGTGCACGCAAATAGTAGTAATAATAATAGGAACAGTAGTAGTGGTAATAATAATGATTGTAATGCTAATAACCTGCTAGTTATAGGCTTTGGTGCACGCAAATAGGAGTAATAATTATAACAATAATACTAGTAATAATAATGAGTGTAATCATAATAATCTGTTAATGATAATCACCTTGTAGTGATGATAAAATTTTTGATAACCCGACACCGTGAATGTAATGTTTCGATTTTGTTATTTTCATGGCAGCTATCTCATGCTACTGCTTTCTACGGCTTGTATCAAAATTGTACCATTTAAGCGTCTAACTCATTTGCTCTCTCTCTCTCTCTCTCTCTCTCTCTCTCTCTCTCTCTCTCTCTCTCGCCAGCTGTGGTGTTGACGGCAAGAGGTCAGAAGCTGGTCCCTTAAAGTCCCATATCTGGACTTATTTAGGTGAGACCGAGCCTAAAGTAAACACTATCCTTCTCCATGTTTCCGGCGAGATTTTAATGGAACTTTTTTTCTTTTACAAACAACCGATGCCACTTTTGCAATTAACTCCAGATCATGAACGAGAGAAAAGAAAATGTGTTTCTCAAAGCATTTTTTTTTCACTACCTATCATCCTAACAATATTTTCTACAATAGGTTTTAAGCACAATACAACAGCCCCTTTTCATATTAATATTGTGATGAAAAAAAATAAAAGCTCTGAAGAATTTTAATTTAAAATGTACGGTATTTCTGCCTTGATCAAAATGTTGGGCTCTATACAAAGCCTGCAAGTTACACCTAAGCCTAACTGTTACTGGGTAGAGAGACTTGAGAGGAAACACTAATAGAATCTTACAATGATTATGGTAACAACGTTCTCATGCATGTACAGTCCCCCTCACAAGTGCGTTTACAGGTGCTCGTCAGGTTTTGTGCTGTGTGGCAGCCCTGTGTTTGTTTACATTTGACAGAAAGAAACTCGCAAGGTTAAACCTACTATGGAATCGACTAAACACAATATTAAAACAAATATCTCAAAGATAATGATTAGTGGAATGTTTATATGATGCGCCCCTGTAAATGCACTTGTGAAGGGGACTGTAACTTAACTAGCTTGCACGTACACCACATATATACTGCGTGACTGACTAGACTGACTGCTGTGGTTAAGTGTTTATCATAGTTCATCATCAAAATATCTGGCCTCGTCAAGATTGTCTGGGAGAAGCTGTGGTGGTGGAGTGCCGCTAAGGTCACCCAGGCGGACATGACACTGGCGCCTGTGATTACCTGATGCACTGAGGCTGGCCGAGGTTGGCCTTGTAATTACCAGTGTATGACTAACACAGTGTCATATCAACTACATAATCACCATTTGGATTGATAGTGTCACGAGTTGAAACAAGACCTTGGCATCATACTTTCTCCTCTCTAATGACCCGCCAGAACTGTATACTTGCCTGAATTTTTAACTTTGGTATGTGAAGGTGAGAGAGGTAAACCAAGATGATCCTGCCTGTAGTGCGCTTGGTTAGGAAAGGTTAATATATTATATATAAGTTTAATCGGTTCATTTTAACTTGAAACAAATAAGCTTAAGCGTTATGAACTTATGACTGTTGTTGGTGTGGCATGATGGCCGTCTTTCAAGCCTTTATACAGTTAGGTGTAGGGCGCCCTTGGACTGCTGGAAACATGCAGGAAGTTGCGGTAAATTACCGACACTCTAATGGTGTTAGGAAAAATATGACAAAATTACACACCACCATCGATCAGCGAGTTACCTTGATTATCTGTTTGGTGATTGTCAAGAAGAGGAGGATGTGTGTGTCTGTGTGTCTGTCTGTCTGTCTTCCTTGTCTGTTTGTGTATCTGATGCATGCTCTCTCTCTCTTATTCCACCCCTACCCCCCTTCCTCTCCTCACACAGCCAGGATGGAGGGTTCGTACGTGTTCTCTCCCACAACGACAAGCAACCCAGACACAACTCAATAACTGGCTCTTCATGATGGCTCTCTTCCGCCTCTCATCACTGGTAGGCTCCTGTGGGGTAGAACCGTCTCCCTCCTGCATGGCTGTCACTTCTGCTCTCTCTCAACAGAACCTGACTGAAAAGTTTTGACAATATAAGAGACAACCATAATGATTAATACAGTGTAAAATGCAATTTTATATAGCGTAAATTCCCTCGTAATACCGATTAATCCTACGTAAAATAGATTTCAATAGAAAAATAAAACTATGGATCCTAATATTTTGATATATTATACTATGATACATAAATTAAATAAACTGAATTCCTGAAAAATTCAGAATTTTAACAAAAAAGTAAGAATTCCCCAAAAAAGCCAAAATTCCTAAGAAAGACATTAATTAAAAAAGAAGTCAGAATTCATAAAAAAAATCAGAATTTCTAAAAAAAAAAGAAGAAGAAAGTCTTGTACCCGGTATATGACTTAAAAAGTTTATCAATAATTCAATCAACAAACTTACTGAATGAAGAAAAATATTCTATAAATAAGATCCAAAATACGCAGACATGCCAACAGATGTTGGTACTGGAAGTGGGGTAGTGTACAATCTTTTTAACCTAATATGAAAGTTGAATCCAGTTTTTGCTTCTCCCTGCCTTACTGTGATCACATGGATGTTGAAAATTAGAAACGACGGCTTGGTTAACTCTATAATCTTGAGGTGACGTTTGGCTACCTGAGCGAGTGGAGGTTCTTGTATGAGATTGTAATCATGCAATAAGTTACAGAATATCGATGAAAATGCTTTGTAGTCGATGTAAATTATACCTTTTCCCTCGCCCGCTTATATAAAGAAGATATAATTAACTAGAGAGATTATAATGTAAATGATTTTGATGATACGAATTTGTCTAAACTGTTATTTTTCTCTCACCTGGCACCAATTAAGGTTACGTTTCACTCACCTGGCACCAATTAAGGTTACCTTTCTCTCACCTGGCACCAATTAAGGTTACTCTTTTCATCTGGCACCAATTAAGATAACTGTACCTTTATTTAACCTGGTACCAATTAAGGTCAGAATTCTCACCTGGTTCCATATTTTGAATGTTTCATCAGACATTTTAAGTCCTGAGAAGTTAAGGGTCACTAATGAGTTGCCGAGGATCTTGAATCTCCACCAGTCGGTCTAATGAGGACGCTGTTATTCCCAAGACATAACCACGATGAGTCTTAACTATAGATTATACAAATAAATGCTTCATGTTAAGGGTAATGGTTAGTAAATGATTGAACTCGAGAACTCCAAGATAAAGTAAATCTTCCATCATGGCCTTCACTTTAGTCCCTCCCGTAACAACTACACCACTTGCAACATAAGTGCCCAGAGAGGCCACTCTTGCAACACCTGCATTCGCAACTTAGTGATTCTCGTAGTTCAAAGCATCATGCAACAGTCTCTCTCTCCTGCATGGACACAACTAGACGAGGAACACCGTGTTGTAGTTAGGAACTCACCTTGTAACTGTGTGTAATAATCATCAATATTTACAGTATGATGATATAACAGTTTTTGATGGGAAGTTCCCCGTCTTGGTGTGTAATAATAATAATAATAATAATAATAATAATAATAATAATAATAATAATAATTAACGGTTTATTGAAAGAGCATGGCAGCCGGAAGGCTGAAAATATACAATTACAAAATTGGGGAATATATGTGTGTGTGTGTGTGTGTGTGTGTGTGTGTGTGTGTGTGTGTGTGTGTGTGTGTGTGTGTGTGTGTGTGTGTGTGTGTGTGTGTGTGTGTGTGTGTGTGTGTGTGTGTGTGTGTGTGTGTGTGTGTGTGTGTGTGTGTGTGTGTGTGTGTGATCGGGGAGAAGGCGGGGGAAGTAGAAATGACATGTTGAATTTAAATCACCTTTTTTATGGTTGTGTTTGTAAGTGTTCCCTCTTTCTAATATGTAAGTATAGTATCTTATTTGTTAGTGTTATTAAGTTGTGAGTTGTTTGAGTGAAAGAAGTTGGGAGTTGTTTGAGTATGAGGAGTAAGAAACAAGAGGTTGCTTCAGTCTACCGTGACAAAAACAAATAATCACAATCCCCAGATGTCTCCTGCTTGACCTTGGCAGCTATTTATCTATTTGTTTACTTACAACTGATCGTCTTGAACACATTAATATATATTTATACTTAACAACATTATATAAAACATTCATAGGATCATCAGAAACAGTTATCCATATTCAGTAACTAATGGGATAAAATCATTACAAGTCGAGTATGTGGCAACGCTGTACCATTAAGTATAGTAGGTTGATATATAGGTTGGGTGGGGGTTGATAAACGTCATCTAATACAGGTAATTGAATGCTTCATTGCAGTCATATGTTCAACGTGTTAAACAATGAAAATACAATAAGAATTCACTGAGGGTAGCGGCGAGGAGGGTATTGGTGGGAGTAGTGGTGGAGGCTGCGGCAACATGGCGGGCAGGCCTGGGAGAGTAGGGCAGCCGCATCTGTGTAATTACCTCTCACACGCCTATCTCACCTCTCAACCACCAGCCAGCCAGTTGTTAAATGGATAGCCGAGGACGCTGCAACACACACACACACACACACACACACACACACACACACACACCCACCCACCACTGCTACTACTACTTTGCTGTCACTCGGAATCGTGTATAATGATCATCCAGCTATGAGACAAAGATATGAGTTATTAAGGATGTCACCTTCGTTGGTGGGTTTTAAGGTGACTAACGAGGCCGACACGAGATTTCGGCGATCTCTTTCTCTGACAATGATGTAGTCTATGAGATGCCAGTGTTTGGATCGTGGATGTTGCCATGAATCCTTGAACTTGTCGGCCTGCCTAAACAAGATATTGGTGATAGTGAGGTTGTGTGCAGCACACTTGTTGAGGAGGAGTAGGCCGTTAGGATTACACTTGCCTAGTCCATTTCTCCCCATGATTTCCTGCCAAATGTTAGCATCTCCTCCAACTCTGGTATTGATTCACAAAGGAGCACAACCTTATCTTCTCTGGAGATAGAGGTTAGCACTCTGGCGAGGTCGAGTAAAACGCGTCCTTGATGTCATTCTCTGCATCCCTGTTGGGGCGTAAGAACCGATGAAAAAGGCATGACGCGAGTGATTCAGTGGGACTCGGAGCGTCGTGAGGCACTTGCTGATCCCAATAGGCATTTCAGTTAGCCTGTGTAGGATGCGTTGGCGGATGACAAACCCAACTCCATAGATGCGGTTTCTTTCCACAGCAGGCTTACCCTTCCAGAAGACGGTGTAGCCAGATCCCCGTTCTGTGAGTCGTCCCTTGTTTAGGAGCCGGGACTCACTAATGGCTGCTTTGCCGATGTTATACCTAGCCAGCTCTTTTGCCACAAGGGCAGTTCTTCTTTCAGGACTCTCATTTGTGCCAGTATCCAGAAGGGTCCTGACATTCCATGCAGCAACCATAAGAGGCTGTACAGTTTGTTTTTGTTTGGATCTGGGATTATAATCGTATTTTCGACCGCATAAGGCTGAACTTACTGGGTGCGGTTGCCCAGTCAGGTTGATTCTTTAGGCAGGATATGTTTAGGTCACCTTATCAAGCCTCCTCCCTATGTGGGGTGAGCAGAGTGGCTCCTCGAAAGGACTGCTCAGTCGCACAGACAGGACCGGATTGCACTGCTGCCGAGATCCCAGTGCATAAACGACCATCTTATCTGTGCCACCCATGAGCAGAATTGTAACTAGAAACTCCCGGCAGTCATCTCTGCCTGTCCCCGCCGCCACTCATCCGCCGCCATTGGACTTTTGGGGGTATGGGGGTTTGATGATGATGAGAGGTATGATGAGCTGGATGATGGCTGCGCGTGAGTTGATTTATGTGGTGAGGCAGGAGCGCAGGCTGTAACCACACATCTTGGCTCTCCCTTTTCCCGATCCAGTGGTGTGTGTTGCAACGACTGGGGAGAGGGAGATTGCAATGGACTGTCGATAGCCCAGTTTGTTGGGTTTCACCTTAGTAGCCTGTCCATCATGCATTGCCTTCGTCCGCTGGTGCAGTCGTTGGGCTCCCACGGTGGTCACATCGTCCACCTATACCGTCGTTGGGGTCTTGTTGGAGATCTGTATACATGTCTGCCTGATGTGGGGCTCCACCGCAGATTTTTCGTTTGGGGTTTACTCCCGTAGCCTTATACCTACCAAGGTTAATTCGCAAGGCAGTGGGGCAGTGGTTGGTAGTCGCCAGGACGTGTCCACATGCCAGTGGGCCTATGCGTCGTCCCTCTGTGGCCCACTGCTGCTCCGAGATCCACTGCTGGTCTAGCCTGGGCCAACAAGTCACCCAGTTACCGTGTGTTGCCACGAGGAGGCACAGCAGGAGTCTTGATGGTGAAGAGGCTGTGTACTGGTAGGGGAAGACTTATGCAAGTTGATTCCCAGTTCGCCACGAGGGCTAGCCAGTGGCGTTAGCTGAAAGCGAGAGGAAGCAAGCAGTACTTGCACCGTAACACTAACATAATGCTGCCACACTAGACGCATTACACCACCTTGTGCACTCACACACACACACACACACACACACACACACGTATATTCTTTCAAATGCACGCAAACATATACACATTCTTTCTAACATACGCACAAAACACACACACACACACACACACACACACGTACATGTAATTCTAGATAGTGTTTTAAAAATATCATGTAATGAAAAATCGGAGGAATTTTGCTCTCAATTTGCACCCAACGATTATTTTACTTTGTGTATTGAAAACAGAATAAATTATACATTTCGTGAAAAATAAAACTTCAAAAGAGAGAACTTCCGACGCTAACTTCTTGAACTCTTACAGTTGATGCACTCTATTAGTGTCACAAGTGGTTCCGTCGGCCCTCAGCCTAAAGGTTCTTCCAGTCAAGACTAACTCCAGGCTTAGCGTGGTGTTGGGAGGGGGGGACTACGGCTGTCATGTTTACTGCTGCTTGTACTCTCAACTTAAGAAGAATAAGACCATCTTGTACACTGTGATGACTTATCCTGAGCACCTGGCTACATAAAATACACTAAATATTGTCTTACTTTTTGTATTTGACCTAAACACTGACCAGATCAGCCCAAACATGTATAATTTAGGTTTATAAACACTAAAATCAGAGGAAAAATAACCTGACTCTGTGGACTGTGTAAGCCTACTCATGTCATTTGTAACTGAACTAACCTAGTGTACAGTCCCCCCAAAGAGTATCGTTACCCATGGTGTCGATGTGGTTCGTGGTTTTGTGAGCAGTGTTGATTTACTAATTTCTGAACGGTTAGCACAGTCAACCATTATCTATGAACAGTAATTTATATTTTATATCCTGCAGATATTTTATAGATACATATATTTGTGTATATTTAAATACTGTCAGGTGTCGGGGCTCAAGCATGCCAACACATGACGATGCACTGGGGAATATATCATATCATTTAGTACATTACCTCCCCTTGTCTGTCATAGTAAAAAAAAATGGTTTCGTCACAGCTAAATGAAGGATGATCATACTGAAGTGATGTATTTATTTCCCTTCTTCTTCTCGAGCCTTAACTGGAGGTCCACACAAACATAACTATTTACATGACTATATATCCCTTGTCACAGTCGTCCTAGAAGAAAATGAATAATATTTCTTCATTCTTACAGAGACGGAGAACAGTTTGGGTGGATGTGTTCTGAGGCCTCGTGTGCTCACCAGGTAAGGCTAATGTATTTGTTTTAATTATTTATAAGTACAAGCCAGTACTTTAACATTTACTTACTTGGTTGCTAATTTTCAATAAGTAACCTGTGTTATGGTAAAAGAAGCTTGAGAAATTGGCATGTTTATTGTTCATGGCTTTATTTTTGTTGTTGTGTGAGGGAGGGTGGGAGGGAGGGTGGCGGGCAGGTGGTGATGCTGTGGTCATTAGTATTCAACAGGTAGTGGGTTACCTCACCCCTGTGGCAGGATGCACCTCCACTAAAGGCTTGTTCTGCCATCAGCAAGCGCACCCGATAGTGTACTGATTTATTGCTAAGTGTACAAAGATTTGTGTACATGCGGGGAACCAACTCCTCTATTCCGGTCGGGAATCGAACCCGTGACCCTTCCTTGCAAGGTGGACACTATGCCATTTCTCTAGCAATTCAAAATAAGACCAGGTGATGTGAGTGTGGGGTTAATGCTCTATTGATTTGGGTTAATTGTTTTTATAATGTAATAAGTTGTTTAATGCCCATAAAATTTTTGTCATTAAGGTATTAAGAAGGATTTGCGTATTATTATATTGAAGCAACTTTACCAGTCACAAGCGCTGCACATTGTTAACGATTACCTCTGATAGCGTCATACCGCAGTTACCTCTTTTAACGATCTTATGCTAAAATTATCCCATGATATTTTCTCAAGCATTCGTCCCATCTATGAGAATTACCAACAATAACACTGAGTACAAGACAAAGAAGAGACTGGACTTGACCTTAAACCACTTAGCAGGTAATACATAAGATGATTTACTATAGTTTAGGGGGGAAGAAAACGACTAGTCTCTTGTTCTCTTAACCAAGGAGTAAGATTGAGGAGCTGGGCAGAACTACCACTCTCGGGCCACACCTGCCACCACCTAATACCTGCCACCACATGACACCTGCCACCACATGAGACCTGCCACCACATGACACCTGCCACCACATGACACCACACACGACCACGACACCTGCCACACATGACACCTGCCACGACACCTGCTGCCACCACACACCTGCCGCCACACACCACCTGCCACCACATGACACCTGCCACCACATGACACCTGCCACCACAGACACCTGCCACCACACACCCACCTGCCACACACTGACATCTGCCACCACATGACACCTGCCACCACATGACACCTGCCACCACACGACACCTGCCGCCACACGACACCTGCACACCTGCCATCATGACACCTGCCATCACATGACACCTGCCACCACACGACACCTGCCACCTGCCATCACCCACCTGCCACCACTGCACACCGACACCTGACACCTGCCACCACATGACACCTGCCACCACACGACACCTGCCCCACACACCTGCAGCCACACGACACCTGCCGCCACGCACCTGCCACCATGACACCTGCCACCACGACACCTGCCATCACGACACCTGCCATCACACGACACCTGCCACCACATGACACCTGCCGCCACCTGCCACACCTGCCACATGACCACCTGCCACACACCATGACACCTGCCATCACATGACACCTGCCACCACACCACACCTGCCTCACCACACGACCTGCCACCACATGACACCTGCCATCACACCTGCCACCACGACACCTGCCACCACGACACCTGCCACCACACGACACGACACCTGCCACACGACACCTGCCACCACACGACACCTGCCACCACGACACCTGCCACCACGACACCTGCCACACGACACCCCGCCACACGACACCTGCCACACACCTGCCGCCACATGACACCTGCCACCACATGACACCTGCCACCACACCTGCCACACCTGCCACCACATGACACCTGCCACCACGACACCTGCCACCACATGACACCTGCCACCACATGACACCTGCCGCCACATGACACCTGCCACCACATGACACCTGCCATCACATGACACCTGCCACCACACGACACCTGCCATCACGACACCTGCCACCACATGACACCTGCCACCACATGACACCTGCCACCACACGACACCTGCCACCACGACACCTGCCGCCACACGACACCTGCCACCACATGACACCTGCCACCACATGACACCTGCCACCACGACACCTGCCACCACATGACACCTGCCATCCACATGACACCTGCCACCACATGACACCTGCCATCACATGACACCTGCCACCACATGACACCTGCCATCACATGACACCTGCCATCACATGACACCTGCCACCACATGACACCTGCCATCACATGACACCTGCCACCACATGACACCTGCCATCACATGACACCTGCCACCACATGACACCTGCCACCACATGACACCTGCCACCCCATCACGCCTGCCACCCCATCACGCCTGCCACCCCATCACGCCTGCCACCCCATCACGCCTGCCACCCCATCACACCCACCTCCACATCTCCCCATAACACAAGATGCAGCTGAACAAGGATGAAATACATAATAGCTGGTTGTTTTAACGTGTGTCTTCCGAGGAGGTGTGTGTGTTGAGGCGACTCTCCCTGACTTTTCTTAACAGTACCGCGTAAAAAGTTTAATTCATGACCGCGGAGGAGGAAGTAGTGCTATAATTCTTAATGTGTGTGATTTAACATTTTTTATTATTATTATTTTTTTACTCCAGTCAGTTGCATCTTTATGTATGCGTTCGTCTAAGTGTTGGGGGTGGTGGGTGGGAGGATTGGGTGGGGGTGGTAGGGAGGTTGGGCGGCGGGTGGCAGGAAGATGAGGCGGTGGGCTAGAGGGAGATGGGGCGGCAGGGTGTGGTCGGGGTCGTCGAACGGAGACTCGGGAAAGTGTGAGATCGGGAGTGTAATTATTGTAATTGTGGAGAAACGCCCGACACCCGCTCCTTGAGAGAGAGAGAGAGAGAGAGAGAGAGAGAGAGTTTGCACACACAAAACCAACACGTCAGTTATTTACACACCCCTATATTAGGATGAACTGATCACTGCAAATTATAACTTGAAATAACTAATTAATACGTTATGTGTAAATACTAATTACAATACAGTTAAAATATTTTGTCGAATTAACATATAAACACACTAAACTCGTCAGGGTTAATATTAAAACGGTAGAAATTTCCTCCTTCATATCCTTGTCCAGTACCCAACACAATAGAAAGCCTCACTAGGGTTAAACTGATCCTGTGTTGTCGTGTTTCCTTGTATAATATTTTCCACATTCTCTTCATCAAGGTTTTGTGTTGAATTTACTCGAAGTTTGGTTGTTGATGAGAAAACAAAGTAAGTTTGATCGGGGACATGGTGAGTGTGTTATTGGCACCGCGGGAACCATTAACAACATTCAGGAGATGAGATTGGGGACGGTGCAACATCTAATGACTGACTGTGAGGTTAGGTTAGGTTAGGTTAAGTGCGGAGAAAAAAAGAAACATGGCGGACGACTTTCGCCACTAGAGTATCTCGCACTTCGTGAAAATTATAGATTACGCGAAGAATAGGCATCTCAATTTATTTCACCCGATGATTAAACACCCTAACCTAATCTAACCTAACCTAACCTCTTCAGATAAGGTGTTTTAATCATCATGTGAAAGAAGATAAGGGATGCTTAATCTTCACGTGATCCAAAATAATGTCTTTTCACTTGTCAGTTTAGCTAAGAACGTTAAAAAAAAATTACATTTAGGTAGATGGGAAACGTCGTTCACAAGTAGGTATCTGGCGAGTATGAACGTGTACTGTACAGATCTGGGGCCACCACTACTGAACATCGGCTAGTTGTACCCATAGAGTTTGTTTTGGCTGACCCTTCTCTCATCCCACTCAGCCACCCAGCGCTGAGGACAGGTGCTGGCTACTTCACCCAACCATCTGCCGGTACTCGTCCTCATAGGTCCCACATGGTCTGAGTGTCTGTCTGAGTCTACCACATGGTCTGTCTCAGTCTACCACATGGTCTGTCTCAGTCTACCACATGGTCTGGGCGTTTGTCTGAGTCTACCGCAGGATCTATCTCAATCTACCACATGATCTGAGTGCCTACAACATGGCCTGTCTCAATCTACCACATGATCTATCTCAGTCTACCACACGATCAATCTCAGTCTACCACATGGTCTGAGTGCCTACAACATGGCCTGTCTCAATCTACCACATGATCTATCTCAGTCTACCACACGATCAATCTCAGTCTACCACATGGTCTGAATGCCTACAACATGGTCTGTCTCAATCTACCACACGATCTATCTCAGTCTACCACACGATCAATCTCAGTCTACCACATGGTCTGAGTGCCTACAACATGGTCTGTCTCAATCTACCCCGTGTCTGAGTGTGGTGGGTCACCTGTAGTAGGGTCAAAGAATGATGGGGTCAAGAATTATTGGTGTTAACGTGTAGTGAGTGCGGTTAAGATGATTGAGTCAGTGACCAGATTTTCCCTGTGCCCTACCTGTCAACCAGCCCAATCAGCCGTGACCCATGTCTTCAAGAGCTGTTCATTATTGTAGACGCTCGTTATAGTTTTTTTTCTCTTTTCACGATTTATTAATAGCCATTAATTCTGATCAATTAAAACCTGTACGTAGGTTTGTGAGATAGCCCAATCAGCTGTAATAGTCTCGTTAAGGTGGAGATTATCAAGTGGTATATTTTATGTTTGTACTGAATTACCCAACGGAGATTTCTAAGCCATTTAATTGTTTTTTTTTTGTATCACGAGGGTCTATGTCTCCCACAAATACAATTCTTGTTTTGTCTTGCTGAATGTGTGTAGATAAGTGCATGAATGGTGCTTACACAGTCAAAAGGTGAAAGGTCGCTATTGAAGCTTTTCATCCGTTATGTGACAACTGTGTTCGGGTGCCGAGGTTAGAGCGTCACGCGTCGTATACTTCCGAGAGGCGAGGATCTCAGTCCCAAGCGAGAGAGAGAGAGAGAGAGAGAGAGAGAGAGAGAGAGAGAGAGAGAGTAAATTCAGAATGTATCAAGTCACGAGAAAACTGATCTTGATGAACGTAACAGGTACAGTAGGCTGGATATTGACCAGGAAGGGTGTTGGGTGGTTGTGGAGGCCGTAAGTTACAGGTGAGGGTGAGAGTCCTGTGCTGCTCGGGTTTTGGGGTGATGGGGACCTTTCTTATGGAGGAAGGATAATAATAATAATAATAATAATAATAATAATAATAATAATAATAATAACGATGATAAAATAAAAATAACGATGATAAAATGATAATAATGATAATAAAATAATAATAATGATAATAAAATAATAATAATAATAATAATAATAATAATAATAATAATAATAATAATAAAAATAACGATAATAAAATAATGATAATGATAATAGAATAATAATAATAAAAATAACGATAATAAAATAATGATAATAATAATAATAATAATAATAATAATAATAATAATAATAATAATAATAATAAAATAGTAATAAACTAGTAATAATAATGATGATGTTAAGAAAATAATAGTAATAATAATAATACTGACGATGATAATAAAATAATACTAATATGTGTGGTAATAATATATGTAATAAAAGATAATAATAGTAATAAAGAAAAAATAATAATAATAATCATAGACCATAATGGATATTGTCTTAGAATCACTCATGGTTTACACTAGAAGTTCCTTAATTAATCTATATAATTAGTCCCTTTATCTTACCCTAGTGCAGGAGTGGTTAATTGCCCTCAGCTTCACTGTCACAGTATCATACTTCACTACTTTGTATCTAAATATTTCAAAGGAAATTCTGATCAAACTTTAAGGTAAATTTTTCTTGGTAACAAACAGTGAATTTGTGTGTGTGTATTTCTTTACATTTAGGTTAAAATATTTGTTGTGTGAGGTAGCTCTGTCTACCTCTGTGTTATAACCTAACACAATGTTATAACATAACCTGACCTGACATGGCATGACCCGACCTGACCTGGAACAACCTCAACACCTCAAAAAGATTTACCGAATATATACAGTGAGCCCTATGTTTTATTGTTCGTGTAATCACTCTGGATTATAAAGCAGGACACCAAGTTAATGATACTAAACTAATATGACCTCCTAATATGAGATTAATATTCTGTTTTATCATTGTGGGTAATAATTGGTCGTCCGGGTGGTTGGTCTATCCAGTGTTAGTACAGGAGGGAAACCTGTCATGTTTGGTAGTGAAGGTCACACTGGATAACACCCTTGTCGCGTGTGTCTGAGCTGTGTAACATAGCTAATCCAGGTCAGCTTTACTAACTACTGTAATGATTTCTTCACTCACGAGCATTACAGTGTGTGTGTGTTCATATGGAATCTTTTAATTGAATTTTATCCGCGATGAGTGAAATACGTAACGTGTGTGTGAAGGAACAGCACTGAATAAGGATGACTCGTGTGTGCATGTTGGGGGAGGGGGGGGGGTAGTCCTCAAATCAGTTCAAAGTAGATGTGAAGGTTGAAGTGGAGTGGCAGGTAATACTGGAGTACAGGGCTCACCTCGCCTCGCCTGGCCAGTCAACAGCCACTCCACTACAGATGCCCACTCCTCTTACTTACGCCGAACATACATGTGTTTGTGTGGAGTTATTCACTTATCTCTATCAGTAGGAGTTTACTTAAGGTTATTGAAGATAGAGTCGTAAAGTTAGAAGGGTAATAACGTGAAGGTGGGTATTTAAGCGTCGTACGCCTGGCAGACAGCGAGCAGTGCCCACCCCCAATCACCCCCCAGGCAACCTGTGCTCTCATCTCTCAACATCCTCTACATTCTCTAACTCTCACAGCTCTCGCGTATTGGGCATCTTAATCTTTGGGTAGAGGTGAACCATTTACTTTGAATATGTATAAGTCGATGCATTTTACGAATTTGAAATTAGATAGTAATACATGTAGTGGATTAGTTGTCCAGCGACGTGAAAAATGTTTTGGGCACTGATGCGGTGTTCGTGAGGATTAGGGTCAATTTGGCATCTTGAGTGTGTGGTGGATGTTGCGCTTCAGTCAAGTGTTGGTCACTCCAGTGGGCAGAACAGTAGGCACGTCAGGGCCTGTGAGAGATGCGGGCTTCCTAAGTCAACACAACCGAGTGATATATCAACTGTGTAGCCAAGGATGTGATACGTTAAAGTGTTCTTTAATAACAAGATTACGAATACATTTGATTATTAAAGTGCCAGCCTGTGTTTGTGTGTGGTAATCAAGTAGGGTTGTGTTGGGGGGAAAGCTCGTGGAGGAACTTTGAGAGGCAGCGAGGAAGTCAGACGGCAGGTAAGTGTCTCGTGTAGTGTTGGTCTCCCAGTTACCAGCCTTGCAGGGCACGCCCGACCACCTCTCGCACCCAACGCCGCCCCTCCACATATATCAACACCAAGCCTTTGCCTCCTCTTATAACATCACTTAAGAACAAATAAGGTAAAATGTCCTAGATCACAAAATAAAGACCTTTAATTTTTTTCATTCAAAGTTAATGTCAACTTGGGTGACACTGAAATGATAGTACTCTTGACAGTGCCAGTAATTGATATATTTTCTGGTATATAAGCTGAGCACTACTGACATATGAACACCTCAGGGACAGTCAAACTAAACCAGATTAATGTAACAAATTATGTAAGTTTCATTATCTCAGGCAACTTACTATCAACTGTGAGGGTTATACGTCAAGTTTTTTCCCCTTGCCTTGTTATCACGTGAGGGTAATGTGTCTTGGTGTAGGAGGAGGGTTGGTGGTGGGTGGGCGTTAAGCAGAACGTGTTGTATATGGTGTGTCTTGTGGGCACGAGGTGGTAGTCAGTCGCTGGTCCCTGCTTTCCTGCCTGCCTACCTACCTACCTGTCTTCCTACCAACCTGCGACATTTTCCTTTACCTTGATACCATACCGAGGCCTCGCTACTCCCCGTTGTGCAAGTTCACCCTCACTCCGGCTTAGGCACCATTTTTTATAAAATATTCCAGCAAATTGTTCCTTTTTTTTTGCGTCAGAGATAATGGTAAATAACATTCCTAAGAAGGTTTTTGTGATGTAAGATATAAAGCATTAATAATCTTGACATTCCCACCACTAGGAAGCTGTATACTGCACCTGTAATATGTAAGGTTGGAAAACATGTTGCTCTACCTCTGTCCGTATCCAACTTCCTATCTTATGGAAATATAATAATTAACTACCGACTGTGTGCTCGGTGCTTGACATATACGGTTAAAAGTATCCAGTTGGGTTTACAGTGTGGGGTGGGTGACCTTGTTTCACGTTGGTGCTCATAAAAATTGTTACCCGAAGGTCAAAAGCTTACACCATTATCTTCCACTACAACCTTATATTCATCATTATTCTTGTTTTAGTTCTGTATCTGTGTCACGGTGTTGATGTGTGCTAGGATGCATATATGGACTTGCGGGCTTTAAGCAGCAGGAACTGGCTTGATCAAGTTGTCGCCCAGGAAGCTTGATCACAGCCGAGTTCTGGGTGTTGAGTGGAATCCAGGTAAAAAGTCACAGAAAAAAAGTCACAGGAAAAAAAGAAAAGTTAACTATCGAATTCTCACATTTTTTAAGGTTAATATGTCAATCAGTTTCAGTAAAGGAATATGCAGAACTGATGGTAACCTAACCTAACCTTTATTACCGGCCACCATAAATTAATTGTGACTTTTTTTCCTGTGACTTTTTTTCCTAGCCAAAATTGTGACTTTTTTTCTGTGACTTTTTTTCCTGTGACTTTATTACCGGCCACCGTTGAGTGAAAGGGTGTTAACTCAACAGCGTCCAGGTTTAAGAGTCTTGGACGCAAGGTGACTTTTGGTTCCTCTCACATTTCAGGTCTTCATGGTGAGTGGAATGATTTCACACTGTCGGACGATTATTGATTTTACTCATTAAAGGTAAAGATTATCAGGTGAATAAAGTTGTCCAGTTGTCTGTCTAGATGCATACCTGACCAGAATGAATCTAAAAGGTCACAGGCAGCTGGTGGTGATGTGTTAGTTAACCATGTTAGCGTTGGTGAACCATGGTGGTGGTGAGTCATGGTGGTGCTAGTGAACTGTGTTGGTGAACAATGGAGGTGCTGGTGAACCGTGTTGGTGAACCATGGTGGTGCTGGTGAATCATGGTAGATTTTGGTTTCGTTTTTTATTTATTTTTAGACAAGTTTAAGGATGTCTTCCCAGGAATAATGTGGAAACTCGCGAATTTTATAACCCATACTTGTTTAGGTAGATAAGAAGTGTTAATATTTTGGCCCTTTCTCGGTGGTCAGTGAACGATTATTTAGAGACAAGGGATGTGGTAGTGTCAGATATAATCAACATGCATGTACTGTACTGTACTGTCACGAGAAAATTCATTAATGTTGTTATGTACACCTAGAGAGACGTATCTTAAAGTGTGTCAACAAGTATTGTTTAAGTACCGGGTGGTTATGAATACGATATGGGGTGAGGATGTTTTTCCTTAAATAGACAAGGCAGTTTAGTGTATGAGAGCTGACGTGAGTGTCTTACTGTCTTCAAGATAAAGGATGCCTGTGGGTCTCTATCTTTTGACGTCATCGGGAAATAGTGTCGCGAATCCCAGCGTCAAAGCAGCGCGGCGGTTTCTAAATGCATGTAAAACCTAGCAACACCGTTTATATTATGTACTCGTTACTGTAAGTGGCTGAGTAGCGTCGGTTACTGGTGGATGGCACAGTGACGAAGCTTCACGGGTTTTACTTCCATAGAAAATCCATTATCTGTTGCTCTCTGGCGTGAACCACTCCACATAACACTGTGTATGAGCACAACATCAGTACGGTAGGTTAATCTTACGCTGGCCAAGTAGACGACAGGTAAACTCGAGATAGACCCACGTAGAGGAGGGGCGACGGTGGTGGTGAGGGGATCGCTGTGGGGGGGCGACCCACACTGGACGTTGGTCACCATTCGGGCGCCCGTGCCATTGTCGAGGGCGTAGGCGGTTGGTGAGGGCGTGAGGCCGTGGGAACACCACTGATTAATAGCAGTGGACCTCAGAGTATCCTTTCACTAACGAATGGTTTAATGGGTTAAGGCCAGATCTAAATTTATGGTCGGACAGCATATCACTGGCTGTCTTCACAACAGAATGGTTCGTTATATAACTAACCTTCAGCCGCTGACGCCACGCTGATGTTACATGTTACTCGTATCTTTACTACAGTTTTATAACAGTTATGGTATTGTACAGAAGGAGCGACGACACAGACCAGGGATGATGTACTGTATGCTGTTGTTTATGGCGGAGTGTTGGGCAGGTATTGTATGGCGGTGTTTGTGTGTTTCACCATAGTGGGTGGACCTCCAGTACCCACTAACATGGTTAAGGTAATAAAAGTGCGCTTAATTAGCATTGTCCTTATAGGGTATAAAAGACGCCACCTGGTCAAATCGATTATGTCAGCATGTGCAGCCTGGCTCAGTTAATGCAGTTTGGCGGGGGGTCGGGCCATAGT
Organism: Homarus americanus; assembly: GCF_018991925.1. NCBI lineage: Eukaryota > Metazoa > Arthropoda > Malacostraca > Decapoda > Nephropidae > Homarus > Homarus americanus. The sequence goes on along the minus strand of NW_024716501.1, from coordinate 267,366 downwards.
GACCGAGGGAGAACACAAGGCAAAGCTTGAGGCGCACAAGGAAAATCTTTGGAGTAAAGCAAATTTTATATTCCACTGATATTTGGTAGTTTTACTCCACTTCGGAGCTTAACTTATTCCTAATCAAAAATCGCCTTAATTCAGAAAAAAAATCTCTCCCGCACTTGTTTATAATTTGTAATGATATATTTATGTAGTGTGTTTATATATACTCAGGATAATAGGATAATTGCCGTAAATGTGACGTGGAATTGGAGGTGAAATTTGACGAAAGTCAAGGCGATGAGCCCGTGCAGCCACGCCAAAGGGAAGTGTGGTGTGGGAGGGATGGGGCGGGAGGCTGTGGGCTCTCTGGGTACACCTGGAAAATCATGAGGTAGCAGGATCTATGTATTTCCACAGCGATATTATCTTATCGGTTAAAATAAAGTCTATTGGGGGTCACGTGGAGATTAGACACCCCAGATTATTTCACCTAACACTACCTGGTGGGGGGGGGGGGTAGTTTAGCGTTAGTTACATTAATACTAAGGTAGCTGAGCTGCTTAATATGTACGTGGTCCCGTTTTTGTATTCTTAGTCTGTCACCTCATAAGTAATTGGGGTAAAGAGTTCTTTGTATTCCAGTGAGTTGGTACCAAGAAAGATTTACCAAGGAACAAAGGTCAGTTACGTGACAAAGAAACACTCTGTAACTAAGAGGAAAATGTAATAAGAAATAAAAAACTTGGTTGAAGTTCTGAATATTAAGTAGCTAAAGAAAGAGTGGGGGTACAGGTGAGAAATACAGGTAGGTGATTACAGGCGAGAATCAGGTAACGAGAACAGGTGACAGATGAGGAAATAAGAAGATACACTCAAACTCCTCTATTGTTTATTGTTTACTGTAAAAGATAAATATGATCACCTGAAGAATCGACATCCCAGCTTATTTCACCTAAGGATTAACCACGATAACCTAACTTAACCTAACCACGATAACCTAACTTAACCTAATGTCGCCCCTTCCCCAGAACAATGCTCGGGTGGTTAATCTATAGGTAATATAAGCTTGGGGTGGAGAATCTACAGGTGGTCCAATAGATGCGTTTAAGTTTAGATTTGACTGTCGCCATATTTCTTTGTTTACGAAAATTCCATCAAGATTCACGACACTGGGCAGTACAACAGTTGTGACTCTTGACTGTCAATGCCGATATAATTTGTTTCTTAATAACTAAATTTCCCATTGAGGATTTTCTTTATAGGTTTTGGTATATTTGTTATTTATAAAGACAAGATTGGACTCGGTTCTACATTCTGTTCAACTTGGGCCAGTCGGTGAGAGAACGGGACATATAGTGGGCAGACGAGGAAATAATCCTCCAGAAATAATAATCAACTCGACGCAGTTTCTGACCATTGTTTCGGTGGGTAAATATAGTACGTTGTCTGTTCTTCATGAGTAAACTACATACTGTCCCTTGAAAGCGTCGGGGAGACTGTGTTATTGTGGGGAGGATGCAGGTGGTTGAGCTACAGTGAGTACCTGTCTAAACTGAACACTTTTTGGCACCAACACACACACACACACGTGTCTGATTTCCTGCGTTCCGTATTTATTCCGTTGATATAGTTGTAATCCTTGGGGCCTGGTGTCTGTACTGCTGGATTATATATACAGTATATATTTACTGGTTGTATTAGCTGGTGGTCTGTGTTGTGCTGTAGGAGGCTGTGAGTGGACCCGCTGGCACAGTATGTAGGTTTACGAGGTGGATGTATTAAAATAAAACTGCACGGGCTTTACGATGGTGAAATACACGCTTAACATTTGCAATCAATTTTATTTAAGTTAACTCTTGGGATTATTTCTAAACGTTAGTGCAGCATTAATCCAAAGATCAGCCCATGAACGTGTGGTAAAGGGCACGAGTTGTGATACCAGCGTGTACAAGTTTCCACACTCAGATATAAAAGGCGGGAGGTGAGATGGTACCCCGCCCCGTCTCGCACTCACGCGCCCCTCTACAACAACGGCCGAACTGGAACACCTGACCACTGAGGTAACAACGGAAGGGAAAACTCTGTATGGTATCGGGTAAGACTTATTGCACTTACCAACACTGTATCTCTCTTAGAAAATATTTTAAGTAATTTAGCATTCGCGTGTTCAGTGTTTGTTTACAGAAGACGGCTCCTTTATGGTGCATGGTCCTTAAACACTAAAAATCCTCCAGTGATCTCCGCTGTGAACCAGAAGAAACTGAGCGAAGCTAAAAAACAAAAACAATAATTCCTGGTATGGTTGTACAGAACAAAGAACCTTGCCCATTATAAACTAAGAATCAGCTCTGGCTCTCAGCTACAGAACCTAAATACTTACTAAGAACACCGGCGAAGTGAGTGAAAATAGCGACGAAGCGATGTGATGTGAGCCTGTAAGCACCCTTTAAGGGTCGACGACCCCAATGACTTTTTATGAATAGAAGACCTACGGCCATATACCACGCGTCATCATTGTTCCATTAGACGCCGCGAACACCGTCAACTCCTCTGGTCCTCTCGGTTTATTTCTCTCTTTATTTCTTACACAGTTTATTACCTGATATTTCTGCTCCTTGTGTTTTATTTTTGTTTCATCTTTTAGTAAACTGCATTTAAGTATTTGGGTTACTCGCATCTCGTAAAAGGTATCAATATTCACTGGCCGAAGAGCCAATCTAGAATGTTCAGTCACAACGCAGGGTTCAACACTACTGTACCAACACCAACAGGGAGCCACTCCATGACACTATAGCCAATATGCACGAATGTCAGTTTAATGAACATATTAGGACACGGAAGGAAACATCTGAATTCTTTGTCATCGTACAATATTTAAAGTAAAGTGTTCTTGATCTGTTTGATTTTATCTCTTACAAATACTTGGACGACGGCAATGACCAACTCCTGCAGTAGGGAAGGAAGGTAAAGACCGTGATGGCGTTACCTGTGGGAACACTCGTCACCAGCGCCACATGAGACTGGATCCTCAAACCTGTCAGTACATGATGATAACAGCTTGAGGCGATTGTACCCTACGTGAGGGAATATCTTTGTATAGTGGCATCACCATATAAGACGTGTACCATTTACCGAAGGGATGAAAAACAAAAGAATTTGAACTCCTTGCTTGAACGCTAAAAGAGCTTATCCCTTTCTCTGCGGGGACGCCACTTTTAATATTTTAATTGGTTAACGCCAGACGATTTTATTCAACACAGTGGTTACTAGACTCTCCCATAAGCTCTATTTCCGGTGTCGTTGACGTGTGTGGCATTGGTCTTGAACTGTATACATACCGGTAGTAAATTATTGAAAAGTCTCGTCTCCAATCTGCACACTAACAAAAGCTTATTTGTCTTGGATCCAAGTCACTGTGGGAGTTACCATAGTTATATATAATAAATGGAACGTTAGGATTGGTTTAAGACCCAACAGAAAAACTAAACAAGAATCAATATGCGTAGCCAAATGTGGTTAACTGCGTTACAGGTAAATACGCCTGACATCGTACGTAAACCAGCTGATACCTTGAATGGAGGGTCGGGTGCGTTTTTACAAAGTGTGTTGGATTAGCCTCGCTGCTGCACGGTGGCCATCCAGACCTCTAGAACGCGACCACGAACACACTACTTGGTTGTAAGCTCACCTGGTTCACGGCGATGGCTTACCTGGTTGTTGTGTTGAGAGTGGCGTCCATGATAGCGAGGCTGGGTTAAGCCAGGTAAATTGGCTTGTCTCTCGCGCTGTATTGCCTGTAAGCAGTGGCCTCTCTCTCTCCCCACAGGACGTGATGACCTTCTCTATCTCTCTTACCCGTCGTCTAGTTAATGTTTCCTTGTTATTCCCGGTGATTCTCGCTAATCTTCACGCCCCTGACCTTTATTTTAATTTGACTTAATCATGTCTGTACTATCATTTTCTCGTCTCTACCAATATTCAATTTTAGGAGAGAGAGAGAGAGAGAGAGAGAGAGAGACTATTTGAACACGTATACTGTTTCGTAAACCTGTTTCGTTATATATATATATATATATATATATATATATATATATATATATATATATATATATATATATATATATATATATATATACGACGAAGCCGTTTTTGTTCCATTTTGTTGTAATTGTTCACCGTTTTATTAATCGCTTCGGTTTTATTTTGCATCATGGATAGACGCAAACGCATTGTACGCAATATTTTCCCTCATAATCTATTGGAATATTTTTTCGTACCTGTCTGCGGGTTAATCTTATCGTCCCCTCTTTCCTATTTATTTCCCCTCATTCTCGTCCCCTCGTCCCCCTGCCCGTCCCTCTCAGTACCCTCTCCCTGGGTGCACTGGCTGGACCGTCATAACAACAGACGGGCAATTATCTGGCTACAAAACTGCTTCACACTCAAGATTGGTTGGAGGTGTTTTTCTGGCGTGTTGAGGGCGGCTCTCGCTGTTGGTGGAGGAGGGAGGGTGCTGCTGCTGTTATTACTCCCGTGTCCCTGGCCCTGTGTGTGTAGGGGAGGTACTTAAGACAGAAGCTCTTTTTAGATAATACGAGTGTTTAAAGGGACGCGTTGAAAACTTCGATGTTAGTGAACGTGATGGTTATGGTATAGATAAACATGAAAGAGTTGTCACAAACGTAATTATCAGCTCTGAATACTTCCATGAATAGCTGTGAACTGGAGATGTGTCCGAACTGAGGCGTGAGTGTCGTAGCCCTGAAACAGCCATAAATGAAAACATCTGTAACTGGTGATCTGAGCGTTCAGCAAAACGTCCTTCAACTCTCCCCGTCTTACAGGGAACACTGTACTAGTTTGTCTCGCTAGTTAAGTATTTATTGGTGGTGCAGGGGTGGCGAGGTGTAAGTAACACGTGAGGTGACTTGACCCTATAGAGGTGCTCTACAGTGCCAGGACATCGTGAAGCAGGTGTTTAGGACGTTCCCGAAGACAAGCTTGCTAGAGTGAGTTTCCAAGAACCATCCTCGACTTATATTAGGTAAGGTAATTCCTCACAGGTAAAAGACTGAGACTCACATGTGTGTTTCCTCCGTGGATGTGTCTGGTAGATCGCTAATACACAGATGATCATTGTGTTTTATCAAGTAATATCAAACTACTACTTATGTATTGTTATTCTGATACATGATGGCGTATTTGTGTTTAGCATGGCCTCTAGATTACCAACAGACTCCATTATATTTTAAAAATTACCGTAGAAACATTTGACACGAGGAAAGCGATGAGTCACGGTTGTTTACCTGATGATGTTGGTCGGTGCTTGTTGCTTGGTCATCAGTGAGGTGATTAATATCTGCTTACGATGGATTCCAGTACAAATTATGCATCCCCCATCTTATTTCACCTAAAGATTAAACACCTTAAACTTGCATGGAAGGTTAGGTTAGGTTAGGTTAGGAAGCTTTAGGGGGGAGGGGTTAATCTAAGGGGGGTTAATTTGGGATGCGTAATCTTCACGTAGCTCCCCCCAAAAATTGTAAATGAATGGAGAAGTGAATCGATGGGTGAATAACTGTAGGAACAAACACACTGCAGGGTAGCGGGGGTTGATGTATCGCCTTATACAAGTACCTCGTGTTTGAATTCTTAATTAGCTCTTCTCAATAACCTAATCCCATTGTCATTCCACTAACCCGTTGATCATTAAACCTGGTAAATGTCTTGAGCTGTTAATATTGATGTATTTAACTGAGGGTATACAAGAATAAAGTAATGGCTGTATGTATGCAAGTTGGTCTGCTATTTTTTTTTCCTATTTTTTTTTAATATTGACCAACAAATTGTACGAACTCTATTAATTTGAATTTAGTGTCTGGGTATAATGTAGGTTTTTAAGTATTTTTCTTATAGGTGTTCGAAGTCAAATCAAGAAAAATAAACTGCTGGCGTCATTAAGTGTGTGTGTGTGTGTGTGTGTGTGGGGCGACTAGGATGACTCATGAGTTAATTGTTGGTGTCTGTAGCAAGAGTGATGAGGTGGTAAGATTCAAACCAGAAATGATTAATTATTGGTGTTCATTTGTACGATGGTAAGGTGGTCAAGTTGATTACTGTTGGAGTGTGTTGGTAAGGTTAGGTGTGGGGAGAGCAGGAAAGTGTGTGGGAGGGTGAGTGTGTATGGGCGTGGGTAGAGGAGGGAGTGTGGGGGAGGGTGAAGTGCGTGGACAGTAGGGTGAAGGTGGGTGGGGGTAAGGTGTGGGAGGGGAGGGAGTTGAGAGGGGGAGGGGTAAGGTGTGGGGGGGGGGATGATTGGTATGCAGTTAAGAGTGCGGTGTTGTGTTTGTGTCAGGTTGGGTCACCGCCTCCCACTGCCGAATGGGGGTAACCTGAGACACCAGCGCTGATAAGGGGCTCCCAAACTATTTTGAGGTGCCGGCTACAGACACACTGCCGGCTGCGGATGTCTTGCCGAATCTTGGATATCTTTACGGTTACAGATATCTTACTGAATCGAGATTAGTTTACGGATACAGAACGGGTTACAGATATCTTGGTGTTTCTGGAATAACTTTACGGAAAATGATAGTGTTTGTTTACATTATCAGCTACAGTTGCCGTACCAGCTTCTGAGTGTCAGCAACATACAGTGTTAGCAATAGATGCATTTATTAACTACAGATAGTGTCAGCGATAGTTTAGTATCAGCCACATAATAGTGTTAGTGGCAACTCCAGATAATCAGCCATAGAGTGTCAGCTCCAGTGTCAGCTACAGATACAGGGTGGGTCTTTTATTGACTACAAATGTTTGTATTAAGATTTAGTAGCTGCTTAATACTTAACCTTTTGTTTCCAAATTGTTAGGTTATTATTGTCTAATTACCGAGCTGATGCCTTAACATTCCCAAGATGTTAATAAGTAAATTAAGATGTTGACAAATTTTCATGCTTTTATTTTTAAAATTTTTAAGTTGATTTAATAAGAATTTACAGGTTGTAGTTTTCAAGTTTTATATATGTTGACTTACGGTGTTCCAGTAATGTCCTCAAACATCAAGGTCAAGACGAGGACCCACACACACACACACATTCCCCAGCGCCTTACCTAATAGATGCAGTAATAATTAGCACCCGCTAATTTAACTTGATGGATATTCTGCCGTGTCTGACGCCATGAATGTCGGGTAGGTTCACCTGGCTGGTCACCCAACTTCTCATCTTGGAACCGACCCCTAACCCATCTCCTTGATTTGATTTACGAAAATTTTGTGACCAGAATATAAAGATGTATGTGATGGTAACAAGCCAGTGTTTGTACAGCCACACTCAGGCAGGTTGTTACCGTACTGGCTGTGAAGGTCATTCTCTCTCACTCTCCGTCATGTGTAAAGGATACCGTTACTCATTAAGATGTATATGAAACTCCTCGTTAGTTACTTGTGTATAAAGTAGCCGCCACATACTGGGAGGTAACTTATGAGTCTACGTTTCTTGTAGCTACACGTGTTCTTGTAGCTGTATAGTAATATTTATTTATACTCACATGTGTGGGTTTTAACCTGAAACTTGTACAGGAAACTTTACCGAGTGATGACCACAAGTTTGAATATTTTTATTTTAATGTCAGTGTCAGTACCCTGCGTTGATGCCTGTAGTACTGTTCAGTCGTACTCTGTCATCGGGACCTTCTGCTCGACTCACATTATGTTGTGTTATCGTTACTAGCTCAGTATATAAGGAGTGTCACACCTAAATATATAATTGGTGAAAGAGAAGTTTTGGTCGACAACTGTTAATTGTTTTTATCTTTTCACTGTATTGTGTGCTGAACCAAGAGCGGTAGACCTGATAGTGTGCTCTGAGGGGCGTTACGAGTGACGCACCTCAGTTAGGTTGGCTTACTACAGAGGTTGGATAAGAAAAAATATTCATTATTATGTGTTTAATGAGAGGCGAGCCTCTTACGGGGATATTTAATAATTATGTTCCCGAGTTACCTCTGGTCACAGAAGATGGAACTTGATGGGGAACTACACGACTTTTAAAAGACGTATATTTGGTTCACTCTTTCAAACTTTATACCACAATAATTGCTTATATTCACACGACTGCCCTTAATTTATATTCACTGCACGTTCATAATTATAATACCTGCTTCCTCACAGCACTTGGGTGTATTATCGTACGGTGTAGCCTTTGAGTATTCAAATCTCGTCTCGTGTCTCTAACATTAATGGTATTGCCTCCTTAGTAGCTGTTAATGTATAGACGATCATGATAATAGGCTACAGGTGATGTGTTATTATGCATTTACATTGCATGATTATAGGATTTTAAATATTTTATGTGAGTATAGGATATTTCTTACAGGCGATTTATCATTACACTTTCGTTGTGTACTTTTAATTGTGTATTGTAATGTTGAGTGGCTGGAGGCAGCAGTGGCCAGCTGCATGAACAAGTAGGAGAGGATGAAGACGTCGTGGTGTGGGTACCAGAGTCCTGCCTGATGATGATGCTGACCGCCTTCTGCAGGTGCTCTACTTGATGGGGGTGGGGGGCACCTTACCCCTCCTTCTCTGTCCACCACCCTTTACCTCGATGTCCACCGCCCCTTCCCCAACCTCCTGTGACCCACACCTTCTATCCCCACCGCCCGTACACCCACCTCTGCTCTCATCCACCTGCTCTGTAACTCGAGCAGGAAAGCAAATGTGCACTGGAACATGACACCTCACAGAGACAGCTTAATCTAACAGTGATGCAGTTAATTATTTATTGCAGGACAGGTAGTACATGTAAGAGCAGTAGAGAGACAGAATCTAGTTTAAGAATTATTTAGCGTCAGGGAAACACAAATGTTGCCTTAATCACTGTGTTGTGAGGGGACGGGAGATGCCACTCGGCTTTATCATAAAGATGCGACTTGGTGTAGATACGTGATAATGTCTCCTCTTTTTGGACACCTTTATCTCAGTCAACAGAATCCAAACAGCTCCTGCAGATAATGATGGAAAAGAACAGGTCGATATAATGATGCGAACTGAAATAAGAACTGTCTTGGTCGTGCACTACCAGCCGCTCCACCACACACACACACACCTCGCGTTATATTTTCTTGGTTTCGTGAAGTTGTGTGGCTGCTGTGGGATTACTATAAAAGTGATATCAACAAAATGGGTGAACTACGATCGAGGGGACGTGATTTCCCGCGACAAACAAGACAAGAGCGCGGAGGTGTGCGGTGGCGAGTCTGGCTGTACATGGGTGGAGCGTCGCAGTCACCGCCCCAACACTATCAACTGCCACACCTTCACACTCTAGGTTAAGTCATATACGGTAACTGTTCATTGGTCGATAGTGATGTAATGAAGACTGTATGCAAGTAACTAGAAGATTCTTTAAGGACAACAGCTAGGAAATTATAATTTTAACCTCGTCGTATCATATTGTTACCTGTCCCAGTTGGACTGTCCTTCCTCCTGGTGAGTGCAAATTATGTACTCGACTGAGGTACTGTATCTGTTGAAGCGATCAAGGTACCTGGTGCGGGGATCGGGGTACCTGGTGCGGGGATCGAGGTATCTGGTGCGGGGTGGGGATCATGTGGCGTTCGAGGTGTGCGGACAGTTTGAACTAGACGATGCCGGCCACACGCTCCTGGTGCGGGGTGGGGATCATGTGGCGTTTGTGCGACAGTTGAACTAGACGATGCCGGCCACACGCTCGCTGAATGTCAATTTTCGTTCTGAGTTGGAGACCACCATCACCAATGTCGCCACCATCACCATCATCATCATCACACACCAATACCACCACCACCATCATCATCATCGACACACCAATACCACCACCACCATCATACACATCACCATCATACATACCAACATCATACACACCACCACACACACACACCACATGTGCTCGCGTGCTCGTCCACATACCATCATGGAAGGGTGGTCTGGGAGGTGTGCGGTACCATATAAGGCAAAGATCGATGAAAAGGTTCCTGAGTTATAACTACAAACGTTCCACCGCTCACCATCATCCACTACCGCACACCACCACTCAATACCACCACCGCTCACTACCGCTCACCATCATCCACTACCGCACACCACCACCACCGCTCACTACCGCTCACCATCATCCACTACCGCACAACACCACCACCACTACCGCTCACTACCGTACTTCTATCATAGCCCCATGGTATGCAGATAAGCGAATGGTATACAGATGACTGGTAGTAATGATGGTGGTTAGTTTTGCTTACCATGACTCACGAGGTGGTGTGTGTGTGTGTGTGTGTGTGTGTGTTTTTCTATAGTCCTACACTCGCTGCCTAAATCATCACCTGCCCCTGTAATTAAAAGACCTTTCGCCTTGGCTTGATTTTGATTTCGATAAATAATTCTAATTACATACCAAGTCCATAAATCGAGATTGACTTGAGAGTAAAGCTTTTCACTTACTGTTTATCATCGTAAAATTCATTCCCTAGTTACCTGTTACGGTCCTTATGTGTACGAGCGCATGTCAGTGGAGCGTACTGAAACTCGTATTGAGTATGGGATCACCTGAAAATTAACCACCCTAACGTATTGTAGGTAGATTTAGGTTAGGTTAGGTTACGTTGTGTTTGGTTAGGTTACGTTGTGTTTGGTTAGGTTAAGTTGTGTTTGGTTAGGTTACGTTGTGTTTGGTTGGTCTTCAGGTGATATAAACTGGGATGATCTTAATATTCAGGTGATTCTGTTATTTGTTTACTATTTATTGCCTAATCTTTCTCACCCTCCCTCCTTCCTTCTCCCCTTCCTTCCTTCCTTCTTCTCACCCTCCCTCCCTCCCTCCCTCCTCCTTACCATTAGTAGGAGAGTCTGTCTTGTTTTGTTTCTACTAGATGGTTGAGGTCACTTGGAGAACATAAAAGTCGTGTGTCTCTCTGAAGCATCACTTAGCTGCCATAACAAGATACAAGTGTTTATTGTCTCAGTCATCCATACCTTGGCAGTCCAGAGAGAGAGAGAGAGAGAGAGAGAGAGAGAGAGAGAGAGAGAGAGTATTGATGTATCATGGCCAAGAACAAAGAACTTGAACAGTTTTATAGAGGGAAATATATAATTATTTTGTCAAACTTGTTTTTGCGATTTTTCTTCATTGCAGTTTTTATCATGTTTGTGGTTATGACACATTATTATCCTCACTTACTGTACGTGTCTGTGGCTGAAGGTGTTGGGGGCGGAGTTGTGTGGTGGGGGTAACACCTGTCCGCCTATCTTGGTGTTCTTGTCGACCTGAGAAATCGCCTTTGAAGATATTTACAAGGTGTTCTGGGATAAATTAACACTGATAGCTGTACCTGTAAACTTTTCAGCTTGTGACTATTTATAAGCAACATCTATGACTAATACTTCACCTCCTTGTACAGTATCGATGTTGTTATTCCTTGGGTACATGTCAAGAAACTCCTACTAACGTGTTGTATCGGTTTGGTCAGCATCTTCAACCCATCTTATATTTACCTTTACTTCCTGTGGAGAAGCCATGGCATAATCCCTGGTACCTGGCGCTAATGTATGTGGGAGGGACCAGGGGAGGTGAGAGATGAATGAGAGGTAGGTAGGGGGTATAATCTTACGCCCCCCCCCCTACCCCCCACTATCCACCCCCTACTTTCCTCAGGTGGAGTTGATAATAGTTACAGATCGTTGGCATTGATGTACTCGAGTGTGGGAAAGAATTTGGTAATTATTATAGGCCTAAGGGGGGGGGAGTTAATTGGTCTAGGGATTTTGGGTGTGGGGGGAGGGGTGGGCATCTGCCTATCACCTCTAGTCTGGCTGAGGTAACCTATGGTGGCTCTGACAGTAGGTGGTGGGGTAGGTAGACCAGGTGAATCTGACAGAGGTCGTGGTTTTGACAGTGGGAGGTAATAATGGACTAGGTGGTCGGTCATTGTCAGATTGGTATGAGGGATTTGTAAGTGGGATGCAGGGTGGGCGGGGGGTGGTGTAGGCACGTGAGCAGGGAATGGTGTAGACACATGGGCGGTGGGTGGTGTAGACACATGGGCGGTGGGTGGTGTAGACACGTGAGCAGGGAATGGTGTAGACACATGGGCGGTGGGTGGTGTAGACACGTGGGCAGGAATGGTGTAGGCACATGGCGGTGGGTGGTGTAGACACGTGGGCGGGGAATGGGTGGTACATGGCGGTGGGTGGTGAGACACGTGGGCGGGGAATGGTGTAGACACATGGGCGGTGGGTGGTGTAGGCTGGTGGGCGGGGGTGGTGTAGGCACGTGAGCAGGGTGTGTAGACACATGGGCGGTGGGTGGTGGGAGAATGGTGTAGACTCATGGGCGGTGGGTGGTGTAGACAGGTGGGCGGTGGGTGGTGTAGACACGTGGGCGGGGAATGGTGTAGACACATGGGCGGTGGGTGGTGTAGGCTCTTGAGGTGTATCCCTGTTAGTGTGGTGCCCTAACAGGTAAATACTGAAGTTATCACATACAGGGAGTCAGGGTCGAAAGAGGAGACAGGTCTAGCAGTGGTGCCGTTGTTAGGGAGGAGTTGTAGAGCACAGGTAAGTACGTAAACACACCTGACAGCTGCCGCCCCTAGTTTGGCGGACAGGTAAACAGAATTCTCAGTCATCTTCATATAAACATTAGCTAAGGAACGGTAAGACTGCCAACACGGCAGTTTTGTGGTCATTAATATTCTGTGAGCCAACGTTGGTTATGCTGCGTGTTTTAGGTTTTTTTTTTTTTTTATTCAGATCAGGTGTAATTGTATAGGTTTTTGTAATTAGTAAACCTAACCTAACCTAACCTAACCTAACCTAACCTAACCTAACCTAACCTACATCGTTCAGGACGGAGATAATTTTCAACGTCTGTAAACTAGGATCTTGTCTTTATCATCTCTAATGTGATCAAGACAAGTGTACCTTATATCACATACTTAGAAAGGGTGTTTGTTTTTTATTACAAATTACTTTTTTATTTTTTTTTTAGAGTTTAGTTATAAAAAATACACTGTAACAGTTGGTAGATAATGGTGGGAGAAACGACTAACGATCGTTGATGGTCCTGAAGCCGGTGGTACTGTTACGTTGACGCTTTCATGACCTCACAGTGACGTCTTCATTGTTATTGAGTGTTTTGGTCCTGAGGTGTGTGTGCGTGTGTAAACATAAACATTCGGTGGCCAAAACACTACGGTAGTCAAGTATGTTTATTGCAATATTTGCTGTGATAATGTTAGTGGGGGTAGCCGAGTAGTTCATCCTCTAGTTGTGTAAACATTTCACCTCTCTCTCTCTCTCTCTCTCTCTCTCTCGGCATGGCGGGTAGATAAACACAGCAGATTTGTGTTTATAATCCTTCCCGGTGTTGCAGCTCTTTATAATTAAGGTCATAAATACGAGATAGTTCACAGGTGTATGATAGTGTATTGTAGTGGGGAATATGTACCTGGTTAAGTCTCTGTGTCTCCCCGTGTAGAGATAATTGTGGAGGCATTGAATTACAGAGGCGATCCTGGTCTCCCCAGTCCATAGTAAACCAGTCTGGTATAATTTCACACCTTCTTAAACAGCCCTATTAAAATGGTAATTGCTACCTGGGTCTGGCCAGGGGGCTGCACACAGACCCACCCGTCCACTTAATATTCTCCGCCTGGTTAGGTGGATTAGTTTTGCTTTTTTGGTTATTTCTGTGTGTTAGTTTTTTTCTGGGATTATTGGCGGTGTGTGCGTGCTCGTGTTTTTTAAGGATATGTTTTACTATGTTTGTTTGTGCTTTTATTTGGTGGCTCAGTGTTGACTTAACGTGCGGTCAAATTCCTGGGGAGTCGTGTTTGTTTTTTTGTTTATATCTTAATGATAAATCTTGGGTGTTGTTCCCAGGTAAACTACAGGTTGAGGATTTAACTTGGACTTGACCAAACACTGGTTATTTGCATATTGTGTTGGTTTGGCGGTAATTGTTATGCACGTCTCGTAGAACTGGTTGAGATATTTTTAGCCGTGTGATGTTTTATATGTAAGATATATAAGGCTGTTGAATTAGCTGATTTTGTGGGTCATGTTGCTTTGTGTTATATTGACTGACAGTGAGTGACCGTGTGGAATCTATCCGGAGTCTTTCTTTCTGGGTTTTATGCTTGGAGCTGAGGCAAGAAGGAATCCCTTGAGGAGAGAGATAGTGTATATCTATTAACGAGACAGCGTGTAGGAGTTACTGAAAATCAATAACAAGGTTCAAGAGATGCAACACGTGGTTCGATATCCTCTTTATGGTCTTATAGTAAAATTTTCACATAGTTGATGATGTAAGAACACGACTAAGTGGTTGACTCTAAGCTGTACCACTAAAATGATGTCTGAAATGGCATCAACTGCACTGAGACTCGACCTGCATCAGTTTAATGACTTAACCCGACGTATCAGGTTAAAGTACTTAATTTAGAAAACATTTTGCAGTCACTGAGCATGAACTGGTGTAGGAAAATTGTGACTCATCTAGTTTCAGTTTATGTCGTTTTTTTTGGCGATGTAGCACCGTGAGTCTTAACCAGCAACCAATCACCTTAGACAATTTGTAAGGGTTGTTAAGGACGCCAATATTGGGTAGATCTGGCAGTTAATGGATTAGTTACTTGATGTCTCACACGATGTCATTTCTCAGAGTTTGTTATGCATTATTTTCTATTACTATTTGTGCATTGTTTAATTCAGAGGGAGAAAATATATTGATTGTGTATCTGTGGGAAGAAAACATTACTAGTGTGTGTAATTATGAGAGGAATATAAATGGGAAGACCACATTCACAACATTGATTAAGTGTAAAATCAAAAAGAAGCAATTTTTCATAATTTCCTCAACACAATAGCTGGGTCTTTATGGAGTGACTGTACATAGCTGGGTCTTTATGGAGTGACTGTACATAGCTGGGTCTTTATGGAGTGACTGTACATAGCTGGGTCTTTATGGAGTGACTGTACATAGCTGGGTCTTTATGGAGTGACTGTACATAGCTGGGTCTTTATGGAGTGACTGTACATAGCTGGGTCTTTATGGAGTGACTGTACATAGCTGGGTCTTTATGGACTGTACATAGCTGGGTCTTTATGGAGTGACTGTACATAGCTGGGTCTTTATGACTGAGTGACTGTACATAGCTGGGTCTTTATGGGGTGACTGTACATAGCTGGGTCTTTATGGAGTGACTGTACATAGCTGGGTCTTTATGGAGTGACTGTACATAGCTGGGTCTTTATGGAGTGACTGTACATAGCTGGGTCTTTATGGGGTGACTGTACATAGCTGGGTCTTTATGGGGTGACTGTACATAGCTGGGTCTTTATGGGGTGACTCAACCATGTTACCCTTGTGTATTGTTTAACTGGCGTTTATAGATCGTTATATACGGAGAGAGAAACAGCAATTAGTGAGCGACAAACAAAACAAAACCTCACCTAACCCCTCCCCCCTTCTCTCACCACCTCCCCTTCCCCCCCAGCACCACCCTCCTCCTCCTCCTTCCCTGTATCCCCCAGCCACTCCCCAGCACCCCCCTCATTTCTCTGGGCCCCTGACCGACCACTCGAACCTGAAGACGATTTATCCTTCGTGGGGGCGTCTGTTTCCCTTCCCCTCAATCTTTTCTTTCTTCTTCTCACTGTGACTCGTCTGTCGTCCATCTTGGTGTCTTATCTCCTTTCTGTATCCAACATCGTTCTCCTGTTCCTCTTCTTCCTCTTCTTTATTCTTATTCTTCTCATCTGTTTAGTTCCTTTCATCTTCCTTTATTTTTTTTTCTCAATCCATACGTATTCTTCAGCTTTATCCGTCCTACCTCATCTTCTTTCTTTCCCTCTATGCCCCCTTCCTTATCACTCTCTCCCTTTTCCTTCACCCTACCCCTTTTTTATCCCCCACCTCCTTTCCTCTCCCCCTTCATTCCCTCTTCTCCTTCATTCCCTCTCCCCCTTCCTTCCCAAGCGACCTGTGAGAATTTCCGCTGGCTGGACCTTCCCCTCAGCTCTTCACAACAACCCCTGCTGCCTCCCCTCACACCACACCGCCGCCTACCTACCCCAGCCTCCTTCACTCACTCATGTGTGTGAGAGAGAGAGAGAGAGAGAGAGAGAGAGAGAGAGAGAGAGAGTCTGTCTATTCCTTAAATGGAGTAAGTCAAATTATTTTCGTATATTAAGATTAGCGTCCAGATTGCAGCTAGTATATACAGCCTTTTAAAAATATAAATTGTCTTTTTCGACGACTATATTGATCACAACAAACTACAAGTGAAGTTTAATGAAAAAAAGTTAATTTAGGTTCGGCTAGATTAGTTTCGGTTAGGTTAGATTATGTTAGGTTTGGTTGGGTTAGGTTAGGTGACACGTGACCTGTAACTCACTTTTGGATAATACTGTAATACATTTATTTTATCTTCGTGTAGTGGTAACAGTGAACAGATTATTAAAAGTAGTGATTGTAGTGTGAGCAATAGTACTGGTGGTGATTGAATTGAATTGAAACAGTTTATTTAATCAGAAAAACACAGATACAGAGTGGATAATAATAACAATATTAACATGGTTGAGCCAGTTGAGAACCTGAGCTCTCTTTGAGGCACCTGATATATACTATACATTTATCTCAAGGAAGTATTATGTAACATTTAGTATCATCTGGAATAGTACAATAGCATGGTGGTAATAAGAACATCTAATAATGTTACCACGGTTATCACTTCAATAGTAGTTTTGTTGTTGTTTTAGCAGTACTTGTAGCTGTAAATATATAGAACTATTGAGTGAAGTGACAGTAGTAGTTATAATGGAAATACTGGTGTTTGGAGTATCATATATTGTGACCAGTGAGTAGAGTTAGTCTCTCTCTCTCTCTCTCTCTCTCTCTCTCTCTCTCTCTCTCTCTCTCTCTCTCTTATATCTCTCTTATCTCTCTATGTTGATTAGAATATTTTCGTCATTTAGTTTCTTTCGTGTGTGTGTGTGTGTGTGTGTGGTCAAGGTACGGGTGTCAGGTTCCCGGGTGAGGGTAACGTGGAGGTGGGGGGAGGGGAGGTAATAGGGGGAGGATCAGAGGGAGGAATAGGGGGTGGGGGTGTGAGGCCCAACCACTGGTTCACTTAGGGTGTCACCTCACCACACACACACACACACCACCACCGCCACACCTACATACACTCCCTCACTCTGCCTGTACACACACCACCAATAAGGACCTCTGGTGTTGTGGTCACTCGTGAATGGTGGTGTCGTGAGAGTGGCTGTCGACCTGCTGTGTAGTGAGAGGGATGGAGGGGGAAGGGATGAGTGTTGTGTGAGGGGTGGGAGTGGAGAAGGGAAAAGAGAGTGGTGTGGAATGAGGCGAGAGGAGAAATGAATGGAGGATGGTGGGATTAGTTTTAGCTTAAAAACTTTATTGGCAAGATTGTGGTACTATGTTGCCTGATCTGGGCACTAAAGGTGCTGGTGAGGAATAAGAGAGAGATGTACAGTGGGTGTGAGAGGGGAGTGAGGTAGGGGCTACCGGCGGTCACAACTCGCGTCTTATTCCCCTCGGTCAAGGTCCCTCCGGAGAATGTTTTGATCACTGGGGCAGATCTGCCTCATAGAGCTGCATCATTCTAACCTAAAAGGTGGCGAAAGAATTGGCGGGGCTTTTCGATGAAGGTGATGAGTTATTGTTTCGAAAATGTTTGCTATCGGGCTGTGAGTCGGGCAACACCTGCGGGAAATGAACCTGGCAGTGACTGCAGGAGGAGGAGTTCTGGTACACCTTCGGTGGCCACCATGCTTGTAGCCCTCTGTTACAGCAGTGACAGGTGGTTGTGTGCAGCACCCGGGACGCCCACTACGCCTTCAGCCCGCCCCAAGACAGTGGAGCGTGGCCCAGGCCATCCTACAGGGCTTACACCAGGCCAGTAGCTGTGGTGGTGGTGGCCCCTAATGCCCACGTTTATGGCCCCCCCGCGGCTTTCTCTCCTCTAAATGAACCTCAACTCTCGACTGAACCTCTTTTATGACTTCTCCTAATACGTCATGAGCCACAACAACTGTCCAGGTTCATCTCATTCCACGAATCTTTATGTTTTAGTGTTCAGATTAACGGCCGTCTAGAGTTATCTGGCTAGACTTCACCTCCACCACTGATAAGACATTGTCATGGTTAATTGCTATATAATTTACCATCACAACATGATCCTGACTGTGAATATTTTATTGTTTTATTTTAACCAGACCCAAGTTGTGTTTTCCACTCGCTTACCATATTACTGTACTGAAAAAAAATATATGAGGTAACATTTTAATATTTATTTAATTACACGGTGTAACGTGCTGTAATCCAGATGGTACTAAATGTTTTATAAAAGTTCCTTGAAATAAATATATTGTGTTTTTCAGGAGCCACGTACTGTAGAATGTCTCGGCTCGTCTATATTAATACTGTTGTTATTATTTATTTTGTATATGTTTTTGTGGCTTCATAAACCTCCGATATAAGTACATGGTGACGTCATCTGGGAGTGGAAACTTTTTATTGATCTATCGAATTCTGGAAGGATTTTAGGCGGCCATTTTGTTTATTTGAAAAGAGAGTAAATTAATATTCCCTATGAAGCTATTGGTGTTATAAGTTACTACGTGTAATAACGTCGTATTGTTCCAGGAGAGTGTTAGGGGGGGGGGGCAGTTAGACCACTTAGAGAGCCTGACACTGGTGACCTGAGACGCTGATATGGCCGCACTGATATATTTAATCGTCACCTCTGGAATTTCTTCACAGTTTTCTCCTCCACCTTTTTATTCCCCTTACCGTCTTAATCCTCCTCTTCCTGCTTGTCTTCTCCTCGTCCTCCATTTCCTCGTTTTCACTCGTATCTGCTGTTCTGGTCGAGCCGCAGGATGTAGGAAGTGACATTAAGAATTAAATTGAATTTTGTCGCGGACAGCGGCTAGATGATTGTGTAAACCTTACTTGGTGTTACACAGTTGGATTAGACAGTTTGGCGCTGTAAGAGTGGTGGCCCGTGGTTGAGGGTGGCGGTCAGTAGAGGCATAACTCCATTATAGTCTCCCGCGGCTTCAGCCACATTAACTGTGCGACACATCAATAGTTTCTGTTATGACAGGCGCTGCGTCGTATCGCCTGTATGTTTACTTCGCCATTGTCATCAGTGGAACAGGGAATTGGCTTCTGTTTACCTGGTTTATGGTGGCGACTAAGGCCGAGTCGTTGTGTTCTACACCTTTATGGCCGAGGCTTGTTCTGTCGTGCCCATGTTGGCCAACATGTCTCTTTTCAACTCATTGTGGCCTAATGTGACGACTTTTGACCATACTTGTATAACAGTTTTCATTGGGTTCCACATCTAGTTTTTATGTAGTGTCATTTAAGAGCGCGGCTAAATGATGCTTCACTTACCTATTGGCTGTTTATGTTGAGGTCTTTGTAAGATATACAGTAAGTAGCACGTCATCAGCTCTGTGTTGACAGGTTCGCTCGTCTCCGCCGCTGGCAGTGCCTACTGGAGCCAACACACGGATCTCCTGCACCTTTCCTTTAAGTCATCTCTCATTTTTATGCCTCCGTCATCAGTGTTGGTCTTCAGGTGTTTGTATTTTCCTTTCATTCGTCTCTCCGTCATCTTGAGTTATTCAGCTTGGTGGGGACATGTATTTTTCAACCATTTTCTAATTGCTTTTATTGTCATTTGCCGTTTATCTACTCCCCTTCGTTACTCACCTCCTCCCTCCTGTCCTCCTCCCTCCTGTCCTCCTCCCCCCTGTCCTCCTCCCTCCTGTCCTCCTCCCCCCTGTCCTCCTCCCCCATGTCCTCCTCCCTCCTATCCTCGTTACTCACCACCTCGTTTCCATCACCAGTACTTTACTTCTACTCATTGTTTTCCTCTCCGTCTTGACCTCCCCCTCATCGTCTTCCTCGGCCATCCCTCCATTTACCTTCACTATACCCCCCTTCGTCCCGTTCTCCCTTTTCGACTCCTCCCCTTTCCCCTCTCTCCTCCTCCCCTTTGCCGTGCCTCTCATCCCCTTTACCGTGCCCCTCCTCTAAGACACCCACCCCATATCCCAACAACCACCACCACCGCCGCCTGTTGGGCCAGCGTCCACAGCTCTGACGGGTCGGAGTCTCACGTCTCAGAACATAAAGTCGAGTGTGCTCGTAAATCCCAACAAACGAAGGTTGATGCCGCTAATACCCCGGAGCCTCTACCTCCCCGGAGCCTCAATCACCCCGGAGTCTCTTTCACCCCGGGGCTTTTAACACCCAAGGATTTCTGTCACCCTGGAGCCTCTTTCACCCCGGAGCCTCTTTCACCCCGGGGCTTTAACACTCGGGGATTTCTGTTACCCCGGAGCCTCTAGCACCCTGAAGCTTCAACTAACACCACCTTCACCCCCTCACGTTCTGAGTTACCTACTACTAAGCGGTGAACGTCCTGGACACCACCCCCGGCCCTCCCCACCACGCCGGCACCCTGCGACACTCATGTCTGGTTGGTGTACTGTGGCATCAAGAGGTGTTGTGCTTTCACCGCCACCTACACTCACCCTACACCATACACTTACCATACACTCACCGACTCCCCCCACCCCATCTTCCACTCCCATCACTCATCCTTCCCACCACCCCTTCCTCACGGTCGGTCCCACATTTTCTTCCACCCAGCCCACCACCACCTCCCACACCTGTTTTCTGTAACCCACCTCTTCCCACCACCCCTTCCAACCACCCCTTCCATCCCCTATAGAGCGTTGACAAATACTCATTGATCAGGTCCCAAGAAGGTGTGGGTAGGTGGTTTTCATTTTCTCACAAGCGGGAGGACATGGCGTTCGATACCCATACACGGTGAGGCTAACGAGCCAAGTATCTTTACGCCATTTCCCTCTGTCTGTCCACTAGAATTTGGGGACCTTGGTGTTAATTGATTGGCGGATCGTGTTCTGTCTGGGTAATGGTTAAACCTGTGCGGGTGGCGTGTTGTCCGGTCATCTTGGGCTAAATTCTTGGAGTTAGGGTTACATAGCTGGCTTACTATAGGTGTGTGTGTTGGTGGCAGCTACTACGCCATAAACAAATTCTCTCCTCTGTGGCCGTGTGTGAGGGTGTGGGATTGTGTGGGTGGGAGGGGATATGTGGCTGGGTGTGGGATTGTATGGGTGGGAAGGGGATGTCTGGGTGGGAGGGGTGGATGTGTCACGGCACTGTCCATCTCCCCCTGTCCTTCTCGCCCCTTCCACTCTCTCCCCATTCACCCTCACTCTCCACCCCAGACAGTCCGCCCCCCGCCCCGTTCCATCCCTCCACCTAACTCCTCCCTCCCCAACACACACACACACACACACACACACATACATACATACATACATACCAAAGCTGCCATAACCCCAGGGGGAAGAAGGGGAGAATGGGTTTAGATGATGGTTGTGGGTAAAGGAAATGGGGGAAAGCGGTGTTGTCAAATGAATTTACTGTTGTTTTGTTTATCATATGTGTGTGTGTGTGTGTGTGTGTGCACTACTTGAATTTGGTACCAATATCAAATAAATCACACCAGCTGTATGACTTAAACTCTGACAAACACTCAAGATTCATTATTCTATGTAGTTTGAATCTCTGTCTCTCTCATTCACCCGTCCCTTCACGTTACACACACTTGCTCCATCTTTACTCTTCCATCCTCTCTTATTTTACTCTGTTCCCTACATTTCTCCCCTCCTTCCTCATCTCCCATACTCCAGCCACCTATCCCTACACCCCCCCACTGTGGTCTGTCCCTGCACTGCCCGTCTCAAGTGTCACTCGCCAAACCTATTATTAAATCTGTTCCTCCTCAACACTGGATACCACACACAACTCTTCCCTCTTACAGCGTCCTTTGTGCTTCTCTTATTTTCCTGTATCGGGATTACGGCTCTAGATGGACTATAAACATTCAATCAATCAATCAATGGAGTATATTAACTTGTAAAAAAAAAAAGATAAATATTACACCACATAAAATTTTTTACTTCTCGTCAGTTTTGTGGAGGTTAAGTCTACTGAGTCGGTGAATCTTTGACGGAGCTGTGTAATGGAGGCTGGCGAGCACTAGGAACCTTCCCTTAATACAATATTGTGTATCTAGTGTAGACAGGTGTGTAGTGTGTGTGTCTTATAGTAGATCTGGTTGAGCGGGTCGGTGGTGGTGGTGGCGTGTACCTTAACCTATCTAGTGGGAAACTGCGAAGGTATTTTTGTTGTTGTTGTTGATAAGGACATTGCCCATGACACCTGCAAATAGATTCGTACCATGAGACTTGCCTAGACCTGTTACGCGGGTGTCAGGGCGAGGTGGAGATGTTGTGCTGTAAGTAATCCGGTATAACTAGGTGATACAGATCCGTCTCTGATAACATAATCATCACTTGACCAGACCATCAGCGTCAAGTCTTCGTTCATAAAACTGATTTGGAAAAGGGAGTTTTTGACGCCTCGATACAACACTATACAGGTCTGTCAGTTATTACTCAGCTTGGCCGCTGTATACCCACTCTTGACGCTGATCAAGACGGAAGAAGTACAATTTCTTCTTTTATTTATTCAGAAGGTTAATTGAAGGCCCACATCCAGTTCAGAAGAGGTTGGATACTTCATAATAACCAGCCACTGTTTTCGGTGTGTAAATGGAAGTAATTAAGTTCGCTACTTCAGATTTAAACAACTGTACCATGAACCGACGCTGACGACGATGCCAAGGGAGGAATTGGTATAGTGTGTAGACGAACCAGTGACAAAAACTCAACCTTTTATCTTACATTCAAACGTAATTATAAAAGTTTGACTATTTTATGGCCTAATATTACCCCCTTCCCCCTTTAACTTTTCTTCAATACTTTTTTTCCTTACTTTAGTTTTAACAAAGGAGGGTTTGGAAGGGGGAGCGATAATGTTATTTAAGGTTGATAATATTTCAGTAGTTATCATATTAGTCCTCATTGTGTATTGGTATAGTTATCAGTTGGCCCGACACTATCACGGTATACTGTATGTGAGGGTCCCTGGCTGGTCAGTATGTGGCTCAGGAAATACCAGGTGGTCCGCTACGGTGTGTCTGGCACGGTATGTTCCCCGTCCTCCTCTGTCTTGACGATACGTATTATTTAACTTAATTCGTATTAGTTTATCTGTCTCTCATCGTTTATATTTTGTTATAGGAAACGACCAATGGCGAGGGAAGCATAAGATAGATTATACAAGCATATAATAGATACCACCAGCAGCATTGGATTATTATTAATATAGAAGAATGAAGTTTTTGTACAAGATGAGAAAAGTAAACAGGTATTCATATGTTGCTCTTCAGACCCTTCATAAAATATCCGTAGAGGAAACAGGATGCTGTGTGGGTGTCAACAATACCTCACGACCTGGAGATTAGATTCGAACAAAAACATTACTGTCATCGTGGGTGATAACTCGAGAGAGACGAGACTACTTGATCCACGATACTGTACTGGATGTTGTCTCGTAACTGTTGATAGTGGAGGAATTTTTAGACGTCGCTTTTGTAGGATTTTTACTTTACACATTTTATGCCATCGTGTCCAGGCTCTCCATTCACAGGATATTGTTTATTAAAAAAAATAGTTTTCTCTCTCTCTCTCTCTCTCTCAGGATAATTTTATGTGTATGAGAATTGAAACGCTTGACGTACCTCCATGAAAAATTGAGCGGTGCAGCTTGAGGTGGGTGACGCCCCTCCACAGGTGTGTGCTTTCCGGGTTGGTGCACCTCTGTCTGATATTATCCACCTTCGACACACCTCCTCACTACACAAGTTTATTATATTTTCCACATTTTCAGTCATTTCTCCTCTTGTTTTTTTTTTTACGTTGTCTGTACCTTCTTTGCTATTGACAGTTTGTGTGTGTGCACCACTAGAACAGCGTCAAGAGCAGCGCGTGCCGGCCAGGAAGAGGGAGGATTTGGTCATGATTTGCACCAACACGTCCCCTGATTTTACGGGTCATGCAGAAGTTGGATAGTTGAGGGCGTATATATTTTAAAATGGCTTTACTATAAATTGTAAAGGGAATATAGATTACCTTCAGTTTATAAATCATCCCTGTTTGCCACTTCACATTGTTTCCACAGCGAGAGGTTTAAGGGATAACTTCGCCTTCTGTGATATTGTTGAAGCCTCGCCTCTTTTCTCTCTCAGTAACGTTAAAAATCACTAGAAATAACTTTTATCTTTTATTTGTAAAAAAATATGATAAAGGTTAACCGGTTTGTGATCTACAGGTGAGCTAATTGACGTAAGCACCTCCCTCACCCACCTGGGACACTTCACTCGTTAGGTTCTTTAGTAATTTAGTGATATATAATGTAAGTTAATTTTATGCTGACATAATTATAAATAGAAATTGGTTATAAAATTTTGGTATGATTTTTTTATGCTGACATTAATTTAGGTAGAATACGTTATTTTGGTTGCAGTATTTAGAGAGGTGGTTGGTGAGTGTTATTATCCTGGTGTGTGGGTGTTGTCTCGTGTGGTTTTGAATTTCTCTTTAGGTCTTCCCTCTCCTCCTCTGTGATTGTCCATGTGTGATTACGTGATTTTACCTCCCAATTTTAATAGTGTTTTTCTTTTTGGCAATTTTGTGTTTCTCAGATTCAATTTTGTGATTTTGTTTTGTCTTATTATTTTCTATGATTCTTCGTCTTTAATTTTAATCTGACGGAGGCCATTGTCCGTGCATGCGTCCGTGCGTCCTTACGTCCGTTCTCTATCTTACGGACAGGGTTATTGGTTCTTGTTCTCTGCCATTGGTGGAAACACTCTATATTACCTGTATAGCTGATTAATTAAAGAGTTTACCTGTGTCTTTCTCTCACCACTATCCTCCCCTCGCCACTATCATCCCTCTTGTACTATCCTCCCCTTCCCCCACTATCCTCCCCTTCCCCCACTATCCTCCCCTTCCCCCACTATCCTCCCCTTCCCCACTATCCTCCCCTTCCCCACTATCCTCCTTCTCCCACAATCCTCCCTTCCCCACTATCTTCCTTCCCCCCACTATCCTCCCCTTTCCCCACTATCCTCCTTCCCCACTATCCTCCTTCCCCCTATCCTCCTTCCCCACTATCCTCCTTCCCCACAATCCTCCCTTCCCCACTATCCTCCTTCCCCCACTATCCTCCTTCCCCACTATCCTCCTTCCCCACTATCCTCCCCTTCCCCCACTATCCTCCTTCCCCCACTATCCTCCCCTTCCCCACTATCCTCCCCTTCCCCACTCATCTCCTTCTCCCACAATCCTCCTTCCCCTATCCTCTCCCTTCCCCACTATCCTCCTTCTCCCACAATCCTCCCCTTCCCCACTATCCTCCCCTTTCCCCACTATCCTCCTTCCCACTATCCTCCTTCCCCTCCTCCCTTCCCCACTATCCTCCCTTCCCCACTATCCTCCTTCTCCCACAATCCTCCCTTCCCCACTATCCTCCTTCCCCACTATCCTCCCTTCCCCACTATCCTCCTTCTCCCACAATCCTCCTTCCCCCACTATCCTCCTTCCCTATCCTCCCCTTCTCCCACAATCCTCCTTCCCCCCACTATCCTCCTTTCCCCACTATCCTCCTTCCCCACTATCCTCCTTCCCCCACTATCCTCCTTCCCCCACTATCCTCCTTCTCCCTAATCCTCCCTTCCCCACTATCCTCCCTTTCCTCACTATCCTCCCTTACAATCCTCCTTCCCACTATCCTCCTTCCCCACTATCCTCCTTCCCCCACTATCCTCCCCTTCCCCACTATCCTCCTCTTCCCCACTATCCTCCCTTCTCCCACTATCCTTCCACCTATTCTTTCCTATTATCCCGCCCGGTATCATCCCCTCCATCCCAGCGGTGAGGCCGTCCATCCATCAGCACTCGTGACGTGAGGTGTCAGCCATCCCTCCACCCACCTCCACAGTAGCCCACCCTCACACGCTCCCTGGCCTCACTCGCCTCCGCCCAGTAGCCCACCTCACACGCTCCTTCCTCACTCCACCCCTCCCAAAACAGTAACCCACCCTCATCCTCCTTCCCCCCTCCACCCACCACTACCCACCTAGTAGCCCACTCTCGATTCCCTTCCATCCACTTCCTATATCTTCCCCCTTCTCTCATCTTCTCCCCCAACCCATCTCCTCCCTTCACCCATATCCTTCCCTTCACCCATATCCTTCCCTTTTATCCTTCCCTTCACCCATATCCTTCCCTTCACCCATATCCTTCCCTTCACCCATATCCATCCTTCACCCATCTCCTCAGTGGCTCTTGGCTGAAGAAGGATCCACCAACAGGAGGATTTGCCAAGGACGTCCTCAGGGGGTGATGATGGAGGCTGAGAACACGGGGCAGCCTAGTGGAGGAGGTAGGACGTGGAGTGGTACAAGGAGGTACAAGGCGGTGCAAGGTGGTACAAGGTACAAGGCGGTGCAAGGTGGTACAAGGAGGTACAAGGCGGTGCAAGGTGGTACAAGGAGGTACAAGGTGGTGACTAGCGTGGGAAGACGTTCTTGAGACATATTAAGATGTAAATAAGCGGGTTGCTGCTGTAGGTGAGGACAGGTATTATTGGGTGGTGACGAGGTGGTGTGGCCAGGTGGTGACGGGACGGTGTGGCCAGGTGGTGACGGGACGGTGTGGCCAGGTGGTGACGGGACGGTGTGTGAGTGGTGGTGACAGGAGGTGTGGTCAGGTGGTGACAGTGGTGTGGCAGATGGTGATAGGACGGGGTGTGGCCAGGTGGTGACAGTGTGTGGCTGTGTGACAGGTGGTGTGTGGCCAGGTTTGACGGGACGGTGTGGCCAGGTGGTGACGGGGTGGTGTGGCCAGGTGTGTCGGGGTGGGTGTGGCCAGGTGGTGACGGGACGGTGTGGCCAGGTGGTGGTGACGGGACGGTGTGGCCAGGTAGTGACAGGTTGGTGTGGCCAGGTGTGACGGGGTGGTGTGGCCAGGTGGTGACAGGTGGTGTGTGAGTGGTGACAGGGGTGGTGTGTAAATGGGACTTTAAGAATCTGCAGGTAGTACTCCAATAATGTGTGTGTGTGTGTGTGTGTGGGTGGGGACAAGCAACAGGCGTGGTACTCGACACTTATGCGCGTTCACTAACTATCATCTGAAACAACGCCGCCGCTATTGCCTGCCAGACGCTCGTAGACTGGAGGTGGTATAGGCTGGGTAGTACAGGCTGGAGGTAGTACAGGCTGGAGGTGAGTACAGGCTGGAGGTAGTATAGGCTGGAGGGTAGTACAGGCTGGAGGTAGTACAGGCTGGAGGTAGTACAGGCTGGGTGGTATGGGCTGGAGGTAGTACAGGCTGGAGGTAGTATAGGCTGGAGGTGAGTACAGGCTGGGTAGTACAGGCTGGAGGTATAGGCTGGAGGTGGTACAGGCTGGAGGTGAGTACAGGCTGGAGGTGGTACAGGCTGGAGGTGAGTATAGGCTGGAGGTAGTATGGGCTGGAGGTGGTACAGGCTGGAGGTAGTATGGGCTGGAGGTGGTATAGGCTGGAGGTAGTACAGGCTGGAGGTAGTATAGGCTGGTGGTATATGGAGCTGGAGGTAGTATAGGCTGGAGGTGGTAGTCGTCTCTGGTGCTGTCGCTGTAGGAGAGTCACCTGTGGTTCATCACTCGAGGCCAAACAGTTCATAGCGTGATTGGTAGTATAGGTGGTCCCTCCCTGGCAAGGTTTACGAGCTTGTTCCTGCACTACCCTCCCTCTCTCCACCACTAGTCCTCTCCTTCCCTCCCTCCACCACTAGTCCTCTCCTCCCTCTCTCCCACCTAGTCCTCTCCCTTCCCTCCCTCCACCATAGTCCTCTCCTCCTCTCTCCACCACTAGTCCTCTCCTTCCCTCTCTCCACCACTTCCTCTCCCTCCCTCTCTCCACCACTAGTCTCTCCTTCCCTCCCTCCACCACTAGTCCTCTCCTCCCCTCTCTCCACCACTAGTCCTCTCCTTCCCTCCCTCCACCATAGTCCTCTCCTCCTCTCTCCACCACTAGTCCTCTCCTCCCTCTCTCCACCATAGTCCTCTCCTTCCCTCCCTCCACCACTAGTCCTCTCCCTCCCTCTCTCCACCACTAGTCCCTCCTCCCTCTCTCCACCACTAGTCTCTTTCCTCCCTCCCTCCCTCCACCACTAGTCCTCTCCCTCCCTTCCTCCACCACTAGTCTTCTCCCTCCCTCTCTCCACCACTAGTCTCTTTCTTCCCCTCCCTCCCGCCACTAGTCCTCTCCCTCCTCCCTCCACCACTAGTCTCTTTCCTCCCTCCCTCCACCACTAGTCTCTTTCCTCCCCTCCTCCACCACTAGTCCTCTCCCTCCCTCCCCTCACCCAGTAGTCCTCTCCCTCCCTCTCTCCACCACTAGTCTCTTTCCTCCCTCCCTCCGCCACTAGTCCTCTCCTCCCCTCCCTCCACCACTAGTCTCTTTCCTCCCTCCCTCCACCACTAGTCTCTTTCCTCCCTCCCTCCACCACTAGTCTCTTTCCTCCCTCCCTCCACCACTAGTCTCTTTCCTCCCTCCCTCCACCACTAGTCTTCCCTCCCTCCACCACTAGTCCTCCCTCCTCCCTCCCTCCCCCCCCAACCACTCGTCCTCATTACCCATCTTCCCCCTAATTAATGAACTACCTAATATGACTTTTACGACCGCTAGTATCGGCCTCGCTGTACCGCCATTGAACATTTGGTCTTGTTCTATGTTGTTATGGTATTGCTTATGGTGAACCCTGGGTGATGTGTGAGCTTGTTGTGGAGGTGGTAGCACCCTTCCCTCCTCCCTCTTTAATGGTGGAGAAATGAGGGGAGGAGAGTGAGGTGGGTGGAGGAGGAGGAAAGTGAGGGGTGGACGAGAAAGAAAGTTAGTAAGTAATGGAGAAGGCAGAAGAAGAAAGTGAGAAGTGGAATGAAGACGAGGGAGGTTCATACTTTCATATTCCTTTTGCTGCTGGAGGTAGAGGCCGCGGAGGAGGTAACAACAAGTGTTGACCTCCCACTCACTGTAACCAACCAGAGGATTGATTTATATTTATATTTTTTATGTTTTGTCCCCGAGGGGGCTAGTTTATTGAGCATCCCCTTGCCATCTAGGTGAAGACAACAAAAGCGTTTACAGTGCCCATCTGGGAAGCATGCTTAGTTCATGCTTGCCTTCATGACTCGTGCATTAAGGGCTTAAAACCTGAAGGGCCATGGATTTATCAGCAGTTTAAAGTGACAGAATGATGAGTATGGGGGAAAATTCCCGGTACAATTCATCTGTTTATGGCAAAGCGTGGCAAGTCCCTAATGATGTCAAGTGCCAGGCCTGTCTCTAGGAGGAGGGATATCTGGTCAGGGAGAGAAGAAGTGTTCTTAACAGGGTCATCGGTGGTCTGTAGGTAAGAGAGTCAGGAGTTACCCTGGGAGTTTGGGTAGGGCCCCTGGGAGCAGAGACTGGGGTGTCGGGCATTTTTTTTTTTTTAGTTTAACAAATTTATTGACAAAGCTTGGAGAACAGTTTGCTTATTCTGAATAATTCAGTCAGGTCTTGACACTGAGGGTGGTATCACTTCTCACTGCCACGCAGGACAGAGGTTCATACACAAAGAAATACATCATATTCATTAGCAGTATATATAGGTCAAAGTCATGTGGGTGATGTCACTGTTCACTGCCATGCAGGACAGTGGTTCATATACATTGGACGTTATATTCTAATATAAGACTAATCAGTGTGGGCTAGCAAATTTTGGATAAACAGCAAGAATGTCTTCAAGCACCCCTGATTCAATGTAGTAATTACAAAGTTCATGAAACAATAAGCCAGGTCGCCTGTAGTCTTTTACAGTCACATTCAATAATATAGTGTTCAAGTGTATGTTTTAAAGGTTTATCACAAAGTTGGTATGGGTACAGCGTTACTAACTTGCCAGATGTGTCTGTATCCTAGCCTAATTCTGTACAACTATATCACATTATCTAGTTCTGTCCTTATGCTGGCCATACCGGTACCTCTCGTCACAAAATTTGTCATATTTACTGTGCTACAACTGCCAGGTCTGCATTTTCTTAATTCTTCTAGATCAGAGTTCATGATTTAAACGGAATGTTTTTTAAGTACAGCATTGGACAAGGCCAGATACGATCAACATTTTTCTTTCTTACATGCCTCATTGGCAGAGTCTATCAGCAGTCATGATACCTGATTCCAACATGGGACGGAATCCACACAGAATTGACACGAGAGTTGTTCATTGGCAGTTATCACATTTCTTTTAATATCACATACATCTTTAGACATATAGAACCTGACAGGCTTTAGAGAGTCTGGAATTATCACCCCACCTCCATATCTTTAGGTAGTCTGCTAGCTAAATGTAGATTCCAGTTAGTTCAGTTTGTGTTGTGCTGGCCCAGTTGTTCAGCCTTTGCTTGTCTGACACTATCATCTTTCTTTATATATTACAATTGCACAGCCCTCTTCTACCTGTGTTTGTCTCCACAGAGCCATCAGTAAAGCATAACATTCACTTGATTTAATACTCTCTATGTGTCTGTTAATAGTTTCTAGTGTGACACATCTCATCACACATCGGTGTTTAACATTTGCTTACTACTAACAGGAGTGTAAATAATAGGAACTGATATATCCAGCCAGGGAGAATGGCATTAATGGGTTCCTCTGGGGTGATTGGGTCATTCAGTTTCAAGAGATCTGCGCTTACCTTTTATGAAGCCGCGCCCCAAGAGTGTCTTTTGTGGAAGGGTTAGCGTCAGGATTGTAGATAGGAATATCAACTCAGGTCAGGCTGTAGTTTGGGGACCATTGTTCTTTAAAACTTTGACACAAACATGGTATTAAGTAGAGCCCTCACTCTCAGATAAGGAGGACAGCCGAGCTCTTTTCTCATGTTTACAATTCTGGTTCATTTTTGGGCAACCCTAGGATGATGTGCATGGCTACATTTACTACACTACCTCAAGGCTGTTGGAGTTGTTTAGGCGGAATAGTCTCAAGATGGAGAGCATGATGGTCAACTACAGAACGAATGAAGTAGAAGATGGCCCTTGCCCTTAAAGGGTTCTGAGGGAGTTTAATGCTCTGCATTAGTTTGACACGAAGGTTGCCTACAAAGTTTGCATCATCCACTAGATATTTTATAAAACTACATTGTTCCAAGGGCATGCTGTTAATATTAAAGTCAAGAGGCAGAGGTGGTAGGACGAGGATTAGAGGACCCTCGTCTTGTCAGCAGATATTATGAAACCACATTCCACAGTCCTCTGAGCAAATACGTCCAACAGGAACTTGGAGCCTGAGCTTGGTTTGTTTCTACTAATGCAGATATCATCAGCACATAACATAAGCCTCTTTTGGCCGAACAGAAATGTCATCAATAAGCTTGTGCATCAGTATATTAAAGAGCATAAGACTTAACACTCCTCCTGAGGCGTGTAGCTCAAATGCTCTCATCTTGTGCACAGGTCTCCTAAACAGAACACTGGCATACCTGTTGGGCAAGATAACCCTTTATCCATGTCAGGAGGTTACTGGATGCCCAAATTGGCCTAGTTGCTCAAGTATACTGTCTCTGTTAGCTACATCAAAGAGGTGATTTAAAAGGTCTATGAAGGCTGTTTGTGTCTTTATCTTTTGTGTGAACATAATTATGCAAAGCATGTCTGTGTGCTGATGTCATACAGATTAGGGAGGCCAGTTTGTCTTTGACTTGAAACATGAGCCGGTTGTGAACAACTCTTTCAAGGACTTTACACATACAGGATGTGAGTGAAATGGGCGAAGTTTGAAAGTAGCTTTAGAGATTGGTACTATGTTTCCTTGGGGTCATGTCATAGGCAGAATATACCCTGTGAGGCTCATTTGATACAGGTCAAGCAGTGGATGGTTAGGGATCTCATTCCAACAATCTCCAGAGTGTTAAGGTTTATACCATCCTCACCCAGGAAGGATAATGCACTTTTATTAGTGCTGTTGTTAGTTCGTGGTGCGTTATAGGAAAACTGGTCGGTAAGGTCTGGTGAGGAACAGGCTATTTCAATATTGAAACCCCATTAATATGTGGTGTTAGATATTACTGTATGTCAGGAGGCAGGAAGTGATTCGTGACACACTAGACCGATGGTCTAATTGCATGTCAGCATATTCCGCGGGGCTGTGATGAAGCTGGACTGGGGTGGTGACTTGGTAATGGCTCTAATTTTGTTCCACACTTCTGCTAGAGTAGTTGTTCTAGTAATCTCTTGTAAATTGTTCCCAATAGGTGTTTCTCACCTGACCTTTTGAGTTCACGAAATGCTCTGTTAGCTCTGAGGAATGCCAGGAGGTTATCACTAGTTTTACTTTGCTTATAATTGTTGGCAAGCTACCTTCTCTCCTTCTTTAATGAGGATGGGGTCACGTGTCACAGGGGTTGTTTAGTGCTGCCCCTTCCATCCTTGACCTTGGGTTAACATAATATGTGGTATTGATATTTACAAGATCGCAGCAAAATTCATCCATTGACCTGGCCTACCATCTGTGGATGTAGGCCTTGTAGTCAGTTTTAGATTATCTGGATGTTAATTCTGAAGGCTTAGGATGGGGTTCACACTTGGCATCTGCAACAGTGTATTCAGTAAGTGTGCATAATGATCACTGACTAGGTGGTCTGAGATGACCTTAGCCTTGACATTACTGTCTACTAGGTTATACCCAATCACATACTCAAATCTGCCCTCATCAGATTTGTCACTTTGTCTGTGTCATATACAGTGATATTATGATTATGGATATGATTCTGAACACCTCCCATTAGAGTTACACTGGACATCACCGAGGACAGTGTGACGAGAGATTAAAGAATCCCATAAGCAGCATAGCATTGTTGCGATGGCTTTGGTAACGTCCGCTCGCAGCTCATTATACCGAACATAGATGTTATACAGCGAAAATTAACTGTTTGCTGTCTTTACTGTAAATTGTTGATAGTGAATACTATCATCATTGTGAGTTTTGATCCATTTACAGACCAGACCATTCTTTATATAAGTGAGCAGGCCACTTCCTGCTCCACTAATGTATGCTGTAAATCCAGATATCCTGGGTGCAGCTTTCTTCTGGTTGCTGGGCGTGTAAGGTTCTTGTAAACCAATCACATCAATGTTAAAAACTTTAACAAACCATTGTAGGTCATTAATTCTGCGGTTAACACTCCGTATGTTCCATAAAATGAACCTAAACGTTCGTGTTACTCGTTCCACCTTGAATTGAGTATAGAGAGTCGTGTATTGGCTTCATAGATCAACCTGACCAATAAGTTAACCGTTTCAAATTCATCACCCCTGGAGTTCTTGTTAATGCGTCTCTCAGCCCTTATTCCAGTAGGATTTCTATACACAGTTTCCTTCATTAGTCCCGCTAGTTCCTCCTCCGAAAATATTGGAAGAAGTATAGGGTTATGGACAGTTTTCAGACCTGGGGTTATTAAAAAGACCACTCTGGCAGTCTGGGGCTCAATATCCCCATTCATGCTTTCATCACTATCGGTCTCGCTCTGGCTACTCACCCTCAAGTTGGCACCATTATGAGAGGAGGCACCAGCTCCTTCAGAAGCTCCACTCACACTATCACTACCATTGTTTACTGGTACACTTACTTGGCAGGCTTTAACCTGACCTGCATTGGCTAACAAAGGAGAGTCTGTCCCTGTTGACTTCAGGTGGTGGAGGCGATCCGGCTGCATTGGCATCACTGAGTGTAACCGCTATTGTGGGTGGAGGCGGCCTCCCAGGACAGCCAGGGTGCCAGTGTCCCTGCACCTGGGCCATTGCCTGTTGATTTCAGGCGATGGAGGCGACCTGGTAGTGTTGGCGTTGAAGTCCCCCACAAGGAGGGTGGGGGTAGAGGTGATATGTTGTGGTAGAACAGGTAAAGTAGAGGTGGGGGGAGGCACATAGGCATTGACAATATTGAGGGACATACCTTTTAGTGTGATTGTGATGACGTGTTTGATGGGTCGTGTTAAAGACAGTTTCACTGTACACCGTGTCGACCAGGCTGTATTAAATCAGTTTTTTGAGTATCGACCATAGGACTCGTGGGGGGGGAGGGGGTTAAAGGCCATCTCTATGAAGATTAAGAAGTTGTTACTATTGTTTTATAGAGGGTTTAATATTGATTGTGGTTAATACTGATAGTGATGCTGGCTTTGATGACGGTGAAAGTAATAGTAATGAGATGAAGATGATGATTGAAGATTAGTAATGTGTTGATGGCGAAGGCATTATAAGACTGGCTAAGAATTATTAATCAATGCAAAGTAAAGTACTACAGGTACACATTAACGTCACTTATTAACGCTTCAGCTCAGGTAACACAAGGGTGGCCAAGCACTGGTCATTGGCACGGTAAACATCCATCAGTGAGGTCAGGAAAGGCAGACCCTAGTTCGAATAGTGGGCTGACAAAAATATATAGAACACCTGAAGATTAGGCACCCCAACTTATTTCATGTGATTAAACATTCTAACGCTCTCTGAAGGGGTTGAGCTAGGTTAGATTAGATTAATGTTAGGGAATTTAATCATCACGAATCATAAGCTGGGGTGCCTAATCTTCAAGTGATTCCAGAGTAACTTAATAGTAACAGGTGAATATAGAACATCTCAACACAGCTCGTGTTAACACGATCAAGAACAGAGAAAAAAATCACTTCAGAATATCAAAGAGAAGAAATACTCAATACCTTCACCATGCACCTGGAATGGTCTGTGTCATGAAGACATTAAGAGAGAAGAAATGATTACAGACATTTCAGAAGAGTACAAAAACAATCCCACCACCACATTTCCTTGTATCGTAATAGTTTATGCAATAGAATCCGTTCATTGCACTCTCGAACTCGCATGGTAAATATAAGCAGTTCTCAGAAACAGACCATAAATTATTATTATTACACGCTACACACACCCACACAATGCACAAGAACAGCCTTCCTACACGACTACTCCCACTATTATTATTATTACTATACTCCTCGACCCTCTGAGACAAGCGGTACTGTACACATAACGAGGGAAGCTTGTTGGAAAGTTGCCTCGGATGACCCGGGTCAGGCATGGGGGGAACCCGGTCAAGGTCACGTGATGCATGAACACGGCAGATCCGGGGAGGGGGTGAGGGTTTATATTTCACGTCCCTCACAAGTGGGGGTTCAGTTGTGTGGGGGTTGAATATTGATGCATTAAGGGGGGGGGGCTATCTTACTCTGTTTTAATCTTGGTTTATTTCCATGAGTGAGCCATACATATCGTCCACAAGTGTCTGTTCCGTAATACATTAGTTTCATAACGTCGTATCCGTCACTCATTTATAACAGTATAGTTTAGTGTAGTGTACTGTTAATTTATATTTGTTTAGGTACTTGATGAATTTGCGAGGTGCCAATACTGTAGTTTAGGCTGAGGTGTTGTTAGTACTGAGTTGCAAGCCGCGCGATCAAGAGAAAATGTGTCATTACTGAAGGAGTCAATGACGGGGGGACTGAGTAGTTCCTCGCCTGCGTGATGTGACCTCCACCACGGTATTATTTCTGACTTCTTCCCCAAGAGTTGACGGCTCAAGTGATGGTCAAAATTGCTTCAGATGAATGTAATAAAAGAGTGAAGGGTCGAGCTAGTGACGTGTAATGAGAACAAGATGACGGATTGCCTTCAAACCGGGAAAATGTGCACGATACCAGTAAAGTTTTTAATACAATAATAATAATAATAATAATAATAATAATAATAATAATAATAATAATAATAAACGGTTTATTGAAAAAGTTTGCAGTCCGAAAGCTGAAAATATACATTGGACATAAATGACTTATTACATACATTGGTGGTTTAACAAAAGCCTTCATTAGAGAAAGGTGAAGGAACATACAGTGAACATACAGATTTATGTTTACACACGTAGATCATGTGAGCTGAGGTGTTGAACAGCAGACACGTAGTGTAGTAACTCCCTCACAGATTGCGTTATGAGGGGCATCACGTGGAGTACTAGTTCCCTCACAGGTGGTGTTATGAGGGGCTTGACGTGGTGTAGTAATTCCCTCACAGATGGTGTTACGAGGGGCCTGATGATGTAGTAATTCCCTCACAGATGGTGTTATGAGGGGCCTGATGTGGTGAAGTAATTCCCTCACAGATGGTGTATGAGGGGCCTGATGTGGTGTAATAATTCCCTCACAGGCGGTGTTATGAGGGGCCTGATGTGGTGTAGTACGTGTGTGTGTGTGTGTGTGTGTTATAGTCATTATAAGAGAACTGTTCTTGTTTGTTTGTACCTGGGAAATCTATTGAGAATAGTGTGAGGGTTAGGTTAGGGTGGTGTGAGAAGTTGGTTGGATATGTTACGTTAAATTAGGGTATTGTGAGGGGAGGTGGAGTAAAGAGATTGTGATGGTTAGGTGGAAGACGTAGTAGGAGTGCTGGACTTGGGGGGGGGGGGTGTCAGAACATAGCGTTGGTAAAAAGCTGTGTTGCTTGGTTGTGTTGTCTGGCGCCCGTCCCTCACTCTCTCACTGGGGCGCATCTCTCTCAGGCCCAAGATGGACATGAAGGCAAGCATGAACTAAGCATGCTTCCCATATGGGCGCTGTAAACGCTATTGCGCTTCACCTTGCACAGAATGACAAGGGGGTGTCCAATAAACTAGCTCCCTCGGGAGCAAAAATATATTATATAAATATATGGACTATGGTCTGCCTCCATCAAGTGTCTTAGGTGCTTTAATGGTAGCAATTTAGTGTCGTGCTTATACGTGATAGTGGATAGTGAGGGAAGGAGAGACAGATAAATAAAACAAGGAAAGTTGTAGTGGCCTTCTGAAGTCCTGAGAGTAATATTGAACACGACGATGCGTATGTCGTAACTGGTCATGTTACTTTTTATGACTGTGTGTGTGTGTGTGTGTGTGACTATTTTGTTGAGTTGGTTAATACACTTGGGACAGGCTGATTGACTGTCTGATTAACATACAGACGGAGGTTGACGCTTCACCAGATACTTAAAACAAAAATACCCTTTATTATACTAAAAAAAATATAAAAAATTATCAATTACATTTGACAGTTGTGGCAGCCTGTTTTATTTTCAGCGACTGGAATCGTTTATACACTCCCAGCAGTGCCAATCAGTTCGTGATTGAGGCGAGACCTGATTGGCAGTGTGTTTATCAGGCGATCTTGAAAGTCTCACTCAGGTCAATAATATTAACATTGTACAATTTGTCTATGTCTTTCTGGCTTCATAAACTGGTTCTTTTCCTCCCAGTTTTCAGTACCAGCCACTTGCAAGGTGGCCAGGGAATGTGGGAGGTCGTTATTTGAGGTAGTAAGAGGTCGTTACTTGAGGTGGTGAGGTCGTTACTCGAGGTGGTGAGAGGTCGTTACTCGAGTTGGTGAGAGGTCGTTACTCGAGGTGGTGAGGTCGTTACTCGAGGTGGTGGGAGGTCGTTACTCGAGGTGGTGAGAGGTCGTTACTCGAGGTGGTGAAGTCGTTACTCGAGGTGGTGAGGTCGTTACTCGAGGTGGTGAGAGGTCGTTACTCGAGGTGGTGGGTGGTCGTTACTTGAGGTGATGGGAGGACGTTACTTGAGGTGCTGGGAGGTCGTTATTTGAGGTGATGGGAGGTCGTTACTTGAGGTGATGGATGTGGGCGGTGAGTGTGGATATGTGGTATGTATGTATGGGCTTGGATGACTGTTAAGTATAGGTTTAGATGTGGGGGTGGTGGGTGTGGATGTTGGGAGTGGATGGTAGGTGTGGGTGATGGTTGTGGATGGTAGGTGTGGGTGATGGTTGTGGATGGTAGGTGTGGGTGATGGTTGTGGATGGTGGGTGTGGGTGATGGTTGTGGATGGTAGGTGTGGGTGATGGTTGTGGATGATGATGTTGTGGATGGTAGGTGTGGGTGATGGTTGTGGATGGTAGGTGTGGGTGATGGTTGTGGATGGTAGGTGTGGGTGATGGTTGTGGATGGTGGGTGTGGGTGATGGTTGTGGATGGTAGGTGTGGGTGATGGTTGTAGGTTGTTGGTGGTGGATGTATGGGTGGTAGGTATGGGTGGTAGGTCAGGATGATGGATGCAGGTGTTGGGTGATGAGTGGTGGATGCAGGTGGTAGGTGTGGGTGGTGGTGGTGGGTGGTGGGGTAGTCGTTATCCCTGAGTAGCCACACGGCCGCCCGGCAACGCTGGAGTGGCCAGGCCAGTGGTGCAGTTTTTGTGGCTTGCCCCCTTGCTCCATCATGGCGGGGGGAAGGAGCCAGTCTGCTTGTGGTGGATTTCCTGCCGACTCCATGCTGAGGCAGCAGAACCCAGGGAGAGACTGTCTGCTGGGTGTACTGTAGATGATCTGCTTACTAGCTGATCAAAGGGATGATGAGTCAAACCAGCAGGGAAAGGGTCCTGTTGCTCCCTGCTTATAAGTGGTTACTGCTTACCTGGCACTAGAGTGAGTGGGAGGAGGGTGGTGGGTGAGACCGCCAAAACACGTGACGCCCTGGGAAGCTGTCACAGTCTCCTTCACCTAACCCGGGATTAGGTATATAACTACCCAGGTAAACAGATCGATAACCATATAACACTTATGAACAAGCTGGATGGAATAACAATCGAGTCTTATAGTCAAGGTTGTGTTGTGTTGAACATATTGTATAACTTTTCTTCTGTTGTTGAGTCACTCCTGTGTTGTTACGGGGCCTCGAGTAATAGGGTGGATATTGACCCCGGGATAAATAGATTTAGTTAAACATCCTAATAGAATATCTCTTTTTTTTCCCAGCTTTCTAGTGGTGTGTTACCGTGTGCAGATTAATAGTGAAGAGTGAGCAGGTTTCAGGGCAGGAAGACGTCTTAGGTCAGCCACCTTCATTATCTCTCCATCATTATCTTACATTTAAACAATTGTCTTTATTCACCGAGTTGGCTTTTTATTATTATTAGTGGGTATTTGATGTGTGTGTGTGTATGTGTGTGTGTGTGTGTGTGTGTGTGTGTGTGTGTGTGTGGTATAATGCGTGTGTACGGTACATTAGTGGTGGTGATGATGGTGGTGGACGTGGGTGGTCACTGGTCTGCATCCTTGGGTCCTCGCCGGCTGAGATGCACCAACACCACCCCCACCACCAAATCAACCTACCCCCCACCCCCCCCCCACTCTACCATCACCCTACCTTATCACAACCACTACCATCATTATCAATATACCAATACCACCATCACCACCACAGCTACTACCATCACCACCACCCCCACCACTACCACCACAGCTACTACCATCACCACCACCCCCACCACTACCACCACAAAACCAACTATCACCACAAAATACAATTCTGAAAGACTTGCACACAGAAAAACAAAACAAAAAGAATATCAGACAATTAGCGAGATAAAAATCAAGAGAGAAAGTAGTTAATATTTTCTTTTGTTAATGATGTTGAACTTGAAGTGTTGTTGGATGTCTGAGCGTTTGTATAATAGCTTGAGGATACATATAAAGACTAGTAGACGGATGGTGTAGCCTTCCCTTGTCATGTAGGTGAGACTGTGTGTGTGTGTGTGTGGTGGACTGGTGCCCACAAGGTAAGGGTGACAGAGGTAAGTGGGGTTTAAGGTAGTATATACAGGTAGTGAACATGTCCTCTACACCATATTGGCTCTCTCACACACAGCGTTAACCCCGCCCAGGTAATCATTACTACTACTACTACTACTACTACTACTACTACTACGACTCACTTATCATCGTTGTCTTACTCATTTTCACCTCATTACCTGTCTGTCTCATCAGCTATATCTCCTTCCCTGCCTCATTTAGCCACACCTGTCTGTCTCGTTTAGCCACACTCACACCTGTTTGTCTCACTTAGCCACACCTTCACCTGTCTTACTTAATTTCTCCTCATTACCTGTCTCTTTCACTCAGCCACACTAACTCTATCTGTCTGTCTCATTTAGCTACACCTCACTACTTGTCTGTCTCAGTCAACCACATCTCCACCTGTCTCTCTCACTCAACCACACCTCCACCTGTCTGTCTCAGTCAACCAAACCTCCACCTGTCTCTCTCACTCTACCACACCTGTCAGTCACACAAGAAGCCTCAACAGGTGTGAAGGCTATTTAATTTTCTCCACTCTTATAATTTAATAATAATTCTCATTCACGGTTAAGTAGTGCAGTTTCACAAGTCATAATGAAGACGGTTACCTCACTCGCTCCCTCCCCCTCCCCTCCTCCTCCTCTTCCCCCTCCTCCTCCTCTTCCCCCTCCTCCTCCTTTCGCTTCCTGTGCAACCCGGTGCTTAATTTTCATGGACTTTTTCCGGCTTTCATTCTAGTAGAATTTATTTTCAACTGACGTGTGTAATTGGTCACTGCAAAACCTCTTGTCTGTTAGATAAGACTCACTATTTAATCCTGCTGTCTGTGAACGTCATCAGTTTCCGGTGTTTTAAAATGCACGAGTTCAACCCCCTCCTATAATGAGCAGCAAGTCATATGTTGTGGTAGTTAGAGTGTAAACAATGGTTATGGCGGTATATATATATAGAGAGAGAGAGGGTGGGTCTTAGGCTAGGAAGATGTCTTGCTCGCGTCCGTCTTGAAGCGCGTATTGGCCGATATGTAGTCGGTGTTAAGTGAAATGAAAGAAAAAAACCAGTGTTCGTAATTTCCTTATCTGGTTGTTATGGATGAGCCACCTGCCTTGTGATAGTTATTCTTAGTGTTGTGGTGGTTGAGTTTTGTTTTGATTTTGTAAGTGTTTTGTTGTTTTGTATTATTCGTGTGTTTACGAAATGTCATCATCACCTCATCAACAAACTTGTGGTTCAGGAGGAGGAAGAAAACGGGTCATGGTGAAGGTTACAAGGTGGGTGGTCACTGTCGTCTCTGAGGGAAGGTGAAAGGTCAAGGTCACGGGATTTGGTCTAACACACACACACACACACACACACCTTACGCCTATAGTATCTTCTTCGTCCTACTTAAAATCGCATTTTGATCTTACAGTAGACTTATAAAAAAATAGGTCTTTTTAAAACGGGGATCCAGGAAACGCTCATTAATCCTCTGTTATCAATCAGTGTTTATACAGGAGGGTGAGAATAAACTCGACACACAGGTGGGTCTTGGGGAACCTGTTTTTTCTCTCACCTGTACGTTTGTGTACCGTGTGTGTGTCTTCTTGTTGTTATTCCCTGACTTAAAAGAGTTTTAATTATAATAACTATCTTCATTTGTTTACATAATGACGTGTGTATGTAAATTTTTTTGTGATTTATTTTTATTTTTCATTAAAGTACATAATCTACTGTATACCTTTATGTTTAATTTTCTGTTATTTTACAAGTATATAAATATGTTCAGTGTATGTGTATAGTGTCTTAATAAATAATAATGTTTCTTTATGGTGTATATGTAAAACTTATCATTACTATTCCGATTAATTCTGTGTCTGTGTAATATTAGTCGTTAAACTCACCTTTTCTCCCCAATTATCGTGTGAAATCGTAAATCATGATCCGTGTTTGTGTGTGACGGTGGCAGTTTGTTCCGGACCAGCATACCGTGGTTTCTCTAGCCTAGGTGATTATATAAAGGCCACAAACTGATGACAAACTGGTTAGGAGTATAAATGAGGCGTTCAACACCTTGTATCTGTCAGCTCACGAGACCCAGATGAGGTATGGTCGGGCGCATCATCGTAAAACATCATCCCGATAACTCTTGCGGGTCTTAATGGCTCTGGACTGCATATCGATACCCACATGTGCTAATTCAGCTGAAACTCGTTGGGTATTGGTAGTTTTATGGAGCACTGAGAGAGTTAATAGCTCTTGGGGAGCTATCTCAGTACTTTGATATCTCGCTGAGGTTGTGGTCATTAATAACATTGCTTGGTTTTATGGGTCATTTGAGAGAGTTTTGATAGCTCCACCGAATCTGTCGGATGCTCGGATACGTTTATATAGCTGGAGCTGTGAACACTGGTAGACTGCTGGTTTTATGGATGATTCATAGGTGATGTCTGTGAGGAGAGCAGTCGATACCCAGGACAGTTTTCGTGACAAGGTGGCTGGGTAACAATTCGCTGTACCAAAGAATGCTAAACCTGACCAAGAAAAATACGGGACTGGAGCATTGTATGGTTTAATTTGTCAACATTGTTAAAGAGAGACCTGGAGCATTGTATGGTTTAATTTGTCAACATTGTTAAAGAGAGACCTGGAGCATTGTATGGTTTAATTTGTCAACATTGTTAAAGAGAGACCTGGAGCATTGTATGGTTTAATTTGTCAACATTGTTAAAGAGAGACCTGGAGCATTGTATGGTTTAATTTGTCAACATTGTTAAAGAGAGACCTGGAGCATTGTGTGGTTTAATTTGTCAACATTGTTAAAGAGAGACCTGGAGCATTGTGTGGTTTAATTTGTCAACATTGTTATAGAGACCTGGCGCATTGTATGGTTTAATTTGTCAACATTGTTATAGAGAGACCTGGCGCATTGTATGGTTTAATTTGTCAACATTGTTATAGAGAGACCTGGAGCATTTTGTGGTTTAATTTGTCAACATTGTTATAGAGAGACCTGGAGCATTGTATGAGAGAAACATCACAACTCGCCGAATCTTTTGTCGACATTGTGTTTTTGAGAGATTTCTTCAGTTGCCGCCGCTCGACAGCACAATATTGTCCATTTATTTTCTCAGAGGTCACAAGCAGTCACTATCCGAACCTGATTTGAACAGGCTTATTATATTAGCTTTAGGCTACATAATTACACGTGTTATTCATTACTACTACTACTACTACTTTTTTACGCAATCTCCAACCTCCCCTTATAGCCACTACTACTACTACTTTGTCGATAGTTACCGTCAACACAGGGGGGGGGGGGTGAGGTGTAGCCCCTTGGGACGTCCTGCGCGGGGGAAGGTCGTTAGGTTATACTCAACAGACCGCTAATTAACCGTAGCACATGAAGGGATACAGTTCCCCAGTGTCTTAATTATATGATGAAGACTTTGTAGTGGATTGAATCATTGCTCTTACTGTGGGTGTGTGTGGGTGTGGGTGTGTGGGTGTGGATGTGTGTGTTTAGGTATTACATCCAGTTATTGTTTGTAAGTATGTCGTCTCTTGATAATGAATCGCTACTGTGTGTTCTTTGTCTCTGAAATTACTCTGGATACCCGGATTAATTCTGATAATCTGTCATAATCTGTCTATAATTTGGTGGTTAATGATGCTTAAGTGATTATTTATGTAATTATTTGAATATTCTGATTGCTTAGAATACAAGATTACTCTACCCAATTATTCTCTGTAGTTACACATATCTCATAAAATTCTGATTATCTTAGTTACTCTGACTGGTTAATTGTGACGCCTCTATCTGATTATTCTAATTATCTCGGTATTCAGATGTTAGCGTTGATTAAGCTGTTTATTTAGGAGTTGTGGACGTGGATTAATGAGAGGTGTTGTACTTATAAGTGTACCTTGATTACCTTGTCGGCGTTGATGAATACAGGTGTGTGAACCCGGAAGATGCTGGCAGCGTTACTTAATAATTACTAGATAAGAAATTAATGCAGGTAAGAGGTTGTTTTATCATGCATGTAATTATTGGATGAGAAACTGATTTAAGGAAATTAATTTTTATAATTTTATGTTGTTATTGGAAAAGGAATTTGTTTTTTCCTCGGAACCCATTATTGTATTTTTTTATTTTTCATTTGTTTCATCTGCGTTCTGTTAATTATTACACACACACACACACACACACACACACACACACGTGACGGGTCCCAGGCGCCGCGACATCGTAGATCAGTGTCCGGAGGCGCACGTCGTCCAGAAGCTGAGGAGCACAAAACGCACTGAC
Organism: Homarus americanus; assembly: GCF_018991925.1. Lineage (NCBI taxonomy): Eukaryota > Metazoa > Arthropoda > Malacostraca > Decapoda > Nephropidae > Homarus > Homarus americanus. Next base: position 223,348 of record NW_024716501.1, on the reverse strand, counting down.
CAAACAAACAGTGATAAGACTCCACTCACGTTGCCTGTGGTGGAGGGGGAGTCAATGCTGTGGAGGAGGGGAGTCATGCTGGAGGAGGGGGAGTCAATGCTGTGGGAGGAGGGGAGTCAATGCTGTGGAGGAGGGAGCCAATGCTGTGAGGTGGAGTGCCAGGTGGGAGGGGGGAGTCAATGCTGTGGTGGAGGGGGAGCCAATGCCAGGTGGAGGGGGGGAGTCAACGCTGTGGTGGAGGGAGGGAGTCAACGCTGTGGTGGTGTGGCGGAGGCGAGTCAGCGCCGTGGTAGGGGGGCAGGAATTATTTGACTGGAGGATGTTGAAAGACGCAACAGAAAAATAGCTTTAAATTTCAAATACCTTTTTTCTCCCGAATAGAAAGAGTTATTTATTGTTCAGGGTGTGTATTGTACAAGGTGTTCTGGTCAAGTCTCAGGCGTCCAGCAACAAGGCGGTGACTGGTACTCTCCTCTTCCCCTCGTATCAACACTTGTTTAACTGGTAAAGATTGTATTCCTCTGTGAGTGGTTCAGATCATTTATTAATCGCTGATACAGTCGGAAATATTGTTAATTAAGATCCCGAGATACGGTATATTATTTAAGTTGAAAATCTGTTAAAGATTATGAAACTTTACCCAAATAAGGAACTTTGGAAGGACTGTCGAAACATAATCTTTATCCTAAAATGGAAAATCGCTTTGGGTTAGCGTGTGTGCGAAGCTTTTAATTTGTTCTATATTTGTAAATCTTCAAAGGTGTACATTGTAATTTGCTGAAGTATTTAGGTGTACAGTGCGTGTCGGGTATTATCTCTGCGTGGCGACACATCCTCATAGATTAGACACTTTAGGTACGGAGTCTCCCCATAAAGAAATCATTTTGGTATTGGATCTTTCTGGGTGATATAATGGACTAGGGTAATGATAATTGTAAAGGTCACACACACACACACACACACACACACACACACACACACACACACACACACACACACACACACACACACACACACACACACACACACACACACTTACACACACACCTCTCACCTCGTGTTTTATGGTCTGGTAGTAACGTGTCTCATCCTTAAAACCTTTTTAGTAATATTTCGAATTTGGTTGTAAGTCTCCCTCAATTATTTGAGTTACACGAAGCTTCACTTTCAGTGTTTTATAAATTATAATTGTTTTTGTTTTAGTTTTGTTTTTCCTAATCAGTTTTTGTTCGTAAAAAAATCGTCACTCATTTCATATCATTAATATAATTCGTGGTGAAGGTTTTAGCCATATGTAAAGTAAAATTCAGGTGTTGGTCTGTGGTTGAGGGGAGGAGGAGGGTGAGGTGTTTCTTCATCTGGCTGTTGTACTCTGTGTTTGGTCTTCATCGTGAGGAAAGAAGGTTGTGGCGGGGCCAGCGTGTTCCCGTACCTGTTCTTCGGGGGTGAAAGCTCCTCTCACGGCTTAGTTTGCAACTTGAGTCCAAGAGACCAATAAAACCCATCGTTGCCACAACCTCTCGCTGAGCTCTCTCTCCGGCCTGTTGACTGTATCCATCTGCCGGGTGACAGAAACCTTTACCATAATCGTAAATAACAGCGGTACACACACACACACACACACACACACCTCCTCTACCCCTGGCGGAGTTTTGATTACATTAAACATTGACTGTGTCAGCGGGGAACCGAAGTGTGTTGGCAGCGCTGGTGAAATGAGCAAGGTCCTTGTTTACGGCCAGCGGTGCTAGCAAGGCTCTCCGGCCTGGCCCGACAAAAACTGGACGTTCCCCCTGTTCTATTTCCAAGCTCCATGCGTGGGCGTGGGTGGTGTGTGGCGCCAGCCTTACCAGCGGGGAGTGCACCACTCCACACTCCAGGTGATTAGGCTTTGCCATTCGAGATTACCAAGTTGTACTACAGAGTTTTAGATATTTTTATGTTTTCCTTTATTTATATTCTAATTTAAGTATCTCGCTACACTGGTTCAGCTGTCTCCACTCGACCAAGCTTTACTGCCTTGATTATCTGGTGTACTGTGGTCGTGAGGCGTTACTCCGTCATTATCGTGCTTTCTTGCCCTGGTGTGTCTGCCTTCACTACACTCATATACTGCCTCTCTGCTGGCCTCATCCACCTCACCATAATAGTTTAAATGGTTTACTACTACTTTGTAATTGGTTCTATAAAGCAGTGATGGCTTTTCAAGTATCAGGATCTATTTTAGTGTGTTTCAAAGACTTCATTTATATCTCCTCAACGTTAGTCATGTGATTGTCTAATAATAATAACTAAATATAGATATTTTTGAACAACTTCACTCCACTACTTGGTCGGTAAGAGGTTCATTAGTGCACCCGAACCAGACTTGGATCCGATTTTGAGGGTGAGGCAGAATCCATTGTTGTTTTGGCTCAAGCTGTCTGTTGTTAGAGCCATTTTATTTGGAAGCTGAGTCTGTGACAACGATGGTGGTAGTGATGAATATGATGGTGATAATAATGGTGATGAATATGATGGTGGTGAATGGTAATGATAGTGGTGGTAGTGTTGGTGGGTGGGTCAAGTTTGAATCTAAATCTGAGTCCCGTTCACCATGAGTCTTCCCCTTTTTTCCTCCTCGGATTAATCTTGAGGGGGGGAATCATTTTCCTCCCCAAGTCTACCTGAGTAACATTTGATTTTACTTATCATAATAGAGAGTCAGTTCAGGTAAATGGTGTAGTTCTGGAGCATGATAGATTATTTAGAACTCGAGGTACAGGTGAAAGAGTTATAAGTGCAGGTGAGAGAGAGAGCTATAAGTGTAGGTGAGAGAGAGAGTTATAAGTGTAGGTGAGAGAGAGAGCTATAAGTGCAGGTGAGAGAGAGAAAGAGTCATAAGTGCAGGTGAGAGAGAGAGCTATAAGTGCAGGTGAGAGAGAGAGTTATAAGTGTAGGTGAGAGAGAGAGTTATAAGTGTAGGTGGAGAGAGAGCTATAAGTGCAGGGGAGAGAGAGTTATAGTGGGGAGAGAGAGTTATAAGTGCAGGTGAGAGAGAGAGTATAAGTTTAGGTGAGAGAGAGATTATAAGTGTAGGTGAGAGATTTAAGGCAGGTGAGAGAGAGAGGTTATAAGCAGGTGAGAGAGAGAGTTATAAGTGTAGGTGAGAGAGAGAGAGCTATAAGTGCAGGTGGAGAGAGAGAGAGGTGAGAGAGAGTTATAAGTGCAGGAGAGAGAGTATGAGGAGAGAGAGTTATAAGTGTAGGTGAGAGAGAGGGTGAGGTGAGGGAGAGGTAGGTGAGAGAGAGAGAGCTATAAGTGCAGGTGAGAGAGAGAGTTATAAGTGCAGGTGAGAGAGAGAGTTATAAGTGCAGGTGAGAGAGAGTATAAGTTTAGGTGAGAGAGAGAGTTATAAGGTAGGTGAGAGAGAGAGAGTGCAGGTGGAGAGAGAGTTATAAGTGTGGGTGAGAGGAGAGTATTGCAGGTGAGAGAGAGAGTTATAAGTGCAGGTGAGAGAGAGAGTTATAAGCAGGTGAGAGAGAGAGTTATAAGTGCAGGTGAGAGAGAGTTATAAGTGTGGTGGAGAGAGAGAGCTATAAGTGCAGGTGAGAGAGAGAGTTATAAGCAGGTGAGAGAGAGGTTATAAGTGCAGGTGAGAGAGAGTTATAAGTTTAGGTGAGAGAGAGTTATAAGTGTAGGTGAGAGAGGAGTTATAGTGCAGGTGAGAGAGGTTATAAGTGTAGGTGAGAGAGAGAAGGAGGGAGAGAGTTAAGTGCAGGTGAGAGAGAGAGTTATAAGTTTAGGTGAGAGAGAGAGTTATAAGTTTAGGTGAGAGAGAGTTATAAGTGCAGGTGAGAGAGAGGTTATAAGTGCAGTGAGAGAGTTATAAGCAGGTGAGAGAGTTATAAGTGCAGGTGAGAGAGAGTTATATGTGCAGGTGAGAGAGTTATATGCAGGTGAGAGAGTTATAAGCAGGTGAGAGAGTTATAAGTGCAGGTGAGAGAGTTATAAGTGCAGGTGAGAGAGAGTTATATGCAGGTGAGAGAGAGAGAGTGCAGGTGAGAGAGAGAGAGTATAAGTGCAGGTGAGAGAGGAGAGAGAGTTATAGTGCAGGTGAGAGAGAGTTAGGCAGGTGAGAGAGAGTTATAAGCAGGTGAGAGGAGAGTTATAAGTGCAGGTGAGAGAGAGAGAGCTATAAGTGCAGGTGAGAGAGAGAGTTATAAGTGCAGGTGAGAGAGAGAGTTATAAGCAGGTGAGAGAGAGGTTATAAGTTTAGGTGAGAGAGAGAGTTATAAGGTGTGAGAGGAGTAGGCGGGAGAGAGAGTTATAAGTGTAGGTGAGAGAGAGAGATAAGTGCAGGCGGTGAGAGAGTTATAAGCAGGTGAGAGAGAGTTATAAGTGCAGGTGAGAGAGAGTTATGGGAGTAGGCAGGTGAGAGAGAGAGTTATATGTGCAGGTGAGAGAGAGAGTTATAAGTGCAGGTGAGAGAGAGAGTTATAAGCAGGTGAGAGAGAGTTATAAGTGCAGGTGAGAGAGAGAGAGGGGCAGGTGAGAGAGAGAGTTATAAGTGCAGGTGAGAGAGAGTTATATGCAGGTGAGAGGAGAAAGTGGGGGAGTTTAAGTGCAGGTGAGAGAGAGAAAGTGCAGGTGAGAGAGAGAGAGGGCAGGTGAGAGAGAGGTTATAAGTGCAGGTGGAGAGAGAGTTATATGTGCAGGTGAGAGAGAGTTATAGTGCAGGAGAGAGTTATAAGTGCAGGGAGAGAGGCAGGAGGAGAGAGTGTGCAGGGGAGGAGGGTTATAGTGCAGGAGGAGATGCAGGTGAGAGAGAGAGTATAAGGAAGGTGAGAGAGAGATTATAGTGCAGGTGAGAGAGAGGTTATAAGCGGTGAGGTGAGAGAGTTATAAGTGCAGGTGAGAGAGAGTATAAGTGAGGAGAGAGAGTTATAAGTGCAGGTGAGAGAGAGAAATAGTGGGGAGTTATAAGTGCAGGTGAGAGAGAGTTATATGCAGGTGAGAGAGAGAGTTATATGTGCAGGTGAGAGAGAGTTATAAGTGCAGGTGAGAGAGTTATAAGTGCAGGTGAGAGAGTTATATGTGCAGGTGAGAGAGAGAGATAGTGCAGGTGAGAGAGAGAGCAGGCGGTGAGAGAGAGGTTATAAGTGAAGGTGAGAGAGAGAGTTATAAGTGCAGTGGGAGAGAGTTATATGTGCAGGTGAGAGAGGAGTTATATGCAGGTGAGAACTTGTGTTGACACTGTGTTTATGGTCTGAATTATGTACTGTGTAGTGGGTGTGTGTGTTGGTCGTTTAGTGCTTCATGGCTCTCCTTAGGTCTCTCCAGTGCTTCATGGCTCTCCTTAGGTCTTCCAGTGCTTCATGGCTCTCTTAGATCTTCTCCAGTGCTTCATGGCTCTCCTTAGATCTTCTCCAGTGCTTCATGGCTCTCCAGATCTTCTCCAGTGCTTCATGGCTCTCTGATCTTTCCAGTGCTTCATGGCTCTCCTTAGATCTTCTCCAGTGCTTCATGGCTCTCCTTAGATCTTCTCCAGTGCTTCATGGCTCTCCTAGATCTTCTCCCAGTGCTTCATGGCTCTCCTTAGATCTTCTCCAGTGCTTCATGGCTCTCCTTAGGTCTTTCCAGTGCTTCATGGCTCTCTCCTTAGATCTTCTCCAGTGCTTCATGGCTCTCCTTAGGTCTTCTCCAGTGCTTCATGGCTCTCCTTAGATCTTCTCCAGTGCTTCATGGCTCTCCTTAGATCTTCTCCAGTGCTTCATGGCTCTCCTTAGTCTTCTCCAGTGCTTCATGGCTTCCTAGATCTTCTCCAGTGCTTCATGGCTCTCAGGTCTTCTCCAGTGCTTCATGGCTCTCCTTAGATCTTCTCCAGTGCTTCATGGCTCTCCCTAGACTTTCTCCAGTGCTTCATGGCTCTCCTAGATCTTCTCCAGTGCTTCATGGCTCTCTCTAGATCTTCTCCAGTGCTTCATGGCTCTCCTTAGGTCTTCTCCAGTGCTTCATGCTCTCCTTAGATCTTCTCCAGTGCTTCATGGCTCTCTTAGATCTTCTCCAGTGCTTCATGCTCTCCTTAGATCTTCTCCAGTGCTTCATGGCTCTCCTAGGTCTTCCAGTGCTTCATGTCTCCTTAGGTCTTCTCCAGTGCTTCATGGCTCTCCTTAGATCTTCCAGTGCTTCATGGCTCTCCTTAGGTCTTCCAGTGCTTCATGGCTCTCTTAGATCTTCTCCAGTGCTTTGGCTCCAGATCTTCTCCAGTGCTTCATGGCTCTCCTTAGATCTTCTCCAGTGCTTCATGGCTCTCCTTAGATCTTCTCCAGTGCTTCATGGCTCTCCTTAGATCTTCTCCAGTGCTTCATGGCTCTCCTTAGGTCTTCTCCAGTGCTTCATACCTATAGTGACGGTCCATTCCTGTTGTGTGAAAGTATGGACCCATTATATCAGGGCGTTAGTAACCTCTTGTAAAAAATTAAGTGTTGGAATTGACTCTTATAATTATATCCATATTTTTCATGTCTTAGTATTTTTTTTGGACGGGGGCTAATTATCATGTACTGTATACTGTATTAGGGACGGGGGCTATGTCGTACTGTATACTGTATTAGCTAAGTGTCGTACTGTATACTGTATTAGGACGGGGCTATGTCGGGTATTAGGACGGGGCTAAGGACGAGTATTGTATACTGTATTAGGACTAAGTGTCGTGTACTGTATACTGTATTAGGGACGGGGGCTAAGTGACGAGTACTGTATACTGTATTAGGGGCTAAGTGTCGTGTACTGTATACTGTATTAGGGACGGGGGCTAAGTGACGAGTACTGTATACTGTATTATAAGAAAAAACCTCATTTATTGCAAGTCGTATATCAAATTTATTTACGAGGTTCGAAACTGGTTCAAAGCCACATGAGATAGTGCAGTGTTATCTACGGGTAGTGAGCAGTTCGGAGAATTAGTTTCAATGTTCCGGAGTATCAAAACGTGTAGAGAGAGGGACTTTTTGATCTTGAATACGAGTCCGCATTAACAGGATCTTCGGTATAGTAAGTAGTGTACCGCCACACACACACACACACACACACTATTGTATGTCTTCTGTTGCCTTTATTCCTGTTTGTAGCCTGTCTTGTTGCTGTGTGTGTGTGTGTTCAGTCAGTCAGTCACTTAGGAGTAAAATAAAGTCTTACTGAAGACATAGTCAACATACAGTATTATTTTCATACTAACATTCATATTGTTAAACATTCCTCAAGTGTGTTTAGTGCGTGTTAACTGTTTCTTCAGTAGATCAAAACACCATATTGGCTATACACTAAAGTCTCTAAATCCTTTCTCTCATTTACACATGAAAAAATATTTACATTTAAAGTACAGTTCAAAAACTCTTGGTTTAGGTTAAGTGTGTAAACTACGTCTGGCGTCTTTATAGGTGAATTTATTGCATTTAGAGTCGAAAATCAGTATCCAGTTGGTGTTTTCTTCCCCGACGTATAAGGATATTACAACCTTCAAGTGGTCATGTTGGTAGACAGTAGCTGGCGGCTCCTTGTAGCTGGGAGGGTGACACCGCCCTCGTCAACACCGCCATCATGATATAAATTGTCAATATTGACTTCTGCCAAGACGAGGAGGTGCATCGCAAAGCTCGGTGTATTTTATTCATTACTTTTATCCTCTCCTACCTCCATGTATTGGGTGGATCAGGGTATACAGCCACGCCGAAGAAGGGAAGATAGAAGATAAGAGTGTGCAAGGTAAGTGTAGGAAGCGACAGGAAAGGCAAAAGACAACATGTGGACATATCGACACGTATTTACTCTCTCTCTCTCAACTTGCAGACGCTGTACACAAAATGAATCCGAGTATCCATGCACTGAACCTCAGCGCCACATGTACACTGTACAGTCACTCTGCATGCTGAATTGAATAGTCAGATTCGTTTAATGCAGATCATAATTGATATTTATGAAAGAACGGAACAGAATGAAAAATGAATAAGCCACTGTGACGCAACATTAACTGCTGCAGAAATGGCACAGTCATCACATGGGATTAACGAGGATGTTGCATTAGCCAGCAATCAGTGGTGCAACATGGTGACGAGTTGGCAAATTTGCAGTTGGGAGGTGACAGCACAGCACCGGTGGCCGCCATCCTCGAACCACCAACCGAAGAGCATAATATGAGCGCCTGACATGTCAGACCCGCCAACTGAGGACAGAGAGTCTACACCTCCTACTGTCAACTAGTGTTGTTGGTGCTGATGTGACACCAGTGGTGAGTGTCGCCGCTGGCAGCTCCCGCCGTCAGCGTGGTGTGGGAGGAGGAGAATGATGACTCACGGTGATTTCCAAAACTTGATGGTGTTGTGTGGTCGTATCAAGTGTTTATCGGAGCTTGATTTGATGTTGATCCGCCTTCAAGGAGTTTGAGGTAACTCCAAGTTGTGTGGTGAACATTTGGCAAGTATTATGATCAGTCATTACGTTAGCTTGTCTGTCTGTTACGCGCTGGTCTTCTGATCAATGCTTCAAGGTTACACTCCTGAAGGTGTCACCTGGAAACACTGTGAGGTGATTGACATCCGTAAAATGTTCGTATCCCGCGAGAAAAACATTGTTTTGGGGGTAATTTCGGAACTAAAGTTAAAAAAGAACTCAAGAGTTAACCAAACTGCTGGCATTCAGAACGTTTTTATTTTTCTATCTTATCTTTTAGTAAAATATAGAGTAATTATGTTATGGATGTGTCGCTTGGGTGCTCGTAAACTTGTGTCTTTTCCTGGGATTAAGTCTATATGTTTAGATATTTTGATGAAGCTTCATTTGAATATGTATATCACGAGATGAAGGACAGAACAATGTATTAAAGTTTGTGTCAAAGGTCGAATTTGGTGATACATACGATTGTGAATGTGTGTTTAATTATTTCCATAGCGTGTGTTAGTGAGGTCCGCTCTAGATCCTGGAAATTAAAAGTGGTGTGGAGGGTTGCCATATGACTTCCCGAATAATACCACTTCTCTTATCGTCATTCTTACATAATAGCTTGATTTGATTTTTCATTTATGCTTCGAACCTTTTGCTTGTGGTTGATGGTGATCAGAGGTCACCCCAGCGTCTTCTGAGTTATTACCTTCACACTTTCACATTAGAGTCCGGCCTTCACCTGAAGAGTTTGGAGGAACGACCAGGGTCTACTGTGTTGGCTAAATACCGTTAATCGAGACGACCTTCATTATATATTCTTCATATCGTTAACTGGTATTTAAATGAGGGAATAACAAGGGGAGGGATGGAGCTCATGATGAAGTTGACTTTACGGAGTGTCATGCGAGTCATTACCAAGGTGTGAGTGAAGGTTAACGAGTGACAAATCAGCACGGGCTCTCTTGGTCTATGGCGTTCATCTTACTACAGCATAACTTAGTGGTCATTGTCACCCTGTGCTAGCCTCCAACCCCACTGCGCCCAACCCCCCTACCCCAACTCCCTCCCAACTCCCCAACTCCCCTACCCCTACCCCCCTAACCCCCAACTCCCCTACCCTCAACCCTACCCCCTAGCCCCACCCCTAGTCAACCCCCTTGGGAGGTAGTTGCTAGCTGGCCCAGCGGGACATGTTGTAAAGGAGATTAGCTTTTGCCAGGCATATTGTGGTATAGGGTGAGGGTGACGGCTCTACCACCATGCCTGGTAACTCTCTGATTTATTGTGCACCCACGACTCACCCACCCTCACCACCACCTCACCACCCACCACCCACCACACCACCCACCTCACCACTACCACCCACCTTCACCACTACCACCGTGCACCCACCTTTACCACCTCACCACCCACCACCTCACCCACCTTCACCACTACCACCCACCTTCACCACCCACCCACCCTTTACCACTACCACCCACCCACCACCACCACCACCCACCACCACCACACCACTACCACCCACCCTTTACCACTACCACCCACCCTCACCACCACCACCCACCTTCACCACACCACCCACCCTTTACCACTACCACCCATCCTTACCATCACCACCACTACCCACCCTTACCATCACCACCACCACCCACCCTTCACCACCACCCACCCACTACCACCACCACCACACCACTCACCACCACTCACCACCCACCCACCCCACCACTTTCACCACTACCACCCACCCTTACCACCCACCCACCACTACCACCCACCTACCACCCACCCACCCTACCCACCTCACCACACCCACCCTTTACCACTACCACCCACCACTCACTACCACACCTTTACCATCACCACCACTATCCACCCTTTACCATCACCACCACCCACACCACCACACACCACCACCCACACCATCACTCACCACCACCACCTACACTGAAGAAACCCTGTACAGTATAGCATCACCAGGCCCAAGACCACCTTCGTACTGTAAGAACTTTCCATCCTATTCACTCACTCACTCTTAGCATAAAGCATACATAATACGTACCCACATAGACTCTTGTGGTTGTCAGTCATGGTTACGGTAAACTGTGGTGGTAGTGGTGATGGTTGTTGTTGTGGTGGTTGTTGTTATTGTGATGGTTGTTGTGGTGGTTGTTGTGGTGGTGGTGGTTGTTGTGGTGATGGTTGTTGTGGTGGTTTTTGTGGCGGTGGTGGTGGTGTTGGAGGTGGTTCCCTGCGGTACACACTACACTGGTCTCTTACTGCTTCACGAGAGTTCCTTCCTCAGTGACCTGTTTACACACCCCTCAGCCCAGACTCACTGAAGAGCGACGTATTTGTAAATCGTTCGTCGGGTTTCTTGTCATCTCTGTTTTATAAATATGCAATACTTACTTTATTTATTAGTTACATTTAAACATTACTCGAGGTGTTTTATAAAATATACTTTTTTTTATAGCGCTAAAAGGTAGAAATTTTGTTGTAAAATTTATAGTTTGTATAATTATGAAACTTTTTTTTTTGGTTGAGGATATTTGACTCACTGTCTGATTGAAACAAAATTCACGTTTGATTTAATTGTAATTTTTTGAACACAGTAACTTATGTTGAGTTCTTTGTTGCGTCTCCTAGCTTCATCAACCCCTTGAAAACTTTTCGTATGTTGACTAATGCAGCAGCGAGGTGTTGTAAATATAATGAACACTTAAATTACTCATTATTATTTTTTTTTAATTTATTACAAACACTGTTGTTTATTTAGTTTTCCTTGCGTGGTATATAAAAAGTTGCTGACCTCTTGTGTCGGTGAAGTTATATATAATGTGTGAAGACAAACAACACTGGCCAAAAAAATCTTATGTAAATACCGTTGAAGGTGGCGCACATAACTCAGTGTTGGAGCTGTTGTTTTATTTATACCCGTATTAGTAATATTAATGTTTGCTACAGAAGTTGTGACGTGCCTAACCTTGTTCCCGGAGAAGCAGGCACCCACTTGCCTCATTATTATGGTGGACACAGGTAGCCCACGGTCACACAAAGTTTAAAAGCGCTCGTGTGGTGTGTTTTAATATGATTTAATTACCTTGTAGTGGATTGGTTGAACTGGAGTGATGGATGGGGAGCACCTGGCCACGTGTGTGTGAGAGCTAGTCGGCTACATGACCACACCTGAGGTTACTACCTGTATGCTAATAATCTATTCTCTTTTCCACAGGTATGTGTTCTTGAGTGGAGGGCGAGGGAAAGTAGTAGGGGTAAGTATAAGAAACACAGAGAGAGAGAATTTTTGTTTGACTAAACCCTTTTCACCCCCATATAGTCGTTACCTTCCTTGCACCAGCTAGACGCATCTGATAATAACCCCTATTTTTGTGGAGTTCTGACCTTGAACTTTGACCTACAACGCCTGATACCTTTAAAGGGATGCCATGCCATGGTGGATGTTACTGTCCTGTGTGCTTCGGGGCATACATGATAAACAGACGCCTATATCACCCCCACCAACACACCTGACCTCATTTGTGCCAGATGATGTGTGTGTGTGTGTGTGTGTGTGTGTGTGTGTGTGTGTGTGTGTGTGTGTGTGTGTGATTAATAATAAATTGTAAGAGTTTTATAAGTGGTATGGCGGTGTAAGTAGACCTTGTAAAAGTGTTAAGTTGCAGGGCGAGGAGGTTCACAAGTGGTGGTGGAGGTTGACGGCACCACCACGCCCGTCTGATGCCCTCCCTCCCTCCCTCCCTCTCTCCCTCCCTTCCTCCGGCTTTTCTCTCTCTCTCTTTCTCTCTTCTTCTGGGTCTTCCCACCCAAGTTAACAGTACCTTATAGCTTGTCCAACATGGCCTATCTTTACCTCCCAATCTGACTTTCCTTAGTGTCTGCTCTCTCTCTCTATCTTGGGTTTGTCACATCTCTTATTTATATATTTTTTCTTCCATCTCTCGTATCGTGTTTTATTACCCCCTTTCTCTCTCGCCATCACCCTTCTCATTTTCATCCTCTTTCCTCTCTCATTCTTCCTTTCTCGTAAATCGTGTTCTATGTTCTGTACGCTTTCTCCTCTGCTCTGTGCTTCTCTAATTCCCCATTTTCTTTCTTCTCCGTTTTCTTTGTTTTAAGTCTGTTTCCTTTATATTATCCTTAGTTTTCTTTTTTATTGTGTTTTCTTTGTTTATTCTCCATTTTCTTTGTTTTATTCTTCCTTTTTCTGTGATGCACTTTTTCCTTCTTGTGTTTAGGCAAATTTAAAATTCTGCATTTGTCAGATTTTCCTCTTATTCTTTTTTTAATATTTTCATGTCCGTCTTTCTCACTTTTAATCACATTTCTTAATTGTGGTTTTGTATCTTATTTTTGTTTATTGTATTTTTTTATCTTGTTTATTATTGGGGTTTAGTTATTTATTATATTTGGGTTTTTATCTTATCAGTTATTTTATTTTGTTTTTTCTTATTATTTTCTTGTGGTTTAGTATTTTATTTGTTTATCATATTTTTATAATGTTCTTTTTTCTTATTTTAAAAGTGTATTTTTTCTTATTTTTTTATTGAGGTTAACGTGATGTGTTAAATTAAAGACGCTGATTTCTCCTGTGTTATAATCAGCTAGCGGCTGTGTGTGTGTGTGTGTGTGTGTGTGTGTGTGTGTGTGTGTGTGTGTGTGTGTGTGTGTGTGTGTGTGTGTGTGTTAGTCTGAGAGAGAGAGAGAGAGAGAGAGAGAGAGAGAGAGTATATGTACATTTTTTCTCCCTACTCATAATTCATTCTTTTATCTTCTAACTCCTTATACCTCGTAAATTACTCTTCTCCGCTTTCTCTCTCTCTCTCTGTCTCTCATATTTGTTAACCATTTCCTCACCACTCTATCGCTGGGGTTTTCTTCTATCGCTGGACTTTTCTTCTATCGCTGGGGTTTTCTTCTATCGCTGGACTTTTCTTCTATCGCTGGACTTTTCTTCTATCGCTGGGGTTTTCTTCTATCGCTGGACTTTTCTTCTATCGCTGGGGTTTTCTTCTATCGCTGGACTTTTCTTCTATCGCTGGGTTTTTCTTTCATCAGTTGACTTTTCTATCGCTGGGTTTTTTCTATCGCCAGGTTTTTTCTATCGCCGGGTTTTCTTTCTATCGCTGGGGTTTTCTTCGTCGCCGGGGTTTTCTTCTATCGCCGGATCTCTTTCATCGCTGTGGGTTTTTTATCGCTGGGGTTTTTCTATCGCTGGACTTTTCTTCTATCGCTGGACTTTTCTTCTATCGCTGGACTTTTCTTCTATCTCTGGACTTCGCTGGACTTTTCTTCTATCGCTGGGGTTTTCTTCTATCGCTGGACTTTTCTTCTATCGCTGGGGTTTTCTTCTATCGCTGGACTTTTCTTCTATCGCTGGACTTTTCTTCTATCGCTGGACTTTTCTTCTATCGCTGGACTTTTCTTCTATCACTGGACTTTTCTTCTATCGCTGGACTTTTCTTCTATCGCTGGGGTTTTCTTCATTCACTGAGATTTCCTGATGTCTCTTCATGGCAGTTTATTGCTAACTTATTTCTTCCTTCCTTTTATCTTGTGTTAGTTATCGTATTTTCGTAAATTTTTAATTCGCAATTTTGTGTATTTTCGTTTTTTCGTTTTTCTTTTGTGGTGAATAATTGTGGAGAGAATATGGTAGTTGTAAGTGATGTAAATATGATGATTAATGGAAAATGAAATGAATTAAATTGAAATAGAATGAAGTAATGAATGAAATTATAAATATAAAGTAAAAAAAAAAAAAAAACACACTCAAAAAAATATATATATATATAATTACACAAGAAAATTAAATTAAAAAATCATAAAAAATAAAGACGAAAAATCATTAAAGGTTAACAAAAAAATAAATACAACATTGATAAGGAAATAAGACGTGAAAACAAAAGTCAAGAAGATAAAAAAACAATAACAGGAAATAACACGATAATAATTTTAACTGTTAACGGCTTGTCGTGTCTCTGCTGTATTTGATCTCTCTCTCTCTCATATCCCCCCTGATCCTCGCCACTTGACCTCTCTCCTCTCTCACTCTCCCTCTCTCTATATCCTGATCCTCGCCACTTGACCTCTCACTCTCATATCCCCTGATCTCACACTGACTCTCTCATATCCCCCTTGATCCTCGCCAATTGACTCTTCCCTTCTCTCTATCCCCTGATCTCGCCACCTGACCTCTCTCATATCCCCTGATCTCGCCACTTGACCTTCATATCCCTGATCTCGCCACTTGACTCTCTCTCTCCCTCTCTCTCTCTCTCAGTATCACCACACACCTGGCACTGTCCTCACCTGGTGTCACTCTCCTCCCACAGACACCGACATATTTGGTGTTGGTGGACGGGGCGAATTTCCTTAACTTCCACACAACTTATAGACAGAATGTTTTTGTTTTTCATAGTTTTCTTAAGAGGTGTTGTTGGTGTCTGGTGAGGAAGGTTTAAAGGGACTCCTGGGTGAACGATGTGCAGAGACCGTGGCCTGGCCCCTTGAAGTACCTGTCTTGTTTATTAGGCATTGTCTTTCTTCTTCGCCTTCTTTCTTCTTGTTGTTGTTCTTATTCTTATTTTTCTTTGTATTCTTCTTCATCTTCTTTCTTCTATTTTAGGTTATCGTGGACTCAATCACCTCTCTTCCTTTCTTCTTGTACATCTCCCCCTCCCCAACACACACACAGCCCTCCCCCCAACACACACACACAGCCCCTCCCCCAACACACACACACACAGCCTCCCCTCCCCCAACACACACACACAGCCCTCCCCAACACACACACACACAGCCCTCCCCCAACACACACACAGCCCCCTCCCCCAACACACACACAGCCCCCCACCACACACATGACAGCCCCCCCCCAACACACACACACACAGCCCCTCCCCCCAACACACACACACACAGCCCTCCCCAACACACACACACACAGCCCCTCCCAACACACACACACACAGCCCCCCCCAACACACACACACACAGCCCTCTCTCTAACACACACACGCAGGTCTCTCCTCCTCCCCCCTCTCAGAATAAAGGGAGTTGTTTGGGGAGAATTATTTTTATCTTTTGAAGGAGTTGGATTATTCATTTGTGGCTCGGGGATGTGTGTGAGAGAGAAGCGGGTTATCCACATAACACAGGTGGTAAACATTCCTCGTCGTCTCGATTAACAGCGCTTGTCGTTGTCTTGTCTCCTCCCTCCTCTCCCTCCTCCGTCTCTCCTCCCCCAGTAGTCCCCGAGACAGTCATTGCACCCCAATCCATATTATACACGCTAACCTAACCTAACTTAAAAACCATTTGAATTGGACCTTAAGACTTAAATGGTCCCCAATTCGAAGGGGATCCAGTTCTGATAGGTAGGTAGATTAGGTTGTGATCCATTAGTACCACTCGATCAGGAGCGGTAGAGGCGGGGCATCCACAGTTGGTTGTGCTCCTTGTTTTCTCGGAGGCAGAGGAGGCCACCATCTTGGAGGCTCTACAGGTGGTGTGACGCAGCTGCCGTGGTAGTACTTTGGTCTCACCACTACAAGGATACTGGGTTCACCTGACTGCCTCTCACACCTTGGCCGTGGTCCAGGCAGGATTATATTGACTTGTGCTTCATCAAGGTGTTATTGTTAGGAGGCCGTGTGTGTGTGAGCCCAATGTCTGGTCCTCCTCTATCTTGTGTGTCTTAGACTCTCAGCATCGCGTTCTACCTCACCTTCCTCCCTCCTTGACTACTGCCTCCACTCATCCCCCCTCCTTCTCTACCAACACCCACCTCCACCTCCGGCAGTGTATCACGACCACTCCCCGACCACTCATTACTCCAGGCGAGAGGGTGGGGTGGGGAGGGGAGGGGAAAGGAGAGGAGGGGAGGGAAGGGAAGGGGTGGGGAGGGGAGGGGAGGGAAGGGAAGGGAAGGGAAGGGGAGGGAGGGAGGGAGGTGGTCACAGACACCTGGTTTCAGGCGGCAGAGTGAGCAAGTCACGAACCAGCTGCCATCATCGTCAGCATCTACTACAGGTAAACTCGTTTTAAAGGTCACCTGCGCTTGGCCATGTCTTTTGTTGCGCCGACTTATATTACTGTTGTTCTTGATCGTCACTTGTCTCTGCTGAAATTTTTATCACATTATATATTTATTTTCCTCGACTTGTGTACAGTAGGTGTGAGTTACTGCCGAGGGTCACCCAGAGTAAAGGTCACGTGTCAGTAGTAAACTCGTGTCGCCATAATGTCTTAACACTTGTACAGGTAAGCAGTCAAGATTCATTAAACGTGGGCACCTGAGAGCATGTTAGTAAGCTGGTGAAATGCGTTGAGGTGAAGTAGAAACACACACACACACACACACACTATGCATATAATCTTGACAGAATACCTAGAGGACATTTTCTGTGCTGTATATAACTAGTAAGGTTACATTGCTATTGAGGAAATGTTTTAGAAATTCAAGATGTCACTCATGAGGTTACTTTACAATACCAAGGCAATAGTTAAGAGGCCGTGTAATTCTGTCGTAAAAACTTAAACTTGCGATACCTAATGGGCTCCTCCGCCACCACCAACCTGTTATCCTATTGTAAACTCCCACGATAGCCACCACGACCCTGACCTACTGTGCTATAAACTCATGAACGATAGGTGTGAGGGCAGAGGGTGGGGTTCTGACATTTTGAGATAACTAGGACAGACTGTGTGGTATCTGGTCCGTGTTATCTCTTGGTTTCTAATCTAGTGTAAAGGAGCCTTGGGGGACTGGTGGGTGGGGCAAAGGGTGATTTTGGGGGTGGAGGGTAGGAGGGGGGTGGAGGACGGGGGTAGGTAGGTGGGGCAAAGGGGTGATTTTGGGGGGTGGAGGGGTAGTGGTAGGGTGGGGCAAAGGGGTAATTTTGGGGGGTGGAAGGGGCACGGGGGGGGGTATTCAGAGGTATGGTAGTTGTTGTTGGCGAAGGTTTGACACTTAATACAGACACATAAAGTAGACCAATTAAATCAAACCCACAAATAGTTCAGCTTCTGAAGTAAACTAAGTGATTTAACGTCAAGTGATATGAATTAATATTTTCGCTAATTTAAAGAAAGTCACTAAAATAAGAAAAAAAACTGATTCAAATTCAACATAAATAATGCAAGTATAGTGCGTCAGTGTATACCTGAACGTAAGAGAGGTGTTGATGATTTATTCCAGGGTATGGTGACACTATGGTGACAACAAGAGCCTGTGTCTGTCCTGGTGTTTACATTGTTTCATCCCTATGAGCGTATGTTAAAGACAGCTCCTGATGTACAGTAAACAGTCACTTATACTTTAATATCGCCAATAAAATAGATCGGCCTTAGAAAAACAAAGACATGGTGATGATGGTGATAGTGGTGGTGGTGATAACATTAGAACATAACATAAGAAAATAAGGAGTCTGCGATAGGCCGGTTGGTCTGTGCATGGCAGCTCCTGTCGAGAGTTACTACCACTCTCTATCATCCATGAATCTATCCAGCCTCCTTTTGAAACTTCCCAGCGTTCCAGTTCTTACTACAAAGTTGCTAAGCTTGTTCCACTCGTCCACCACCCTATTTGTGAACCAGTTCCTTCCTATCTCCCTCCTAAACCTAAACTTATCCAACCTAAATCCGTTGCTCCGAGTCCTATCTTGCTCGGATATTATAAGAACTTTATCTATATCCCCTTTATTGATTCCTTTCACCCACTTAAATACTTCTATCATATCTTCCCGCACTCTTCGTCTTTCTAGGGAATGAAGTTTAGTTTCTTTAACCTATCCTGATACGGAAGGTTTCTTAGTCCCGGAATCATTTTCGTCATTCTTCGCTGCACCGACTCTAGTGAATTTATATCCATTCTATAATAAGGGCACCAGAACTGAACCGCATAATCGAGGTGCGGCCTGACTAGCGCAATATATAGTTGCAATAAGACCTCTGCACTCTTATTACTTACACTTCTAGATATGAAACCCAATACTCTGTTTGCCTTATTTCGAACATTAACGCACTGTTTTCTAGGCCGTAGGTCCGGGCTTACAAGTACCCCTAGGTCTCTTTCACAAGTCGACTTCTCTAGGTTGATGTTGTTAAGGCTGTATACATTGACAGTATTTGTTTTTCCAATATTAAGTACGCCGCACTTGCTGGTGTTGAATTTCATTTGCCATTTTTCAGACCACTCCTGCAATTTATTTAGATCCTCCTGTAATGCATTTGATGGTGGTGATGATAGAAGGTGAAAGACAGAAAGAAGTAAATGTGTATGGGGGAGGAACGTGTTGGCTCACCAGGTAACCCAAATCAGCAGGTGAGATAGAGCAGGTGTGGTGGTGGCGGGCGAGGCCCTCCGGCACCCCTGGGAGTGTATGGGTGTAGCGGCCCTGCGTCAAGGTCATCATTAGGTAGACCCACGACCTTGATCAGATAACACGTTTTGATCACCTTGGTTGGTGTTGTGCCATGACCCAGCATAGATAGTGTGCATTGTATGGTTCTGTAACTGTTATCTAATGGTGTGTGTGTGTGTGTGTGACCTCTGGTAACGAGTGTGGTGGAAAAATAACGTTAGTTAATACGACTTATACTGTAAGTTGCATCATCTGATAAATCAGTAGCAGCTGTTACGTTATGATCCTGAGATAAGTGTTTTTACCGTGTGTGGGTTTTGTTATCTGTGAAGTTTATTCAGTAATGGGAATACAGTTTTCCCATAAAGCTCGCGTTCCTCGGAAACTCGTGGATTGCCATGGAAAATAAATAAAATAAATCTGAGGCTGTGTACCAGGGATCAAGAGGAGTCAACACTACAGGACAGTACAGAGCACCATATTTCCTAGGTCATAAGATGCACCCTATAATTAACAAGGTATATTTTGGATTTTTTTTTTGCAGATTTAATAGCCTACTGCACTGGCAAAGCCAAATCACTGGCTATATACTATAACGTTTCTCACTACCACAACTCACTATCACTTTATGGACCTATTATCAAACATTTGTTGGTATTATTAATAAAATTTACCTAATTTAATATAAAAGGATATAATTATACGTATAGACACCTACAGTATACACATTACAAATACTTATCGGTACCGGGCATGTTCATTAGGAACTGTCCAGTACAGGGAGTGTTTACATTCTGTGCACCTGATCAGCTGTTTTTGCATTGTCACTACCACAACTATCAATGTGTGGACCTAATGTCCGTACAGTGTTATTTCATGTTTGTTTATTTATTTATGCATACATAATGTTATACATGTGCATATAGCTATTTATATATGTATTTTGCACACTCCTGGGACTGGCATGAAAAACTCGTTGATTTTGCTTTCTCACGGTCCATTTTACCCAACCCCAGCGAGCTTTAAGGGAATGTGTATAAACAATTACTATTTATCGAGCATACGAGATCATCAGTAGCCACCAACACCACTACCTGGCCACCATCACTATGTTCATATAAGTCAGTGGTTCACCATGTGTTAATTAGTGGCTACTTTTCCCACTACCAGTATTAGAATGCATCAGGTTTACACTGCCGCTGCACCACAGTGAAAGCTGGCGGTGTGAGGGAATGAGGTACACCACAGTAAGATTCTCTATATGAAAATTATGTCTAATCTTTGACCTTTTAAAATGAAGGATTGTTTTGGTATTTAATTTATACATTTAAAAGATATAAACCAGCGTGGTGAGGTGTCGTGCTGTGTACTGAGTATGACTTAACACTATTACACAGAGTAATTAATTTAAGGTGTAATCAACGAGCTGCTGTACGCTGGTCTCGTTATGTTTTTCTTTTACATACCTGAGTGTGTGGCCAGTGTGTGTGTGTGTGTGATGTATGTGTGAGTGTCGTGTAGTATGTTTGTGATGGTTTGTATATATGTGTGTCTCGTGCAGCAGTGTTACAGCAGAGCGTGATCACACAGCAGGGGCAGCCCGGGTAACAGCCTCCCTCCTGCTGTTATGGCTGCGACATCTGTTGCTGGTTGTGTTAATGACCACGGCCAGGGTGTTGATGCTGTTGTTGTTAACGCTGTTGATGTTGGTGGTGATTGTGTTTGTTGTTGGTGTTGTTGGTGTTGTTGGTGTTTCTCCCCCGTTTGTTCCTTGTTGTTGTTGTTATGAAGTTTGTTTGTTCTTGTTGTGTGGATTTTGTTTGCATTTATAAGGTGTCACTGCCACATTTTACGGTGTCTTTGTTGTTGTTGTTTTTAACCCGTACACAACGATGGTTTAATCCCCAGAGTACAGGAGTAAGACGTAATGAAATGTTTACATCATCGTACTCAAAACTGTAAATTATCGTACTCAAGGGCTTAAATTATCGTACTCAAGGGCTTTACTCATCGTACTCAAGGGGTTAAATCCCCATACTCAAGGGGTTAAATCATCGTACTCAAGGGGTTAAATCACCATACTCAAGGGGTTAAATCGCCATATTCAAGGGGTTTAATCACCATACTCAAGGGGTTAAATCATCGTACTCAAGGGGTTAAATCACCATACTCAAGGGGTTAAATCATCATACTCAAGGGGTTAAATCATCATACTCAAGGGGTTAAATCACCATATTCAAGGGGTTTAATCACCATACTCAAGGGGTTAAATCACCATACTCAAGGGGTTAAATCACCATATTCAAGGGGTTTAATCACCATACTCAAGGGGCTAAATCACCACACTAAAGGGGTTAAATCGCCATACTTAAGGGGTTTAAATCACCGTACTCGGGGTTAAATCTCTGTACTGAAAAGGTTTAACCCTTATTCTCGTGAATTAAATCGTCATACATATTGAGTTAGATCATCGTACTCAAGGTGTTCAAATATTCTACTCAGGGGGTTAAGTGCTTCAACAGCCAGGGGTCTCTTAAGCACTGTGCACAAATTCATTTCTTCACTAAAATAAAAACTTTTGATAATTAAGAAAAGAATCTTCCGAAGCAGTTATCATTCGTGTGTGTGTGTGTGAGAGAGAGAATTCTACTCGGTGAATCTAATCATATTTTTAGTTTTCTGTTTTGTTTGTGTTCATAGGTAAGCCACCACTTTGTTTCTAAATAAATAAGATATTACTGTACCTGTTGTGTTGTTGTTTGAGTACAGTATTGGTTCCATTAGCGTGTGGACGTGTATATGTTGTCGGTGGAGGGAATTAGACATCCACTTCAGAACCCGGACACTCACTAGCTCCTCCCGTTGGAGATTTCTTGTCATATTTCTTCACAATCCTCCTGAATCCTTAAAGGAAATTATATACAAATCCGGACATGAATAAAAAATACTGTAAATATGATAATTAGAAAAATCAGGTTTCATTACCCAGAACGGTGACGGCAGTATTTCCCACATGAGGAACAGTGTAGTGGGTCTACACCTGACTTCATTATGTTCCCTCCATTATTTTTCCTGGAGGATGTGAACTATAAGCATGAGCGGCTGTGTTTGTTTTCATTTATAGTCCTGTCAATATGTCTGTTTTTGTGTCTTGTTAACTCGTCTAACAATTCGTGCATTACTCTTTTTATTTGATATTATGTTAAGTTCCTTGATGTAGCTCAAACTTGTGCCAAAGAACAAAAAGAAAGAACGAAAGAAAGAAAAAAGTGGATGGTGGGCATCAGGTGACTGCCGCCTCTGCCAACACCGAGCCATGAATCCTACGTCCGCCACACAAACACTTCCCAGATTTTTAATTTATTTTTTGTTTCATTCCGGTTTATCTCATGTCACGTTAAGATATTCGTTTAATTTATCAACACTGTATAAAATTGTTTAGGAAATAATTCTTCCATGACGAATTAAATAGTTGTGCATGAAACTTTTGGCTCTTAAATTTACTCTTGCTTGAGCGGATGTCGGGGTCAAACTTTCAGTTCCTTTTTCAATGTCGCTGATTATTTGCACTACAATGTGTGCGAATTGATGATGCTTTGTTCGCTTGGCCTTTCGACACGCTCATGAGTAGTGGAAGCTCCAGTTCAGGCGTGTCTCAGCAGTCATTGGGCGATATTGATAGCTTATTCATAACATTTTCTGCCCTTGATCAAGTTGCCGCCAGGTGGAAGGCGAGGCTGAGTGTGTTTATGTTGAACACTTGAGCCTCCCAGTGAAGCCAGTTTATTGTACTGTATATATTGGCGTAGTTAATAACCACGTTGATTTATTATTATTATTATTATTATTATTATTATTATTATTATTATTATTATTGTTATTATTATTATTTTTATTATTATTATTATTATTATTATTATTATTATTATTATTATTATTATTATTATTATTATTATTGCTGATTTTTTGTTGTTGCTGTTATTATTATTGTATTATTTTTGTTTACTTTTAAATTTTAATCATCAGTATTGAGAATTATCATCATTAAAGAGTGTATTTCATGGCTACGGGGGCAGTACGGATACGGTGTATTGTTAACTGAACAATACTACGGTCCACACTGCATTCAGCCACTGTAATATTGGGTTCCACATATCAGCTAGGAGGATTCTAGAGTGATCCGGACACAAACCAACGACCTTTAGAACAGAGATTGAGCCCTGCATCCACTCGGCCGCGTCACCGCTGTATAAGTAATGTTAGTGTTATATTTAGACATTATCATATATTAATATTATTGTTATTATTATTATTATTATTATTATTATTGTTATTGTTATTATTATTATTATTATTATATTATTATTATTATTATTATTATTTGTTGTTAATAGTATCACCAGCATTATCAATAAGTGTATCGTTATTTAACTACACAGAATATGAGACGACGTTAAGGGCACTGCATTGGTCATAAAAATATGTACTAATGATGACAATTATCACACCATTAATCTCTGGCTCTTATCTCTGAAACTCATCTATTACCCCATTGACCGCAGTGATAGATAACATATGTGACCATTATTGTGTGACGGCCCAGGTTTTGGAATAATGACCCAGCAATTATTGATTACAGTGAAGCCAAGTCCTGTGTGTTGATGACCTTAATGATGTGTGGAGAGAGAGAGAGAGAGAGAGAGGGGGGGGGAAAATGAAGAGAAAAAGAGAATAGAGAGGACAAGGAGCAAAGAATAAAAGAGAGAGAGAGAGGGAGGGGTCTCTGGTAGTGGTGGGGTCCTTTGTTGTTGTTGGTGTGACAGGTTGAGGGAGTCAGTCAGTGTCCTCTCTCTCTCTCTCTTCGCTTCTCTCTCTCTAGGGGAAAGTGCCCCCGTGGTGTACTGGTGGTCAGTAGATTGTAATGATCATTATATATTCAGTGTGACGGCCATGACTTGCACTTGACAACGAATTTACCTCCCCCGTGTTGGTCCTTAAGAGTGTGTGTGTGTGTGTGTGTGTGTGTGTGTGGACTACTCACATTGAGACACGATACAGTACAAGGGTTTTTACTGCATGACTGACAACTACACGTACAGAAAAGTTTGTTTACTTTCTCGTTGATAAATTAACTTTTAATATTCTTGATTTGTTTATGATAAATATAATAATCACACGTCGTTTAGTTTAATTAAAATAGTTTCATATTTGTATCACATTAAGTTGCTTTGGATATTATTTTTTACATTTTTTAGAAAGATTATTATTTACGTGTGAATTTATATTATGACTGACATACTCACAAACATTAATAGATATGTGCTGGTATAAAATGGTTACATCAGAGATCTCACTCAATGAATCAGACGGGAATAGGGATGACTAACACACTCAAATCGTTTCTAATGTCAATATCACTTGAAGGTATCTAGAATACCAAGAGCCAGGTGGTGTTCTGAGAAGAGGTGGAGTGTGGTGAGGTGATGGGTGCCTGCCTGTAGGTGGGAGGCTGTGGTAGGGGGGAGGTGGTGGTGAGGGACGCTGTGGTAGATAGGTGGGTGGTGGTGAGGGAGCTGTGGTAGGTAGGGGGTGGTGGTGAGAGAAGCTGTAGTAGGTGGGGGTGGTGAGGAGGCTGTGGTAGGGGGGAGGTGGTGGTGGTGAGGGGCTGTGGGTAGGTAGGGGTGGTGGGGGCTGTGGGTGGGTGGGGGTGGTGGGGGACTGTGGGTAGGTGCAGGGTGGTGGTGGGGACGCTGTGGTGGGTACGGGGATGGGGGTGGTGGGGGAGGCTGTTGTGGGTGCAGGGGGTGGGGGTGGTGGTGAGGGCTGTGGTGGGTACAGGGGTGGTGGGGGAGGCTGTGGTAGGTGCAGGGTGGTGAGGCTGTGGTAGGGGTGGTGGTGAGGCTGTGGTGGGTGCAGGTGAGGGAGGCTGTTGTAGGTACGGTGGGGGGGTGGGGAGGCTGTCGTGGGTACGAGGTGGGGGGTGGGGCTGTGGTGGGTGCAGGTGGGGGGTGAGGCTGGTGGGTGCAGTTGGGGGGTGAGGCTGTGGTAGGTGCAGGGTTGGGGTGGTGGGGCTGTGGTGGGTACGGGGTTGGGGTGGTGGGGGAGGCTGTGGTGGGTGCAGGGGTGGGGAGGTGAGGCTGTGGTGGGTACGGGTTGGGGTGGTGGGGGCTGTGGTAGGTACGGGGTGGGGGGTGGGGGCTGTGGTGGGTGCAGGTGGGGGTGGGGGAGGCTGTCGTGGGTGCAGGTTGGAGTGAGGCTGTGGTGGGTACGGGGGTGGGGTGAGGGGCTGTGGTGGGTACAGGGGTGGGGGGTGGGGAGGCTGTGGTGGGTACGGTTGGGGGTGGGGGCTGTGGTAGGTGCAGAGTTGGGGGTGGTGAGGGAGGCTGTGTGGTGGGTGCAGGGGTTGGGGGTTGGTGAGGCTGTGGTGGGTGCAGGGTTGGGGTGGTGAGGCTGTGGGTGCGGGAGTGGGGTGGTGGGGGGAGGCTGTGGTGGGTGCAGGGGTGGGGTTGGTGGGGAGGCTGTGGTGGGTGCAGGGTTGGGGTGGTGAGGGGGCTGTTGTGGGTGCAGGGTTGGGGGTGAGGGAGGCTGTGGTGGGCACAGGGGTGGGGGGGTGGTGGGGCTGTTGTGGGTGCAGGGGTGGGGTGGGGAGGCTGTTGTAGGTGTGCAGAGTTGGGGGTGGGGGGCTGTGGTGGGTGCAGGGGGTGGGGGGGTTGAGGCTGTGTGGTAGGTACGGGGTGGGGGTGGTGGGGGAGGCTGTGGTGGGTACTGGGGTGGGGTGGTGAGGGGCTGTCGTACTGTCGTGGGTGCAGGGGTGGGGGAGGCTGTGGTAGGTGCAGGGTTGGGTGGTGGGTTTGGCTGGTGGGTACGGGGTGAGGTGAGGCTGTGGTAGGTACTGGGGTGGGGTGGTGGGGCATCGTGGTGCAGGGGTGAGGAGGCTGTGGTGGGTACTGGGGTGGGGGGTGGGGAGGCTGTCGTGGGTGCAGGGGGGTGGGGGGTGAGGGGAGGCTGTCGTGGGTACGGGGGTGAGGGAGGCTGTGGGTACAGGGGTGGGGGGTGAGGAGGCTGTCGTAGGTGCAGAGGGTGGGGGTGAGGGGCTGTGGTAGGTACGGGGGTGATGGAGGCTGTGGTAGGTACGGGGTGTGGGAGAACATGATGGTTCGTTTTCTTTGACGTGATTAATGTTCTTAATATATCTTATCCAGTACGATATATATTTTAGTATGTAATTTTTTTTTCACCAGAAGATTAAACAAAGCAAAAAAATCCGATAAGAAAATCAAACAATATATTTTATACCGATGATCGAAGTCAAGAAATACGTAGTGAAAAGACACGAAAACGAGAAAAAGGATTATTTATTATTATTATTTTTGTTGCGTTCGGAGATTAGCTGTTGTGTTCTTGAGAGAGAGTGTGAGTTATGAAGTCACAGAATACTGATGTTGAGGTGAATGAGTGTTGTGGTGGAGTAGGAGTGAGTGTTGTGGTGGAGTAGGGGAGTGTTGTGGTGGAGTAGGAGTGGGTGTTGTGGTGGAGTAGGAGTGGGTGTTGTGGTGGAGTGTGTGGGTGGAGTGGTGGGTGGAGAGGGGTGTTGTGGTGGGAGGTGGTGGGGGTGTGGTGGGAGGGGGTGTTGGTGGGTAGGGTGGTGGTGGTGGTGGGGGTGTTGTGGTGGAGTAGGAGTGGGTGAGTGTTGGAGAAGTGGGTGAGTGTTGGAGGAGGAGTGGATGAGTGTTGGAGTAGAAGTGGATGAGTGTTGGAGTAGAAGTGGATGAGTCTTGGAGAAGTGGATGAGTGTTGGAGGAGAAATGGATGCTTGTTGGAGAGGGCGAGAGGAGAGTGTAAGGGTGGTACTTGACTTCTAAAACCACAGATGCATCAGTGTTAACGCTTCTTCGATGTACGCGACTTGTGAGTTAAATAAATGTGAACGAGTATATTGTTTGATATAATCAGTGAGAGAAAATTGCCGCACGAAAGACGACAAATTTGTACCCAGCCAAATATGTTAAGAACCGTCCGTGTGTAACCATTATGACTAAGAAAACTACTACTACTTCAACTACTACTACTACTACTAATAATAATAATAATAATGCTTACTATTTATTTCTAAGAGCTGTGTATATAACCTGAAGATAGTTGAGTCAGATGTTGTATACTTGGTGTTTTTTTTTTTTCCTTGTAGATAATTGTTAGTAACGCGAATCATGATTAGAGAGGAACCAGTTTCCATTGGATGTGATGTATATCACTAATGTTAAAACTGTGAAGCTCAAGTCCATCAAAAAACTTATCAATCATCATTTCCTGTCAGTAACAATTAACTTAATGTGGTGAAGATGAGCCGTCACACTTTTACGTTTCATTTCCTTTCATCATATCCTAAGATAAAGAGAGAGTCTATTAGAAAAACTCTCCTTGCCGTGAGACAAACCAGCCAGCCTCAGTGGTCGTGCTGGTAGTAGCAAATCTTGGTATTCTCTCATTTCACCTTACACGAACACCCCCCCTCCGTACCTCTCGCACTAACCTCTCACCCTCACACTCACACCTCACTCTCCTCTCACCTCACCTCACCTCCCCACCACCTCTCACCCCGCTTACACTAACCTCTCACACATTGCTCTCACCCCGTTGCTCCCGTTCATGTCTCCCTGCTATTACTGCTCTCACGCTCACTCTCCCTCGCTCTCCCCACTCATCGTCTTGAACACTTCCTCTCTTGTCTGACTCTGATGAAGTAGCGCTGTTTTCATGGATGGAGTGGTAGCGAGGTGGCGAGACTGTGGCCATCACAACCTGGGAGTCAGAGTTCGAAGTTTTGTGATAATTGATTTTAGATTTTTTTTCTTCCATATCATTTGGGGGGAAGTTTGTGTTTGGATATTTATTGTTTATCTCTCTCTCTCTCTCTCTCTCTCTCTCTCTCTCATATACAGGTAAATACAGGTAACATGGGTCTTGCTGTTTATGGCTTGAGAGGATGACCAGAGCTGCTGCATACACGAACCATTTTGTTGTTGTTTCCTTATATGTCAGGTCTCGGTCCCTGAAGTACTGCTGTGTGAGATTTCTGATTTCCTGCCCCTTGTTAGGTTAGTGTTAGGGTGATTAGGTTAGGTAAATAGTAGTAGGTTAGGTTAGGTAAATAGTAGTAGGTTAGGTTAGGTTAGGTTAGGTTAGGTTAGGTAAATAGTAGTAGGTTAGGTTAGTGTTAGGGTGATTAGGTAGTAGTAGGTTAGGTTAGGTTCGGTAAATAGTAGTTGGTTAGGTTAGGTTAGCGTTGGGGTGGTTAATCTTTAGGTGAAATCTGACAGGACACAATTATCTCCTTGATCTGTCAGTATTCCTCATTCATTTATACCACCGAAGTAACAACAATATGTGGAACTTTTTGCTACAATGTGTTTATCTTTTCTACCCTTCATCCTACAGCTCTCCAAATTTATAAACATTTTACCTCATAACTTTAGTCTTTGGCTAAGAGAGAAGGGGGGAGGGGAGGGGGGGGGGTGGCGGTTTGATGAATAAATTTAACACTGACACTTACTCTTTGGTGATTGGAGTTGACAGTGACACTTGCTTGATTTCTCCCTAACGTTGTGTATTAAAAAAAAATGAAGAAGAATCAGCTGTGTCGTAAGTCATCGTGATTCTCCAGCCTTTTTGCAGGTGTCAGGGAGTTATGTATATTTATGAGACTGTCTCACTCATAAAATCCCTACGTTGGATTTTATGAGCAAATTTACAAGCGAAGACATTCAGGTAGGTAAGTTAAATAATTATATTTACCGAAACATGACCTCGTGTCCAAACGCGTCGGGTAGACGTTGTTGTGAGGAAGATATGAGGATTTTGTGTGGGTGGGTGGGTGGTGAGTGGCGGCTTCTGGCACCGTGAGGAATAAAACGGACACTTTTGATTATTAACGTGGCTATATTATACTTTCTAACGTTTATTATGTACGGTTATAAGTAACCTAAATATGACAGGTCGGTAAGTTAGTGATTGATTGACTTAGTGTGTGTGTGTGTGTGTGTGTGTGTGTGTGTGTGTGTGTGTGTGTGTGTGGAGGCAGGGTAGACACAGCAGCAGGTGGTGAGCGTCACCTGGTGCAGGTGTGGCACCATATTTAGCTCCTTGTCTGCTTGAAGAACCTCCACACAAGTGTTCCTTCAAAACATGAATATTCTCATGGAAATTTCCCTCTGTGGCTGTTCATAGTGTATGTTAATGATGGATTCTTCTCCTAGGGGTTTGAAATGAATGATTCTTCTCAATATTTATGCATAAAGGATTTGTACTCATTTATCGTTATTTATAATGTATAGTTGAACGTATAATTGTGAATGTTTCATGAGTGGTTCAAGTTCAATCCATCGGCGTTTACTTTTACCCCCTCCCCTCCCCTCCCCTCCCGCAGGACACTCATTAGCAACAAAAAATGAACACGGTAAATACCCTCCCCCCAAAAAGACAAATATCAAATGATAAATTAGTTAAAACATGAATGAAAACTTGTTTATCCGGAAGCCAGACGGGTTGGGTGTTTGCTGGCGTCCACACGAAAAGTCTCTCTCTCTCCTCTCGAGTACATTCCTGGAAGACTTGTTTTATGAAGACCACCCTTAACTAACTTGTTTTACTCCTGTTAAATGACCTTACGTTGTTGTTATGTTTTATGAAGGTGTCTCTCTCTCTCTCTTTGTTTTGTTTACTTGTGTTAATTTTATCCCTCTACAAGACGGTGTTAGTGGTGTGTGTGTGTGTGTGTCTCGGTAACTATAGTGTCTTTAAGTAAGTACTAGTAACTTCATGCACGAGACAACATTGTATTAAAAGTTCAGGAGAGTAAGGATTTTTTTTTTTACATGTGGACAAGACTGGGAAGGATTACCGAGGACAGATTTTTATAGAATTACTTAATAATAATAGTAATAGTAATAATAATGAGACGGGAGTCCTGAATTATTATCGTTCTACATTTATTATTACTACTATTATTATTATTAAAAATTCGCATCACATACTCATAGTTTTCATTGTTCTACTTATAACAACTTACTCATTTACTCAAAGTATGTAATAAAAAGTATATACCTGTATCATTTCAAGAAGTATACAGCAAAATTATATACAGTATTTAATTGATTTACTGTTTTTATATTATCAAGTTTCAATAGAAGACATTAGGTAATTTTTTATATAAGGGCAGTATATTATATCTTAAATTATATAACGCTATATAATTATCATCCTCATTTGAATATTTAAGCGGAGAATTTTATATTGATTTTATATTAAGTTTGTAATATTTAATAAATATTTGTTTAAAGAAATATATACATATTATTATTATTATTATTATTATTATTATTATTTTTCTGAGATGATCTTTTCTTTCTGGGATATTCTTGGTAGTGAAATATTCTTTGGTGAATGAGGATTTATTTGAGATGTTCTGTTATTGTGGTGATGTTGTGAGACGTTGTTGTGTTTTTCTTGTCTCTTGAAGCAGCGACTGATTTAATTTCCATGTCTTAAACGCTCTTGATATTTACCCCTAGAAAATTAACTTCGACCTGTGTAAATCATCGACTGGGTGTAAAATCGACCTGTAAATCATCGACTGGGTGTAAAATCGACCTGTAAATCATCGACTGGGTGGAAAATCGACCTGTAAATCATCGACTGGGTGGAAAATCGACCTGTAAATCATCGACTGGGTGGAAAATCGACCTGTAAATCATCGACTGGGTGGAAAATCGACCTGTAAATCATCGACTGGGTGGAAAATCGACCTGTAAATCATCGACTGGGTGGAAAATCGACCTGTAAATCATCGACTGGGTGGAAAATCGACTGTAAATCATCGACTTGGTGTGTAAAATTGAGGTGTAAATCATTGACTGGGTGTAAATTTTACCTGTAAATCATTGACTGGTTGTAAAACTCTACCTGTAAATCATTGACACTGTAAAATCGAGGTAAAACGCATGTGTCTCTTTATCTTCTCTATCAGTTTTCCTCTCCCGGTCTTGTGTGGTGTAAATCAAGGAGGTAGATAAAGAGAAATGTTTAAGAAAGAAGGGAATTGGTAGAAGGTGGTACAAAACTAGTGTGAACAACAACAGGATAACTTGAGTGTAAAATATCACTGTTTTGTTATCGTCATGCAAATCTCAAACAGTCGTAGTTCTTTTTTTCTTCTTATCTCTACGATCAAGGGAGAATGTTATCATGTTTCTTGTACTGTAAGATAAATTCGCTGTTGATTTCCTGTTTCCGAGATGCTGTGAATTTTTAGGTTGTATCTTTTTTTCACAGCGAGTCTTTTTAAATGTTGAGAAGTTGTGGTAATCTGTCATCCACCCACACGTTAACTGTCTGCCGTGTTGACGTGTGAATTCATGCCAGCTGACGGTTGATGATATAATAATAATATTTTAATGTGAAGGTCTTTTTAGGGTTTTTTGTGTAATTATTATGTCTGTCACTGTGTTTCGTCATGGCTTAGAAATGCCTCAAATAATGTATGGAATTATTTTTTGGGGGGATACGAAGATTAAAGGTTTAGTGAATTTGTTGAGTGATACTGGTGTTGTAATTTAAGATTATTGATACATTACATCATGACCAGCACTCAGAGGCAGAGGAGAGGACAGCTGTCATGACCAGCACTCAGAGACAGAGGAGAGGACAGCTGTCATGACCAGCACTCAGAGACAGAGGAGAGGACAGCTGTCATGACCAGCACTCAGAGACAGAGGAGAGGACAGCTGTCATGACCAGCACTCAGAGACAGAGGAGAGAGGACAGCTGTCATGACCAGCACTCAGAGACAGAGGAGAGGACAGCTGTCACCAGCACTCGGAGACAGAGGAGAGGACAGCTGTCATGACCAGCACTCAGAGGAGAGGACAGCTGTCATGTCATGACCAGCACTCAGAGACAGAGGAGAGGACAGCTGTCATGACCAGCACTCAGAGACAGAGGAGAGGACAGCTGTCATGACCAGCACTCAGAGACAGAGGAGAGGGACAGCTGTCATGACCAGCACTCAGAGACAGAGGAGAGGACAGCTGTCATGACCAGCACTCAGAGACAGAGGAGAGGACAGCTGTCATGACCAGCACTCAGAGACAGAGGAGAGGACAGCTGTCATGACCAGCACTCAGAGACAGAGGAGAGGACAGCTGTCACTCAGACCAGCACTCAGAGACAGAGGAGAGGACAGCTGTCATGACCAGCACTCAGAGACAGAGGAGAGGACAGCTGTCATGACCAGCACTCAGAGACAGAGGAGAGGACAGCTGTCATGACCAGCACTCAGAGACAGAGGAGAGGACAGCTGTCATGACCAGCACTCAGAGACAGAGGAGAGGACAGCTGTCATGACCAGCACTCAGAGACAGAGGAGAGGACAGCTGTCATGACCAGCACTCAGAGACAGAGGAGAGGACAGCTGTCATGACCAGCACTCAGAGACAGAGGAGAGGACAGTTGTCATGACTAGCACTCAGAGACAGAGAAGAGGACAGCTGTCATGACCAGCACTCAGAGACAGAGGACAGGACAGCTGTCATGACCAGCACTCAGAGACAGAGGAGAGGACAGCTGTCATGACCAGCACTCAGAGACAGAGGAGAGGACAGTTGTCATGACCAGCACTCAGAGACAGAGGAGAGGACAGTTGTCATGACTAGCACTCAGAGACAGAGGAGAGAACAGCTGTCATGACCAGCACTCAGAGACAGAGGACAGCTGTCATGACCAGCACTCAGAGACAGAGAGGACAGCTGTCATAACCGGCTTTTGTAGACAGATGTCATTGGCATATAGACAGAGGAGAAAACACCTGTCGATGAATTATGAACCCAAAAAAAAGATTAAGTTGGTAAATCATAAATAAGGTTGCATGAGGTTACCAGATTAGTGAGAAATGTTAGTGTACAATTTGTCGTGATGGTTGTCATTGTGGAGATTACACTGAAAAAAATCTTATCTTGCTCTTCTCTTACGTTACTCTCCTACGTGATGGCTAGGAGTGGAGGGAGAGAGGGTAGGAGGATGGTTAGGTGAGGGAGGGAGGGATGGGAGAGGGGTGGTGGAAGGGAGGAACGAATGTTGGGAGGAGTGTGTGGAGAGGAGGAGGTTATTGGAGGGAGGGTAGGAAAATTGTAGAGAGGTGGAGGAGGTGGAAATGATGGATAGTGGAGGGAGGGAAGGTGGTGAAGATGGAAGCCAGTAACGACAAAACGGACAGACAGACAGATACAAAAAAACAGTCCCCCACAGTAACTAGCACACTGCATATTATCACCACACTATTAATATAGCTAGTCATGGTAACAAGGTGGTCTGGCCCGCCAACTAGTACCTCCGTTTACACTTCTTCAGTTAGCGAAACTATTAACCTCCTTCCTCCTCTAATCTTCTTTCACCTCTTCTCTTTCTTAAAAAAACAAAAGCAAGTGTAGGTGAAGGGAACGAGAGGGAGGAAGACAGGAGGAAGGAAGAGAAGAGGAGGGGAAGGTAGAGAGAGAGAGAGAGAGAGAGAGAGCGGAAGGAGGAGGATGAGAGAAGGTACTTGGGACGGAAGATGGTGCTTGTGTGTGCTTGTGTGTGTGTGTGTACACCCCCCTTCCGCCTCCTCCCTCTCTCCCCACCCGCCCACTCACCCATGCCTCACCCACCCCTACCCACTCTCCAACACAGCCCCACCCTCACTTCCACCCACACTAGTATCCTCACTCCTCACCTCACCTCCACCCACTACCTAGCCCACACTCGCCCACGCCCTCAACCACACCTACACTTAACACCCCCCGGTCTACCCACACTCAACTTTGTCCTAGTTTGCACTCAAGGGAAAGGAAGGAAGGGAGGGGTGGGGGGGGGTGAAAGGGGAGATTTGTGAGGTCGTGGCCGAGACCAAAGGGGTGTGTGTGTGCTGGTTAGTCAGATGTGTGTGTGTGTGTGTGTGGTGAGTCAGATGTGTGTGTGTGTGTGAGTCAGATGTGTGTGTGTGTGTGTGAGAGTCAGATGTGTGTGTGTGTAGTCAGATGTGTGTGTGTGTGTGAGTCAGATGTGTGTGTGTGTGTGTGGTGAGTCAGATGTGTGTGTGTGTGTGTGGTGAGTCAGATGTGTGTGTGTGGGTCAGGTGTCCAGTTTTATGTGTAAGAGTGTGATTGTTACGACCGCCTGGGCTAATCTCTCTATCTGGGACGACGAATAAAATACAAATGTGTTTCTTCTGCTCAGCTTAAACACAACAACAGGAAGGTTAACTCACGGCTAACTCACTATAGTGTCTCTGTAAAACTACAATTGTTATGACGTTAGCATTATATATACTTGATGTTATAATGCATAGTAGTAATTTGTTTTATGTATAATCCCAATGATGATGATGATGATGATGATGATGATAATGTAAATATATATTGAAGTAATAATAATAATAATTAATAATACGACAGATAGCTTAACTCTTAATACTAAAATAAACCAACAGTTGGCAAGATCAAGATTTAATTAATAGTTAGCCAGGAAATTTTTGAGTCCTGTAATTAATTATTGATATAAGTTCAATAACATTATATAACATTTCTCATGATGTTGAACTTTCCTGAGTCTTAATACAAGAGAAATATAATTATGATCTTAAGGGGCGTGTTTTGTGGCTGTAATAAACTTGTAGTTGAAGGTAAGATTGTGTTCTGTGGCGTCCTCTTGTCGCCTGTGTGTGTGTGTGTGTGTGTGTGTGTGTGTGTGTGTGTGTGTGTGTGGAGAAAGAAAGTAGTGTATCATGCACAGTGTTGGTTGGTGGTGGAGGTAGTGAAGGTGAGTAGTGGTGGAGGTGGGTACTGGTGGGTGGAGGTGGGTACTGGTGGGTGGTGGTGGGTACTGGTGGGTGGTGGTTGGGTGGAGGTGGGACATATAAGGTAGGTGGGGTGCCTGCAAGCTCACCACATTACCGTCTAACAGGAGAATAATGACCACCAGGTCCACACTCACTCCCGTGTACGGTCAGTGGCTATATTGTAAGAGTGGTCTTGCTCACCCCCTTCTCCTTCACCCTCCTTCTTTCCCCTCCCTCCTTCCCTCCCTCATTCCTTCCTTCTCGCCCTCCCTCATTCCTTCCTTCTCGCCCTCCCTCATTCCTTCCTTCTCTCCCTCCCTCATTCCTTCCTTCTGTCCCTCCCCTTCCCTCATTCCTTCCCTCCCTCCCCTTCCCTCATTCCTTCCCTCCCTCCCTTCCCTCTCTCCTTCCTTTCCCCTCCCTCATTCCTTCCTTCCCTCACTCATTCCCTCCCTCCCTCTTTCCCCTTCCCTCTCTCCTTCCTTTTCCCCCTCCCTCATTCCTTCCTTCTCTTCGCACCCTCCCTCCTCCTCCTCCCTCCCTCCCTCCCTCATTCCTTCCCTCCCTCATTCCTTCCTTCCCTCCCTCATTCCTTCCTTCCCTCCTTACTTCCATCTTCCCCTCCTTGCTCTGCTCCTTCCATTACATTAACAGTAAAAGTCTTCAGAATATAATAACTGTTCATCTTCATTATCTCGCCAATAAACACCCAAGATTAACTACATCAGATCGGCCAAGCTTGATGGCTCTTCCCTCAGCCAAACCCTTTTATCTATTAGCGTCACATCAGGAAGGAAGGAACTTGAAACTACTGATATAATCTTTATACTTTGGGTCTCGTCCTTCATGTTCTTTTCCTCTTTGTAACTTAATATAAACTGTATGACCTGTCGCAGTGATAATTAATACCTGTAGGAGAATAAACTCATCACTTGGTTTTCACTGTTGACGGTGTAAAAGGTGAGCCGGTGTACTCACGAGAGAGGCATTCATTGACAGGTTAAGTTAATGGCCAAGTGAACTGGATGTTACCTTAAGGTTACATGGGGTATAATTTCTCTCTGAATTACAGGACGTGGCAGAGTAATGCTTATGTACCCTGATCATTACCTACTGTATTGACTTTCTATTGGCGTGTGTGTGCGTGCGTGTGAGCTTGAGTGGGCCAGTCATGGTGTACTCGGAGTGGCTGTGTGGAGCATCAGTCTACCTGTGTACACAATGCCAAGACTCGACCCCACGCCGTTGCAGTGAAGAATTCTAAATCACGGTACTGTACACAGAGGAGTGGAGCCCCGGGAGGCTGGTGAAGGTAAAGCCCAGCAGGTAGCGCGATAAGGGGTGTTCCTGTGTGTAGTGACGTCTCCTCCAAGTGATCATGTGAAGATTAGCAAGCCCAGTTTAATTCATATGATGATTAAATAACCCAAGCCAAGCCAAGCCAAGCCAAGCCATCCTCAACCCACCCAACCTAAACCCCGCCAGGCGTCACTAGGATGTTTAATCAACAGGTGAAATAAACTGAAGGTGTTAATCGTCATATGGATTCGAACCCACATACTACGACTGTCACGTCACCTACAGATAGTGGGTTGTGTTCATAGGGCCTGATCGGGTGTATACATAGGGCCTGTCAGGGTGTACACAGGACCGGTCAGGGCTTACGTAGGGCCGGTCTAAGTGTACCTAGGTCGGTTTCACCAGTCACTCGCCCAGTACTAAAGTCTACGGGTATTTATATTCACATTTCGGACTCTACTTCTGGCACTAGTATAATAACAATTGATAATCATTCAATTTGACCGAGGAGAGGTGACAGCATCTGGTGTTCTGAGGACCAGGCGGTCACACATCCAAGTGCTAAACAGATCCAACGTTGCTTAACTTTGCTGGTCAGACGAGAAGCGGTGATTCCAACGTGGTACTACTGAGTGTAAAGTATGGAGTGTGGGAATATGATAATGTCTACGTGTGTGTGTGGCAGTGGCATATATTTTGCTGTATATTTAGAATTGTTGTTTGAATTATGATACTACCAGGTCGTGCGTGTGATGAAAAGTTATTATTATTATTATTATTATTATTATTATTATTATTATTATTATTATTTTTATTATTATTATTACTATTATTATTATTATTATTATTGTTGTTGTTGTTGCCGGTTGTACCATTTTAAGTAATAAGTAAAGATCTAGTTCAGGAAACGACAACTTCGCCGCCACTTGACCGACAGAGCAAAGTATTAAACTATATAGTCTAGACAAGTGAAATTAATAGTTTTCTGAGGAGTGATAAGAAACATCAATAAGGACTGAAATATTGTGAGTCAGTTTTGTCTTGTCTAATACATCAGGAGGAACACTTATGCTTCTCTCTGTATTGTTTCACAGTCACTGCTTTGTTATAAGTCTTGGAGCTTTGGGATTAAACTCTACATTGTTAGGTGAGGAAAGGTATATAAGGCTCAGAAAACGTTGTCTTAAGATTAGATGGAGTGAGAGTGTAGGAGTGAGCAGGCAGCAGGACGCCCTCAGGTTCATCATTGCTGACTTGAGACGGCCGGGATTCCCGCCCTCACAGTGAACACTCCGGCAGCGCCTCCACCTGATGATGGTCCCACGTCACTAAACCTGTTATCTGGAGGCCTGGGGGAAGTATACCAATTTTCTGGTACAGGTGTTATCAAGGTTAGTGTTTACTGGTAGAGGGATACCAGCTGAAATTGCCCTATATAGTTAGTTCACATAAATTCAAATTAGGGTCCACATTCAGGGGTATTCTCGTAAATGTTCCCTACATGGTTTACTGCTCGTGTTGAAGCGGTCTCAGGGCGTCCTAAGTCAGGTTTCGTGTGCCCTTACGGCTAATATAAACCTTTCTCTGTTTTTAGTTTGGCATTGTCATGAACAACTTGGTTAAACCCCCTCCCTCCCGAGTGGTTTAAAAAAAAAAGAATTCCCCCCCTCTCTCTCTCTCTCTCTCGTTCATGGTTTAACATTTGGTTGAAGCTTTTGTAGCGTCTCCGACCAAACATATGCCTTTGAGTGTCGGCGTCAAGCCTTAGCGTTCTTGCAGCTCGAGTGACGTGCGAGTGTTCGTGACTCACAAGCAGATGAATCCGGCTGCTGGGTTCATGTATTTAGTTTGTTGCGGTGTGTTTGCCGACTGTCAGCGGCCTGCTAGACGAACGAGGGCTCTGAATGGAGGCATTATGAGACAAGGGTCTTGACGGGGGACGGGCCGGTCTTTCCTCTAATTTGGTTGTAAATTTGTTTTCCCCTTTAAGCGAGCGAGGAGACGGTGCTTAATGGGACGGTGGTGACGTGTAGTGGTGGTGGGGACGCCGGGCAAATACTGATGGTTAACAGGGTGATGGCCAGGGGGTGGTAGGTGGGGTGTGTTGGTAGGAGGGGTGTGGTGGTAGGATGGTGGTAGTGGGTGCGGTTGGTTGCATTACTTTGGTTGCAAGGCAGTTATGGAGTGGTAATAGTCTCGTTAGGTTGACATGGTGCGGGTAATGGCGGCGGCGGTGACTGACTCTCGTGTGGCGCTTGCGGCAGTAGCAGCAGTCGATGAAGACGGTGTTTCCGGGAGCGGGAGCAACACTTACCGGTGCCACTGGCAACCTCGGCAGGTGACAGCATCAGCAGGGGGTGGCAGCATCAGCAGGGGGTGGCAGCGTCAGCAGGGGGTGGCAACGTCAGTATCAGCAACACATACTGTAGTACCAGCGAGAGTCAACTGCAACAAGGCGGCAGATTCATCTGTACCACCCAGCTCGTTGTGTGACTTAAGCTTCCCGGATGACACCAGGTTGTTGCTTTTAACCCCAGCAAGTCGGCAGAACCACAACATCCTTGTCTATCAGGAAACTTCTTAAGAAAATTATCAAGTTAGCTTCTCAGAAAGTACATTTTCCTCCAAGCAATGTTTCTTGTATTTCCTGGAAGCAAGTTAAAAAGTCGAAGGCCTCTGAAGTTGCACCTCTCTCTTTCACTTAGTTTATCTTGAAACTTTCCTAAACCTTTCTCTCCCGTAAGTCATTATGTTTGTGCGTAGATTGGGGACCGAGCCTTTATATGTGAAGAAAAAATGCCATACTTCTATTATTTTACGGTTACAATGTTTTACTCAGTCACTGTGAGGCGGTGTTTGTTCTTCATACAATTTCTCTTTTGTTTACCGCCATTGAAAGGCGATGTTAGTAAACTAATAACGCTCAGTTGGGAGAGTAGAAGTACCTTTAATATTATCATCACTGTTTTACCTCTCCAGTGTAGCGATACTTACCTTCTGCTCTTGGAAACTCTCGCCATCCGATATAGTCATTTCCAAGTCCATTACATTCCCAGTTTGATTGTGTCATGAACTACCTTTTTGGTTGGAGTTTCTTACGGAATGAAGAAGTAGTTCTCTTCTGAGCTTTATGCAGTTTTCTACGGCTCACTGAAAGACTTTGTTCAGAGCCGATTGCAGTGGTCATTGTCTTCATGTTATGATCATGGTAGCAGCAACAGGTAGCAGCATCAGCGAGAGTCAGCAGTGCATCTAGTGAAGATAGTGGAGGCAGCAGCGGAGCGGAGGCAGCAGCGGGAGATAGTGGCAGTGGGAGCGGCGGAAGTCGTGACCTGACCGTGGCGGCCGCAGCTTCCGGATAACAAACTGTGTGTTGCTTTATCATCTCCTTCCTCAACTGGAGGCTGCCAGTACCTGCTGCCTGCTGGACCTCGATGCTGCTAGTACTGCTTACTGGATTTGGAAGCTGCCGGTACCTGCTGCATACAGGACCTGGGGGACCTTAAGCTTAGAGTCTGGAAAGGACCAAATTTTTGTGTAATACTTTAAAAACTATAACTTGGCAGGTAAGATGTTGATGGGACGAACACAACCACGAACACAACTTGAGGTCTAGTGTGTGCGTGCGTGCGTGTGGGCGAGTGTTTACAGAATACCCTCACTGGATAGAACACTGGGATTACCTGTAAGTTTTACCTGGATTATTTAGACCCGTAATTGGTGAAAACTTATCTTGTTGTCTTGGTCAACATTCACATGGTGTCTGTCTGCTGAGGTGTTTACTTAGATTATTATTATTATTTTTTTTTGTAACATTCCTTCTGGAGTTTACCTGCGAAATATATACCTGAAGTTTTTATTGGCAAAGGGTTACATTATGTAAACCATTACAATCTTTTCCCACGTTATACTGACGGAGGGTTATATAAGGTTAAACGGATGGATGAAACTACGCGATAAATACCTTTTAAGTGTATTTGGTGAAACCTTGAGGAATAATGATGTAGTAGTTATTTACATTGACTGCGATTCTTGAGTTTACCTCCAGTTTACCAGATTGGGGTCAGATTAGGGTATTCCTGGATCAGCCTTCCCGCACAAGTAGTGATCCATCGGGTGCTTGTTGAGAGAAGTCAACAGACGTACGTGTGTGTGTGTGTGTGTGTGTGTGTGTGTGTGTGTGTGTGTGTGTGTGTGTGTGTGTGTGTGTGTGTGTGTGTGTGTGTGTGTGTGTGTGTGTGTGTGTGTGTGTGTGTGTGTGTGTGTGTGTGTGTGTGTGTGTGTGTGTGTGTGTGTGTGTGTGTGTGTGTGTGTGTGTGTGTGTGTGTGTGTGTGTGTGTGTGTGTGTGTGTGTGTGTGTGTGTGTGTGTGTGTGTGTGTGTGTGTGTGTGTGTGTGTGTGTGTGTGTGTGTGTGTGTGTGTGTGTGTGTGTGTGTGTGTGTGTGTGTGTGTGTGTGTGTGTGTGTGTGTGTGTGTGTGTGTGTGTGTGTGTGTGTGTGTGTGTGTGTGTGTGTGTGTGTGTGTGTGTGTGTGTGTGTGTGTGTGTGTGTGTGTGTGTGTGTGTGTGTGTGTGTGTGTGTGTGTGTGTGTGTGTGTGTGTGTGTGTGTGTGTGTGTGTGTGTGTGTGTGTGTGTGTGTGTGTGTGTGTGTGTGTGTGTGTGTGTGTGTGTGTGTGTGTGTGTGTGTGTGTGTGTGTGTGTGTGTGTGTGTGTGTGTGTGTGTGTGTGTGTGTGTGTGTGTGTGTGTGTGTGTGTGTGTGTGTGTGTGTGTGTGTGTGTGTGTGTGTGTGTGTGTGTGTGTGTGTGTGTGTGTGTGTGTGTGTGTGTGTGTGTGTGTGTGTGTGTGTGTGTGTGTGTGTGTGTGTGTGTGCCAAAGATCATTTTAATCCCAGACACACGTTCTGATCAACTCTTACACACACGCTCAGAAACACGTATGCACAGTGTAAACATTTAAACCACAGACAGATGCAGAAGTTCCCACGACACCCACGACACGGATTAGCCCAATAACTAGAGTCTCGTTCACCTCATAAATCCGTCCTCACGCACACCCTCGCCCACAACACTAAAACACTTTGGTTTATCCGGGATTTTTTTCTGTCGTCATTCATAGAATTTTTTCTGGGTAGACTAACTGGATGCTTGAGAGAGAGAGAGAGAGAGAGAGAGTACCCTATCCCCATTCCAGGAAATATTACACGGAATCTCAAATTGATCAGCTTAGCACAGGTGGACGGTGACCCTGGAGCAGGATCCAGGTAACTCTGTGTAGCTTGAGGGGGGCTAGTGAGTGCCCGGGGGTGAGGGGGGATGATAATGGGGAGGGGGAGGAGGTAGCTGCGCGTGGTGAAGGTTCAGTGACATCAGAATGCCCTGCCTGCCAAGGAGACAAAATTACCGACGGGAGGGGTGGTGGTGGGGAAGGAGGCAGGTGGGGTGACTTTCTCCTCCTCTTGTATCCTGCTCCATCTCCCCCCCCCCCGTGACTCCCCTCCTCCTTCACCTCCCTTTCGTGAATCTCCTTCTCCCTTCCCATGATTCATCCCTCCTTCCCCTGTCCTTCTGTGAATCCCCTTCCCTCTTCTGTTCGCCCTCCCCTCCCCTCTTCGCCCTCCCCTCCCGTTACTTCCCTCTCCCCCCCTCTCTGTTATTACCACCCCAACATAACGACCTTCAGTACCCTCGCTCATGGGGTGATGGGAACTGTGGTGAGGCCATCCACCCCACCCTCCCTCCTCACACACACACACACACACATCCCTTCATTTCACCTTACCTATACACCTCCCATATACACCCTACCCACACCGCCTCACACCCACATCTCACAGGCCTACATATTATCACTGACGCCACTCCACCCACCCACCCACCCACCTCACCTTACACTCTACCCATACTATACAGTATACACCCTCCCCATATCTATACACCCTACCCACACCGACCCACACCCACATCGTTCTTATAAAGAAGGCGGATGTAGGACCGTCATGTTAGGTGTATGCACAGTCAACACGTGGGAAGTGTTTGTCCAGCATGTTGAAACGTTGTGCAACTGTCTCAAGATCTCTCGTGTGTGTGTGTGTGTGTGTGTGTGTGTGCGTGCGTGCGTGCGTGTGAGTTGATGCTCACCCAGCCCGTCGCCACCTCTGCCCTCAGGCCACTTTATGCTGTGTAATTAAAAGTCAACCTCCCTCCGTTTTCTTTGATGTCTGTCCTTCCTTCTTCCATTTTTTTTGTTATTTGTCCTCCCTCCCTCCCCCCATTTTCTTTGATTTTTGTTTACCCTACTTTCATTTTTTAGTATTTATCAAGCGTCTGTTTTTCCTTTTTTTCCTATCTACTCCGTCATCGTTATTTTATTATTTATTTGACCACATTCCGTTTTCTATCCGCCCACTTTCTATTTTTCTGGATTATTTTTACACTCGCTCTCCATTTTCTTGGGATTATTTTCTTGTCAATCTGTTTTTTTTCTTATTTATTCAACCATCTTTTGTTTTCTTTATACTATTTGTCCACCTGTTCTTTGGTTTTCTTTTGTTTTCTGTATGTATTTGTATCTATCCATTTCCCGTTTTCTTCATATCCTTTATCAGGTATAAATATTATATATTTTAATTCTGAACTGACAAGCATTTTTTTCTCTTATGATTTATTTAATTTATTTTACTGCCACGTTTTGATAATTTAAAGCAATTATGTCCGTAAGCCTGAATGAGTTATGCAGTACAGTATATATATATATATCCTGTCTGTCTGTCTGTCTGTCTGTCTGTCTATGTTTTAATGAGAAATGTGAGTAATTTGTGATGTACTCGTTGAAGTTTATTGTTGTCATTACGGTTTTATTGCTACCATTATTTGTATTAATGAATGACGATGAGTGAAGCCTCCGGTCATGTAATAATAATAATAATAATAATTAACGGTTTATTGAAAAAGTTCTGCAGCCCGAAGGCTGAAAATATACATTGGGCATAAATGACTTATTACATACATTGGTGGTTTAACAAAAGCCTTCATTAGAGAAAGGTGAAGGAACATAGTGAACATACAGATTAATGTAGGTGTTGAACAGCAAAAACGTAGTGTAGTAACTCCCTCCCAGATGGTGTTAGGAGGGACCTCACGTGGTGTAGTAGTTCCCTCACAGATGGTGCTATGAGGGGCCTCACGTGGTGTAGTAATTCCCTCGCAGATGGTGTTATGAGGGGCCTCACGTGGTGTAGTAACTCCCTCCCAGATGGTGTTAGGAGGGACCTCACGTGGTGTAGTAGTTCCCTCACAGATGGTGTTAGGAGGGACCTCACGTGGTGTAGTAGTTCCCTCGCAGATGGTGTTATGAGGGGCCTCACGTGGTGTAGTACTCCCCACAGATGGTGTTATGAGGGCCTGTAGTAATTCCCCACAGATGGTGTTATGAGGGGCCTCACGTGGTGTAGTAATTTCACAGATGGTGTTATGAGGGCCTCACGTGGTGTAGTAATTCCTCACAGATGGTGTTGAGGGGCCTCACGTGGTGTAGGGTGTTATGAGGGGCCTCACGTGGTGTAGTAATTCCCTCACAGATGGTGTTATGAGGGGCCTCACGTGGTGTAGTAATTCCCTCAAAGATGGTGTTATATGAGTGAGGTGTGGTTCCAGGCCTTCCTATCGTAGACGGATTAACACATCGCTGGTAGTTGGGTCGGGCCGTTATCACTGGGTACCTGGGACCTCACTGTGTGAAAGGTCAACTTGGGTACCACTGTTACTGTTGAGTTGTTCTCACTGACTTAAGCACTGTTCACCACTGTTCACCTCTGTTTAACACTGGTTCCATTTCTTTCCTAAATGAAATAGTAACTTCTGGTGTGAACTTGTTGATATTCCGGTGGGGAGGAGGGTTCAGGGGAGGGAGTTGGTATGGGCCAACATAACAGTTGACCTGGCTGCTCGGAGAGGAGCGCCAGGTACGTCTTGACCCTTCGGTGGTCAATGATGTGTGTGTGTGTGTGGAGATGCTCCTTGGTGACTCTCTCTCTCTCTCGTAAGTATCCTCATCCTCTAGCCGTAAACAACCTTCCTTCCTTCCTTCCTTCCTTCCTTCCTTCCTTCCTTCCTTCCTTCCAGTCGCATTTGTTTTCGTCTTCGATATTATTATTTTTTGTTGATAATGATAGAGAATTACCTTAAACTGACAGGATGATGAGGTAAAGTGATAATTCAACAGGATGGATGAATCATGAGCGGCATGATGGATGATGAATCATGAGCGTCAGGAT
Source organism: Homarus americanus (assembly GCF_018991925.1). Lineage (NCBI taxonomy): Eukaryota > Metazoa > Arthropoda > Malacostraca > Decapoda > Nephropidae > Homarus > Homarus americanus. The sequence continues at coordinate 179,106 of NW_024716501.1, read as the reverse complement.
GGATGAATCATGAGCGACAGGATGGATGAGTCATGAGCGGCAGGATGGATGATGAATCATGAGCGGCATGATGGATGATGAACGAGCGTCAGATGGAGCAGAATCATGAGCGGTGCATGATGGATGATGATTGAGTCAGATGGATGAATCAAGAGCGGCAGGATGGATGAGTCATGAGCGGGCAGGATGGATGATCGCAAGCGTCATGAGCGTCAGATGATGAGGCGGCATGATGGATGATGATTCATGAGCGTTGCATGGATGAATCATGGATGGATGTCATGAGCGGCAGGATGGATGATGAATCATGAGCGGGCATGATGGATGATGAAACGCTGAGCGTCGGATGGATGAATCATGAGCGGCATGATGGATGATGAATCATGAGCGTCAGGATGGATGAATCATGAGCGTCAGGATGGATGATGAATCATGAGCGTCAGATGATGAACTTGAGCGTCAGATGGATGATGAATCATGAGCGCGTCAGGATGATGAATCAGATGAAGATCATGACGTGGATGGATGGAATCGAGCGGCAGGATGGATGATGAATCATGAGCGTCAGGATGGATGATTCATGAGCGGCAGGATGGATGATGAATCATGAGCGTCAGGATGGATGAGTCATGAGTCGTCAGATGGATGAGCGGCAGGATGGATGATGAATCATGAGCGTCAGGATGGATGATGAATCATGAGCGTCAGGATGGATGATGAATCATGAGCGTCAGGATGGATGATGAATCATGAGCGGCAGGATGGTTGAATCATGAGCAGCAGGATGGATGAATCATGAGCGGCAGGTTGGATGAATCGTGAGCGGTAGGATGGATGAATCATGAGCGGCAGGATGGATGAATCGTGAGCTGCAGGATGGATGAATCATGAGTGGCAGGATGGATGAATCACGAGCGGTAGGATGGATGATTCTTGAGCGCCAGGATGGATGATTTATGAGCGGCATCCATGAGCGTCAGGATGGGTGATTCATGAGCGGCAGGATGGATGAATCGTGTGCGGCAGGATGGATGAATCGTGAGCGGCATGATGGATAAATCGTGAGCGGCAGGATGGATGATTCGTGAGCGGTAGGATGGATGATTTATGAGCGGAAGGATGGATGATTCGTGAGCGGCAGGATGGATGATTTATGAGCCCTAGGATGGATGAATCATGAGTGGCAGGATGGTAAAAATGTGATTATCATTCAGCGCAACAAAGGCAGGATGAGTCGACTACCAGGATGATACAATAACATGATAGAATTCACTACAACAATGGAAGATGAATCATGACTTACAGGATGATGAATTTGTGGAAAATTATTCAACTTGGTAATGAATGATGAGTCGGTTACCAGGATGATGATGTGTGATGGTATTTGAGCCCAATATAAGTGATAAAGGTCCAGCATTACACAGGGTGAAGCCATAACTAATCCAAGGATGAAACTAAGGTGACAGGATGCCATTAACCCACTTCCTGTAATTGTAATACTTCGTCAGTAGCAGAGTGAAGACGCCCCCCTTCGTGATATCTGCAGGAGGAGGAGGAGGTCGTTTGTAATTGCCTATCGCCAGTCTTGAGACAAATGTAATGAGATGGATTTAGATTTAATTTTGTAATATTTAGTACAAGGATGTGTGTAGGTATAGACGGTACATGTGCAGTAATCCACGTGTCGTGTTAATATTGTGTTTAATTTGTTCTAACCTTGATGTAAATTATAATGTACCTTTAAATTACTTTGTCATTTGGTTCATTATTTATCTGTAAATTATTTCGTCATAAGATTGGAATAAATTTAATTTATAGTAATTTTGGACACAATTATGGAGAAGAAAAAAAAAGACTATTTAGCTGACCTTCTCTCTGTGACGATAATTCCTAATGAGTTCAGATTTTATTAATGATTTAAAAGGTGGTAATTGAGAGGATTCTGGTAATGAAGGACAATCACGGGGTACAGACGCAGGTGGGTGTGTGTAGGGGGGGTAGATACAAACATACGTATGGACTAATATATTTTATTTATACTATAACTTTTCTCCTTTACACGTTTATCCTCTAAGTACCACTCTGCCACACCTCTCCCAGCCTCCCTCTCACCCTCCCCACACACTATTGTTGAACCATAGCACCACTGTTTTGACTTCGACGTATCAGTGCAGAGGAATACATTGTAGGGCAGATAAGAGGCCACATTAGACGTCTTCTGAGAATCCAAAACAAATCATCATGCCATCAAGATGACTGGAGAGGCGGCCACAGTGAACCAGCCAGACCGAAAAGCAACCGAAACACGGGGTGAAATTTTTCTTTTCTTCGTTGTACATTATGTTTAACCATCTCGCGGCAGACAGACCACTGATTGACCATAACAGATTACCTGAACTGACTTCTCTGGCCACCCCTGAACCCTTAAAGACCTATGGAATCTTTAAAAGCACTAAACCCTTAAGACTTCATGGTTGTTTGTCAGCAAGTTCAGTAAATTTAAGTAATCCAGCAAGAGAGACCAAGAATGAGTAATTATCGTGACTTAAACCGCACTTACATAAACACATCCCTCATCCATCAGTCGGGTCAGGAAAGGCTGTATCTGGACTGAAAGATTCTTGCCTTAGAGAAACCTCGTCGAGGAATTTATTTTTTTTAATCTTGTGAAGATATAAAGAGACAAGGTGGCATGATGCTGAGGAGGTTGGCCATGAATATGATAATAGTGGCGGGAGGGAGGATACTGATAGCGGTCGGCCGACCCCTCGTGCTCGCTAAACACCCGACCCTCCACCCACCGCAGTCACGTACTGATAATTAATTTGCATTGGTACGTGCCCGTGTTCCACTCCAGCGGTTTGCTCTGCCAGTACAGTTATACCTGATGTAAGGGGAGGCGAGGAAGAGAGAGAGACGCCGCCATCACCTTCCTCCCTAAGTTAGCTGACTCACGCCCATACAATATGATAGTTCCACCACAATCACACATCCTTGCAAGCTGTAAGTCTCAGCCCGCTTGCATGTTCTGGCAAGCTAGGTGTCTCAACATACTTGCACGCCCGTCCAAATTAAAATTTTGTTACGGCCACACGTCTTTTTAGGCTAAGAACTTTACCTCCCCGCCGGCTCCATACTTCCCGTACTGTCGCCACGAAGTCATCTTGAGTTGGAGGGACTATGAAGTGTGTGTGTATGTGTGAGTGAGAGTCGGTGTAGCGTGACCCCCCTGGTGCCGGGGAGCACCTCGCCCCGGCCACAGTCTGGGCGGCCATGAAGTTGGGGGTCACCGTGCTGTGGCGGGAAGCACGCTGGCTCACATTTTCAAGAACCCAAAGTTGGATTCCAGATGTTGAACAAACTTGACATAGAGAACCCTTGGTAAGGCCTGGGAGCTGTGACTGTTACCCTGAGGCTGTGAACTAGTTAAAATTCTCTTGAATTGACGTCACCTCAGAAAGAAAGTGCATGAAAAAAATGTTTAGTGATATATTGCTCAACCATGATGTTCAAAAGAAGTTATTTTTGTTCGTCGATCAGAGAGAAGGCTTCGATTAATTGTATTTTATCCTTCATGGGAATATAAATTGTTGAAGTAAACTCCCCCCAAAAAAATAATCTGTATGATTATGGATTTTAAATTGTCTATGTTGTCTGTGATTATTGTTTAAATATTCCATGAAATATTCGAAGCCAAATAAAGTCTTAAGATATTGCAGTTTCTCTTTGGATATTGACTGTGTTTGCTGACTTTGTTTACAAGCTATGTACACCCTAGACCCCGAGAGTTTGTTAAAACGTGTACTAATGAATTGTACAGATATATACGCACTTAAATATAAGACTATGGCCGCTTATGTTACTGAGAAGGTGTACACAGTAAATGGTGAGGGCGTGGTGGTTGACCTTGTTTCATGAGCTCATTCCCGCCGTGAGGTAATGTGTGTGTGTGGCTCTTACACTCATTATGTTATGTCGTGCTTAGGTGCCGCCCTACCGTTGGGGACCTTGAAGGGGGAGTGGTTAGGGCCTCGTAGTGAGCGTGATTAGGACTTTGGAAGGGGTATGGTTAGGACCTTGGAGAGCCGTGGTTAGGGCCTTGAGGGGGGCATGATTAGGGCTTTGGAAGGGGTGTGGTTATGGCCGTGGAAGTGCCTTAGACGGAGCATATCCAAGGATGAAGAGGGAACGTGGGTAACAGGTAGGAGGCCATGTGACCAGGGATGTATAGTGGGCGTGGTGGAAGGGGCGTGGCTAGAGGGACCATCAGTTGAGTTGTTGTCATTTGTTTGTTGTTGTTGTTCTCGAACCATCAAGGGGTTTCTAAAACATTCGGAACATTGAGTGTGTGTAGGAAGAGAAAAGTCGAGAAAGCTGGGAACCGGTTATGTCCCGATGAACATTCCTAGACGGGTCAGTTGTGGGTCCGGAAGGTGCCATGATGGTATGTGTGGTGTCCACTGTCCACACACCGCTTTTGTGACACTTAACGCCAGGTGGTCGTCTTACGCGGTCCGCGGGCAACGTGACTCGCACTCATTTTACGATTGCGGTTTGTGTTGGCTGCATCATCACTGTGTTAGGTAAAGTGAAACAGCAGCAGCAGCACTCATCAACCACTGTTCAAGATTCTTACTCGCTGGAAACCAAACCTCAGTGTTCTTGGTTTTTAAAGAAGGCGTTTCCACTAAGCCATGACCTCAAAAAATAGCGACGAACTAGTAATAGGGAAAAAATAGTTTCGATGGAGACTTTCTTTGTGCTGTAATTAAGGTTTGTCATTTAAATGGGATTATAAATATTCAGTATGGGTCGTGTACAGCTCGTGCAGCATGAGGTGTTTACACTACGCCAGCACCTTCGTCTTCCCACTCCAGATAATGTGGCCGAGGTGTTCACGCCCTACACACGCCTTCCACGATCTGTACACACTCCCAACGCCCTCACCAAGGCTAAGGGAGAGACACGCCGCACGTGCCACTCGCGCCCTTCCTTATGCTCTCACTTTCACTCAACTACGCCCATCCACGCCCTTCATTATGCTCTCACACCTACAACACTTGTAATTACGCCCACCCACGCCCTTATGCTCTCTTACTTACAACACTTATAACTACACCCACTATTATGTTTTTCACCTTCCCAACTAATTACACCTAAATAATTAGTTATTATTGCGTCTGTTAGCAAGTTAGTAGAAAACTTTCAAGACTCAACATTGCCAGCAGACATTACCCCAATCCCTTCCTCACACACCATAACATCACACCTCCCTACATACTGCGCCAGACTTCACCAAACATTCATCTCCTGGACTTATCCTCAGATCCCACTAGCGAAACAGGATCATCAGCATATAATGAATGTAACCACTACCAATAATACTCTTTTTCTCCCATGTCTTTAAGTTACAGCCTTGTCATTGGTCGTTGTCGTCTTCCATTCCTTGTATAAATATAATATACCAAGAGATATCAATCACAGGTACACACTCCCCCTAATTATACCAAACACAGGTACACACTCCCTAATTATATCAATCACAGGTACACACACTCCCTAATTATATCAATCACAGGTACACACTCTCCCTAATTATATCAAACACAGGTACACACTCCCTAATTATATCAAACACAGGTACACACTCCCTAATTATATCAATCACAGGTACACACTTCCCCTAATATACCAAACACAGGTACACACTCCCTAATTATACCAACACAATTTTACTCCCCTAATTATATCAATCACAGGTACACACTTCCCTAATATACCAGAAACACAATTTTACCTCCCCTAATTATACCAAACACAGGTACACACACTCCCTAATTATATAAACACAATTACCTAATTATATCAAACACAGGTACACTCCTAATTATATCAATCACAAGGTACACACTTCCCTAATATACCAAACACAGTACACACCTCCCCCTAATTATACCAAACACAGGTACACACTCCTAATTATATCAAACACAGGTACACACTCCCTAATTATATCAATCACAAATTTTACTTCCCCTAATATACCAAACACAGGTACACCTCCCCTAATTATATAAACACGAATTTTTACTCCTGTTATATCAATCACAGGTACACACTCTCCCCTAATTATATCAAACACAGGTACACACTCCCTAATTATATCAATCACAGGTACACTTCCCCTAATATACTGCAAACACAGGTACACACTCCCCCTAATTATACCAAACACAAATTTTACACTCCCTAATTATATCAATCACAGGTACACACTCCCCCTAATTATTCCAAACACAGGTACACACTCCCCCTAATTATACCAAACACAGGTACACACTCCCTAATTATATCAAACACAGGTACACACTCCTCCTAATTATACGAAACACAGATACACCCCCTAATTATACCAAACACAGGTACACACTCCGCCTAATTATATCAAACACAGGTACACACTCCCTAATTATATCAAACACAGGTACACACTCCCCTAATTATATCAATCACAGGTACACACTCCCCCTAATTATTCCAAACACAGGTACACACTCCCCCTAATTATACCAAACACAGGTACACACTCCCCCTAATTATACCAAACACAGGTACACACTCCCTAGTTATACCAAACACAGGTACACACTCCCTAATGATTTCAAACACAGGTACACACTCCCCCTCTAATTATGACCCCTAATTACTTCCAAGACATTCACTTACCACCAACATAATTAAGACCAATACTTTGTTTTTAATTTTACCTTCCGTACAGGTGATTTTTGTTTGCTATTTATTTCCAAAACTTTAATTTTTTACTTAACTGAGCAACACTATATCTATCTATCTGTCTATCTATCTGTCTGTCTGTCTGTCTGTCTGTCTGTCTGTCTGTCTTATTCTATATATTCCCAAACAAACACACAATCCTAGGATACAATGAAACTTCCTCCATATAGCGGACTTCTATCACCATGTAGTACGTTAAATAGACGTTTTACTGTACGTCATCTCAATTCTCGATACGTGTTTGTGTTTGATTCACCCCGTTGGTTTAACCCGTCTAGTGGAGGCGCGCTTCTTTGACATATATGTAATTTTATCATTAAAGTTTTCCCCGGGAGATTGTGGTGTAAGAGGTGAGTGTCGACCGCCCTGGGCTGCCACCTCCAAATTAAGCGTCTGCTGTGTTAGTCTTGTGTGATAAGTTTAATCTCCTTTGATAAGTTGGAGTAATGACTGGTGGCTGCATGGTGGCGGCTGTTCATGTGTTGTTGGGCAATGGAGTTAGCGACGTGTGTGTGTGTGTGTGCGCCGATACCTTTAGTTTTTCCCACGTTACTTTAGTTTGAGCATCTTGAGAACTGGTATTTAAATATTAACTTAACGTTATTTACACACATTAGTATGACTCTCAGGGGCCGGAATCACATCATTAGAGATCAGTAGAGTAGTTTCGTGTAGTTTTTGGCAGTAGTTGTGATGTTAGTGAGTGTTGTTGATTAGTGATGGGTGAGAAAACTCTCTCTCTCTCTCTCTCTCTCTCTCTCTCTCTCTCTCTCTTCGTTAATCATCAAACCATCAACACCTTCCTTTACCTGACCACGGAGTAAATCAATGCGTTAATCTTACATAACCGAAATATTTCAGCCTGTGAATTTAAATACCTTGGTGAGGTGGTGGGGGGCGGTGGTGGTGGGTATTAGTGGTGGTGGCAGTGTTGGTGTGGTGATGGTAGCGGAGGTGGTGATGGTAGCGGAGGTGGTGATGGCAACGGTGATGGTGATGGCAGCGGTGATGGTGATGGCGGTGATGGTAGCGAAGGTGGTGGTGGTGGTGGTGGCGGCGAGAGAGAGGAACCTGTTCTCTTAATCCATTTCTCTCCGTGAGTTAATAAACCCTCTTTAATGACTCCTCCCTCCTCCTTCAGGCAACTTGTCTTGCCCAACAGAATTTGTAAAATACGAAGTTAATATGCCGCTTATCTGTGTGTGTGTGTGTGTGTGTGTGTGTGTGTGTGTGTGTGTGTGTGTGTGTGTGTGTGTGTATGATGGGTGGATCGTGATGTCAGTGTGCTGATGTTGACATAAACGAGGGAGGGGTAAGAGATGGAAGTGCGGGCGTGTAGGAGGCGCGGGCGTGTAGGAGGCGTGGGTGAGGTGCAGGCGTGGGTGAGGCGCAGGCATGGTTGAGTTGCGGGCGTGGGTGAGGCACGGGCGTAGGTGAGGCGCGGGCGTGGGTGAGGCGCGGGAGCGTGGTGGCAGGTAAGACAGATAATTATGGCATAATTAGGGAGTTGCTGCGGGCAGTGTTGGCCTCAAGCGGTCACTGAACCCCTACCCCCTTACTCCCTTACCCCACAAGCTTCTTGACCCCCCTCTCTCCCCCACCCCCATAACCCCTCTCCTCTACACGCCCCATGGCCCCTTCTTCCCCACTCTCCAGAGGACCCCCACTCTCTTCCATCTCACAGCATCTTACGCCCTTCCCCTAACCCACACATTCCTCCTCCCCTTTCCCTGCTCCTCCCTCTCTTCCTTTAACTCAATCTCTGCGGACCTTCCCTTGCTCTTCTCCCGCCCTCTTCCTCCCCAGTCTCCACCCTTCTTCCCCTCCACTCCCCACGACCCCGTCACCCCCACCCCGACCTCCTCACCCCCACGACCTCCTCACCCCGACCTCACCCCCACGACCCCTCACCCCCCACCCCCACCCCTCACCCCCCCTCCCCCACGACCCCTCACCCCACCCCCACCCCCACGACCCTACCCCTACGACCCCTCACCCCCCCCTCACCCCTGACCCCCACCCCCCACGACCCCCTCATCCCTCCCATTGTCACACTTTACCCACTGTTATTGCACTCATCCCCATCATCACCCGTCTGTACCTACCTCATCCCACCCCCCCATCACGATCCACTTACACTCAGGTATCACCCATTCCATCCCCTCCCACACCCTATTACTCACCTACACGTCCACCCCTTTCCTTCCCTCTTCTCACTTACCTCACCCTCCTCCCTCGATCCCGTCTTTCTCCCTATACTTAATCTCGCTTTTCTCTATTACTTGTTCTCTCCCTCTCATTCCATTTCTACTGTTTCCCCTACCCCACTCTTATCCAAGCAGATGAAATTCAATGTGGACAAATGTAAAGTACTCAGTGTAGGAGATGTAAACAGGGAAACCAGTTACCAGATGAACAACGATGCCATTGTGGAATCCAGCTGCGAGAGAGATTTAGGAGTAATGATAAGTAGGAATCTTAAGCCAAGTAAACAATGTGTTTTTGCTCGTAACAAGGCTAATAAAGTACTTGGGTTCATGCAAAGGAGTGTTAGTTACAAGACTAGCGACGTCATCTTAAAATTATATCTAGCGCTTGTGAGACCTCACCTGGATTACGCAGTTCAGTTCTGGTCACCGTTATACAGAATGGATATAGAATCATTGGAAAGAATCCAGAGGAGAATGACAAGACTAATCCCGGGCATTAGGAACCTTGAATACAGAGACAGGTTAAAGCATCTTAATTTGCACTCCCTCGAGAGACGTAGAGTGAGGGGCGACATGATAGAGGTGTATAAATGGAAGTCTGGGTTAAACAAAGGGGAGATTACAAAGGTACTCAAACTATCCAACCAGGAGCGACCCCGTAACAGTGGTTTTAAATTAGACAAATTTAGATTTAGGCGTGAAATTGGTAAACATTGGTTTGGAAACAGTAGTGGATGAGTGGAACAAGTTACCAAATATCATCATTAACTCGAATACGCTGAATAGCTTCAAACATAGGTTGGATGCTTATATGAGCAATAGGGGTTGGGTATAAACGGGACTGCCCAGTATGGGTCAATAGGCCCGCTGCAGTTTCCTCCATTCTTATGTTCTTATGTTCTTATCCTCCCCCCTCCCTTCTCCATCCACACCACTCCCACTGTACACACCTAACCATCTTCTACCACAACCACCACCGCGGTTATTACTGCCTCCAGCCTCCCCCAATAGCCACACCTTCGCCACCATTTTATTACCTTAAAATTAAATATCCTAATACATAAGCAGCTACCCTAGCTGTGTTGAGTTAGTGGAGCCGCAGATCTATGCGGCTTTCAGTGACTGTAGCCTCATAGTCAATATCTGCAACTGTTGTCGGCTTTGTGGCCGAAGCTCTCATTCCCCTGAGGCAGAACAAAGCCGACCGAAGGAGAGAGGAGGACAGTCGACATCTCATCCAGGCTGCATTCACTACTACTACTATTCCTACTACCACCACCACTACTATCACCAACACTACTATCACCAACACCAACATCACCACTACTACATCACCATTACTACTACCACCACCACCACCGTCTCTTTAACTTCATCAGCATCATAAACAACAAACATCGAGTCTATCATCTCAAACAATTCACTTTTCCCTTTGGCTGAGTGAGGCAGTCGAGGTGGCTCAAATACCGCTCTCAATAACACGTATAATGGCTTTTGGATTACACATTTCTGACATCGTAATTGACCTGACCTGCTGGAGGAAGATGAGGCAGCCAGTTTAAACCTGTTTCTCTCCCTGTGCCACCTCACCACACACACACACACACACACACACACACACTGACACACACACATTACGTATCACTACACCACACATCATCACACACCATCTTGGTACCCGAATCAACACATCTGGACTTATCATTTTTATTAAGTGACAAGATGATGTGTGTTATCCCCCGCCGCGCCGCCACTAACACCAACAGACCAACCAGTCGCTAGATCGCTGGTACTTCTTGGTGGGAAATTCTTAAGCCTGAGTTGTGAAGGACACCACCAAGGCCTCTTTGGGGGAGTAAGTGAAGTTTAGATGAATAGCCAAACTATCTGATGTTTATTTTGTTTATTGTAAAGATGGCAATGAACGATGATGCCAGGATGCGAGGGTGTTTGTCGATACGTGTTATTGACAGGTGTGATGCCACTGGAACATTTAATACGGCATTTAGTTTGTCTTATAATACATCTGTTATTTTCTCTTGTTCTCTTTGTTAATATATACATGTGGTAATCCGCCTCAGGTGTACACAGCTACAACACATAAAGGCCATTAGTGCATCTAATGTATTCAAGAACATGGGTCAGTAGAACGAAGAAAGCTGTCACCCTGGAGGCTCTGCTCTACTTTACTGATGTGATGGTAAATTATTTTATTCATGGTGTGTGTGTGTGTGTGTGTGTGTGCTGGCGGGCCCTGAGAGGCAGGTCACGCCCGGCAACAATGGCCCTCAGAACAATGACCTCGTCTGTATGGATCTCGTACTGTATTTTATTATGGCACCAGCTGTCCGCACGTCGTCGACACCCTGGCCATTAAGTATATCGAGTAGGGGGCGGACCTGACACAACTAATTTCATGATATTATCTTTTGGAGTTGTGGTGGTGGTGTGTTTTTTTTTACACCAGAGCTGATGACATGTACCAAACTACTGCAACATTCTCACACGTGCGTATAACCATTACCTTATCATATTGTTTGTAAAGGTATAGCACATCCACAAGTGGCCAAGATAACTCGGGTATGCTTCCACACACTTCTCCTGCAGCAAAAAATAAAAAATAAAATACAAAATACAAATAAAAACTGGTTTTTATGGCATAAAAGAATAGTGTTTTAAAATTTAGTTGTATGTGGAAGACCCGAGTCATATATCTCAGAGAAGAAAATAAAAAGCGATGTCTTTGTCTTGAACATATTGGTATAGTCAATAAACGCCAGCAGGTTTAGTCTTCTCACTTTTAGAAAGTTAATTTATTAAGCTGGTTAATGTTTTTATCAAGGGAATATATCGGGGGGGCGGCCGTGTAGGGAACCCCCACACGGTATCCTGGGGCCTCCAGCTACCACACGCTCATCAGATAAAGTTACCTTCTTAATTCAAAGATTTTTAATTATTAATAAATTTTCTAATTTTCATTTCATTTCTTATTGAGAAATTCGCAACTCTAAATGACGATTTTTTTTGTGCAATTTTTTTCGGCTTTCCAATCTTCAATGTCACTCTTAATGTGGGAGTAACAAATGGAAATTAATTGGAACGATTTCATTTAATAGCCGTGGTTGGGACACATCAACGAGAAAGTGAAATGGAGGAACACGGAGAATAAGATAGAAAGATGTGTTCGAGAAGGATAAGGAGACAACTGGGAATAACGAGAGAGGAAACACAGGGCCAACAACTGGTGTGAAGTGAGCTGAGCGGTCGAGCCCACAACAAACATGGGTATTAATGGCTCACAGATGAAGAAATACCCAAGTTTTTGCTCGCCCGAGGAATGGATTTTTCTTGTTATTTCCGCTAAGTAAAGTAAAAAAAGATAATACGTGGAGAAATGATGTATATTTATAGTTGCATTACGTTTTATGAATCGGTTATCTTAATTTGGTACAGTTTTAAGTAGTGGTGGTTGTGGTGATGAAGGTTTAGAGTTTAGACAGTGATAGTGTGGGAGGAGGTGCACAGTGATGGGATGACTCGTAAGTGCTCTGTGGTTTCCTGTCAGTAACTTGTTTCATCTGACGTAATATATTTTTAAAGTTTAGGCTACTGTTACCGGGACGAAAAACAGGAGAAGTTTGCTTTGGCGGTTGTGGTTTCAACTGGTTCCAGGGTTATATCCGGTCTGTGTGTTAAGAATATGGTCTCTCCTCAGTAAGTTTATGTTAACGGATTCTTTGAGGTCATAAGATATTATAACTAATGTGAAAATCCCGACCGTCAGTAATCTTTCGAGATTTAACAGTGCCCAGTATTAGGCTGTTGCCTTTTATTGTCAAAAAATAATATTATTTTCCATTTGTTCTAAACAGTTACACTGAAACAGACTTCATTGTGTGTGTGTATCAGATACTAACAGGACATTAGATAGTTAATACTAAAAGTATTTTTTACCCCATTTCTGGACTCCACGCTGAACTGTTGTTGATAATATTATATGTTTTGTTGTTGGTAGAAGATGTGTGTAATAACAGTTGTACTAAGCAGTTGTGTTTGTGTTGCAGGATGGTCCTGATAGTGGGCGAGCACCTGGTGAAGGAGGTGCCCTCCTCCACCACGGGGATATACACATCGTGGCCACGGCTCAAGGAGACGTCCCATGCCCTTACCACCATGCTGACGGAGGAGGTGGGCCCACGGGGGCTGCTGTACCTCCGCCAGCGGGAGTACGCCGTCACTGTGCCCCACGACGAGAACCTCCTCATCTTGGGCACCGATGACGCCACCACCTCCGTCATGGCCGTCCTCAGACACACAGGTGAGTACAACCCTCCACTCACCTTAACATTAGTTGTATTGTTCATGATGGTGTTGGTGCAGGAGTCATGGTAAGTCGCATTTGTTTATCATCACCGCCAGACAACAGTGCAAGGTGTTGGCTTCGTTCGTTCAGTCCATTACCTAATCAGGATCTAACCTGATGTTGAAACGAGTCCTCAGAACACCCTCGAGGATGGGCTGAATCAATGTGCCTTTCTTCAAGAATCAAATTTAACTGAATATTTTGGTGTTTGGTAAATATACATAGAATATCCCACTGCATTACTCGAGACAGACTGTAGTGTATATTGTCAGAGCTTCTCTTCATGTTTACTTATAACAAAATAACACAACTTATTAAATGCAATAAAATTACTGGACGAGTCTGGCTAGAGGCTCAATGAAACCACGAGGAACCCAAGGGCAACCAGAGTCCTGTTCCAGCGGCTGAGTGTTGAGACCAAACCAAGGAATGCCAGTAAGCCTCGGCTCTTTGCTTGCCTCAGAGATGGTGGAGATTCTTAACCTTTCGTCTCTACTTACATCACGTTATTTTAATAGTCTTTTTTCCCCCCTCCAGTCATCATATACTATAACAAAAAACGATGAAATTTTTATGCCTCATTATTACGAACCCTGATATTACGGTAATAACAAACGAAAATTATTGGTAGTAAAAGCGAATCACATGCGGTGCACTTAAAATTTGGCTGATTAGCTTCTTGGCCATTTATGCAGTGGCCTATTGCAGTATACCGTATTTGTAATGTATTTAGCCAATAATACAAGCATATAATACATTTTGCATAATATTATAAGCATTTACATCACTTGGTAGAATGAGTTACTGTTGTTTCAGTAACCGCATGACATGCACACTGTTAGCTCTGACCACAACACAGGTAGCTGGCAGTGCTAACGTAATAAGAATTGTTTGTTATTGAATTTTTATTGTACGTGGTAAGAATAATTTAGCCTGAGATAGCGTTTACAGATGAGAGCCTTTGTTTATCTGAATTTATTGATTTTTTAATGATTTCTGGCCGTTAGTGTGTGTGTGTGGGGGGGGAGGGGTTATAGTATCTATATCTGGTCTTCATTAAACTTGATGGTATTAATGGTGACGTGAATGTGGAGAGCTTCACTGATGGGATTATTACTTATATTTTTCCCATGTTGGTTGTCTCTAACTGTTTACACAATATAATTTATATATTGTTCTCCGATGGTAAACTGTTGTTGCACCGTCACACTATTCTTCCTGTGTAATTTTTTCCGTTCTAGGACAATGATTTTGTTTTATATCGTAGACGTTAGTTGAATCCTGAATGTAAAATACATTGGGAGATCATATTGTGGGTGTAGCTGTAGGATGTTCAGTGTAGGGGCACCATCCCAGCTGAGGGAATTATTTTGTGTATTACTTTATAATGGTACCGATGCTTCCTCACCTGTAGCTTTAAGAGTCGGTCTGCTCCCTCATGAGGCCGCGTGAAGGATAGCTGGGCACTCGGTGATGCAAGTTGAGGCTCTAGTGTTGTGTTGGGCGAGTGACGGAGTGGCCAGACTACCACTTGGCATCAGTATGACAGACCAACTCTTGGGTGGCCTCCTCAGTCTCTCTGCCCAGTCCCACCTTCACGCCGCGATGCACCCGGTGTTGACGTCGTCCTGCAGAGCGTCAGTAACTCAACACGTTAGAGAACAGGGAAACAATATTAGGTCATTTTGTGAGTGGGATGAATCTTTTTATATATAGCTTTTCTGCCTTGCCATGAGGTGAGGTTATGTTGGCTGACCAAACGCAACACCCCGAGTGGACAACTTGAGCTGAGAGCCACGTGTAACGACACACTTGGGTTGGGACTAAGTGTTCCTCACAGGATGAATAGTAGTGAGCAAATTATTATCGGAACACACTTATGGCATTGTGTTTAATATTCCAGTACCACCTCAAGTCAGTGTTGCGTCACTAGGTAGTAGCAGTCAAAGTCAGTGGAGACTAATGGTGTAGTAGCAAGTAGCAACTTAAGTCAGTGGAAGTCACCTGAGACAACGTGTGATGACGCATCTCCCAGACAGCTCTCAACACCGTCACTGACTCAACACAATTTACTGCCTACAGCCCTACACTCTAAATACCTTTTTTTTCCCCTGGTGTATTTTTTTTACCCTTTCTTAAGACAGTATCAATAACTGATCCTCCAAGAAGTACTAAATGTGATGGTGAATACATTGTTGAATGGTGAGGCTGTATGAGAGATGTGTACACTGTGTGTGTGTGTGGAGGAGACGTTATTAATGCCGCAGTAATACAGGCGTGGTGTGGGGGAAGGATTTAAGAGCTGTGAAGAGACGGTTTTTCCTCTTGTCTAAATAACCATTTATGGCACCACTCGTCAACAACCAGTCATGCTGGACCCGTTCTGTGTGTGTGTGTGGCGCGCGCGTATGCGTGTGTGCGTATACGTATGCGTGCGTGCGTGTGCATGCGTATACGTATGTGTGCGTGTTCGTGTGAAGAGCAAAACTTGCCTATATCTTGATTTAAATGAAGAAAAAAATCCTACGGTATAGTTGAATTAACAGAATGAGTATTTAATTAGATCTAACTCGTTTAACTAATCATTACGTGAATCAGATTTTTATATCAGATTCTGTTTCTTTCGTTTAGTTTAACATGGCTGATGTAGTATGAGACAGAACCACTTTTTTATGCTGTTCACCACAAAGTTATTCGTGTTCGCGGGAAAGTCGGGAAGCACACACAAGGGGTTCCTATCATGACGGCCTTGGTAGGAGCGAGGAGGAGATCCAAAAGTCACTGAGCGTTGTTTTCCGTAAGGTGGAGCATACACACGCTCTGGCTGCTCTGATTGGTCGAGATGAGATGCAGTCTTTCTCAAGCTTATATCTGAAGTCTAAAACTAAACTAAGTACTTAATTATCTATCTCGAATTTGTCTTTATACTGAGGTAAAGTCTAAATTAGGGAGGATGACCCAGAGGGAATGAGAAACAAAGGAGGGTGGAGATAACAAAGAGGAGCAGTGAGGAAGAAGGACACTGAGGCTGTAGAGAACGGGGGACCCAGGGTGAGGTACGACCCCCGGCCTCGTACTTCAAGTGCCAGAACTTTTTAGTTACCGGTAAGTCAGCTAGTATTGGGTAGCTTATCGACACACACACACACACACACACACACACACACACACACACACACACACACACACACACACACACACTCCGAGTGTTACCAAGAACAGTAACTCACGTGTGTCTTACAGTACAGTCCTTCCTATTCTCTCTTAATTCCTGACTTAACCCAGTTCCTGATATACCTCTGTTGTACCTGAGTTTTGACTTTTCCCAAGGACTTAGCTTAGCCCAGGGTTGCTTAGCTTAATGACGGCAGGTCGTGACTTACCTGTATGGTGGGTGGTGGAGACGTAGCCCAGTATCACCCTAGTGGCCAGTGGCTGCCTTAAGAGGGTGTGGAGCCGGGGCGCCCACTTAACACTGAGGCAGCCTCCTGTTTAACTCTTGATGAATCATGTTTGCTCTCTTCTGCTGATTCTGCTGCTGCTCTTTCTTTTGCTTCTGCTAATGCTGTTCTTTCTGCTGGTGCTGTTTTTCCTGCCATAATTGCTGTTCATGTTTCCTTTCTTCTGCCAGTGCTTCTTAACTCCACGTTCTTTTACCTTTTTTGTTAATAATCCTTCCTCCTACATCACTCCCACCATCGTCTGTCCCTCCCCACTACTCCACTTTCTCTCTCCCATTCTCCATCACTCCTCTGTCCCCACCACACCACTTTATCTCCCTCATTCTCCCCCATTCCTCTATTCTCTGTCCCCACCTCACGACTTTCTTTCCCTCCTTCTCCCTCATTCCTCTATTCTCTGTCCCCACCTCACCACTTTCTCTCCCTCATTCCTCTATTCTCTGTCCCCACCACACCACTTTCTCTCCCTCCTTCTCCCCCATTCCTCTATTCTCTGTCCCCACCACACCACTTTCTCTCCCTCATTCCTCTATTCTCTGTCCCCACCACACCACTTTCTTCCCTCATTCTCCTCACCTCTGTTCTCGGTCCCCACCACACCACTTTCTCCCTCATTCCTCTATTCTCTGTCCCCACCCACACCATTCTTTCTCTCCCTCCTTCTTCCATTCTTCATTCTCTGTCCCCACCACACCACTTCTCTTCCCCCATTCCTATTCTCTGTCCCCACCACACCACTTTCTCTCCTCATTCTCCTCACCTCTATTTCATCCCCACATAATTCACTTTCTCCTCCTTCTCCTCATTCCTCTATTCTCTGTCCCCACCACACCACTTTCTCTCCCTCCTTCTCCCTCATTCCTCTATTCTCTGTCCCCACCTCACCACTTTCTCTCTCTCACTTCTCTGTTCATTGTCCTCTTCTCAACATATTACCTCCTCTACTCTTAACCCCGTTTTACTCGTTTTTTCCTTTTCTTCCTTTTTCTTCTTACACATTTCTCATGGCTATTAAGACGCGTCAGAGTCAGTACATTGTAGGGTGTAACTTTGGTTGAAATTTCAATATTTTAATTGGTCAGAAAGTTACGGTTATATTATACTGTATATTGTGTGTTAGTATTGTTTGGTATAGCCATGGTTGAATGAGAATACACACACACACACACACACACACACACACACACACACACACACACACACACACACACACACACACACACACACAGACCACCAGCTGCCCCAGACACTATTTACACACAAAGTAGGCCATAAACGTCGAGACCTTACCTTGAAGCAATGTTATGGTGCAGATCAGTCGTACCACGCCTTTACCGCCACCACCACCACACCTACCAATACTATCACCACTACTATTACCACCTCTACCACCAATGCTACCACCACTGTCACTACTTTTTTCATCTCTACCACCGCTGTTATCACTGCTATCACCACCACTTTTAACGCCACTATCACTACCAATGCTACCACTACTAATACCATCACCATCACCACCTCTACCACCATTGCTACCACTGCTATCTCCATCTCTATCTTTACTGCTACCACTGCTATCACCACCACTACTACCACCAGTATTACAATCACCATTAATACCACCAATAATACAACCACTACTACAACAACCACCAATAACTTTGTCACCACTACTACCACCATCTGCATTAACTTTGTCACTACTATTACAACTGTCACCCCTACTACCAACACCGCTCCAGTTGCCACCATTAACACAAACACCACCCTGGTTGTCAGCAACATGCTACTACTACTACCACCACCACCACTATTATCACCGTCCCCACCACTATTATCACCGTCCCCACCACTATTATCACCGTCCCCACCACTATTATCACCGTCCCCACCACTATTATCACCGTCCCCACTACTATTATCACCGTCCCCACCACTATTATCACCGTCCCCACCACTATTATCACCGTCCCCACCACTATTATCACCACCCTGTATCCACACTTCGCATCTAGTACATAATCAAAATTCTATGTACCGACTTAAACAAACACTGTACTGGAAATACTTTGTAACATTCATTGCCATAATATCAAAATCACTGGGATCTGATAAACATCCTTTGTGACCTCTACTCTGTAATCATTTTTGCTCTACCGCTCAGAGGATGAATATGGGGTGCACAATAAACTAGCTGCTGTCCGCGGTAAAATAAAAAAAAAATTAAATTCGAGACGGTGTGTGAGGCGGTACGGGTAGATGTGTGTGTGAGGCGGTGCGGGTAGGTGTGTGTGAGAGGCGGTACGGGCAGGTGTGTGTGTGTGTGTGTGTGTGTGTGTGTGAGGCGGTACTGGTAGGTGGTGTGTGTGTGAGGCGGCATGGATAGGTGTGTGTGTGTGAGGCGGTACGGGCAGGTGTGTGGGAGGCGGTACCAGCAGGAATGTGGGAGGTGGTACAAGCAGGTGTGAGGGAGGCGGTACCAGCAGGTGTGTGGGGGGCAGGTATAGTAGGCGGTCATCACCACGTGCTCACCTGTACCACCACCCATCACCACTGCCTTTATGCTGGCGTTATGGCCCTTGAGGTCAGCTGATGGTGACGTCCTCCACCCATTGCTACTGTTGCTGATGCTGCACCTGTTGTTGTTCCCCCTGCCGTTGTTATTGATGCTGCACCTGTTGTTCCCCCTACCGTTGTTATTGATGCTGCACC
This sequence comes from Homarus americanus, assembly GCF_018991925.1. Taxonomy (NCBI): domain Eukaryota; kingdom Metazoa; phylum Arthropoda; class Malacostraca; order Decapoda; family Nephropidae; genus Homarus; species Homarus americanus. The sequence continues at coordinate 159,568 of NW_024716501.1, read as the reverse complement.
TGTTGTTCCCCCTGCCGTTGTTATTGATGCTGCACCTGTTGTTGTTCCCCCTACCGTTGTTATTGATGCTGTACCTGTTGTTGTTCCCCCTGCCGTTGTTATTGCATTTGTTCCACCACCACACAAACCTACAACCTACCACCACCACACAACCTACAACCACTACCACACATCCTACAACCACTACCACCACACAACCTACAACCACTACCACCACACAACCTACAACCACTACCACCACACAACCTACAACCACTACCACCACACAATCTACCACCATCACCACCACTACACCACCCCACACAACCTACCACCATCACCACCACCACACAACCTACCACCATCACCACCACCACACAACCTACCACCACCGTGTTCATAATCCCACTTATTGCTATCACAGAACACATATCAGGTGCTGCCTCGTCTACCACTACTACTGCTGCTGCCGCCATTACCATCAGCTTTAATGCACCTTCCATATTTATGTCGGGGCCGTTAGCGTCACTGAATATTGTTTACGAGTCGTCCATTTATTTTCGTAGCGTCTCGGGTGAAAAGTTTGGTGCTGGTTTTAATTTGTTCGTATTTCGTTCAGGAGTCTTTTAGTTTGTCGAATTTTTAGTTTAAAAAATTTATTGACAAAGCTTGAAGTACAGTTTGCCTATTCTGAGTAATTCAGTCAGGTCTTGACACTGTGGGTGGTATCACTTCTCACTGCCACGCAGGACAGAGGTTCATACACAAAGAAATACATCATATTCATTAACAGCTATAGATGTATAGAGGTCAGATTCATATGGGTAATGTCACTGTTCACTGCCATGCAGGACAGAGGTTCGTACACAAAGAGATGCACATATTCATTGACAGTACATATACATATATGTACTGTACACATACACATATACATATACATACACATATACATATACACGTTTGTCGAAGGTGGTGGTTATGGTGAGTGGGAGGAGTCGTGGTGAGTGGTAAGAGCGGAGGAGTGGGAGGAGTCAGGTGAGGCAAGAGCCGTGGTGGAGGAGGAGGTGAGTGCAAGAATCGGTGGAGGAGGGAGTCCTGGTGAGCTGGATTTGTGGTGGAGGAGGAGCCGGTGAGGGAGGAGTCGTGGTGAGGACGGTGGTGGAGGAAGGGAGTCGAGGGAGGGAGGAGTCGTGGTGAGTGGGATTTGTGGTGAGTGGAAGGAGTCGTGGTGAATGGGAGGAGTCGTGGTGAGTGGGAGGAGTCGTGGTGAGTGGGAGGAATTGTAGTGGTGGTGGTGAGTGGGAGGAGTTGTGATTAAGGTTGTCTGTAAGGAGGTTAGTTGTGTGTTATTTGACAGGTTACAGGTTTAGTGTGTGTGTGTGTGTAGTCAATGGCGACCTGTGGTGTAATGGTTAGCATGCTCGCCTCGCAGGAGCGCGGACTCTGGTTCGATTCCCGGGCAGGGTGAAACTATGAATAAGTTTCTTTACATCATTTGCCTCTGTCGTCTACCCAACAGTAATTGGGGATCTGGATGTAAATCGATTTGCGGATCGTATTCTGGGGTAATGGTTAGCCAGTGCAGTTGGGGAGTTGTCCGGTCTTCTCGGACTATTCCTTGACACTGGGTCAGGCAACTCGTTAACTTAGGGTGTGGTTGTTGTGTTAGCGACTGTTTCTACACCTTTAACAAATTCACGCCTAGGTGGCCCTTGGGCCGGCCATCCTCGTTACACGAGGGGCAACCATTACTTAACATTATTGGTCACGGAAGGAGAGTGAAGGTGAATGTTGTATTATATTCGTCTTTGTTGACAGTGGTTATTTAACGTGAGATGGTTTCTATTCAGACGCTTCGGGTACATGATACATATCCTCATGGAGTGATGCAGCATACTCAGTGTTCATGGCGTCGTGTTGTTGTAAAACCTTCTCTTGGGACGTTGATCCGAACCCACATCACGACACACTGGTTCCATCACTTGTCACAAAATACCATCTTATTTTTCATCATCACCCGCTGCCTCGAGTCCTCGATACGACCCACTGCCTCGAGTCCTCGATACGACCCGCTGCCTCGAGTCCTCGATACTACCCACTGCCTCGAGTCCTTGATACGACCCACTGCCTCGAGTCCTTGATACGACCCACTGCCTCGAGTCCTTGATACGACCTACTGCCTCGAGTCCTCGATACGACCCACTGCCTCGAGTCCTTGATACGACCCACTGCCTCGAGTCTCGATATGATTTACTGCCTCTGGAGTCCTCGATATTGACCCACTGCCTCGAGTCTGATATGACCTGTTGCCTCGAGCGTCCTCGATACGACCCACTGCCTCGAGTCCTTGATGAACACATTGTTTTGATATTGCACACTATTTCTTGAACGGTTCTCTTCTCTATCATACATTGACTACACTATTTACCTTAAAATTTTGTGGATATAGTTTGTAAGTAAAATATTTTCATATAAATGTTCAGGAGGAGAGAGAGAGAGAGAGAGAGAGAGAGAGAGAGAGAGCAACACCGCGAGGCAGAAGGTGGACGCTCTTGGTGTGTTACCAGAATTATTGTATTAATGATATGCAGGTACAGTCTTATCTCTTGGGTTGGCTACACTGGTACACCCGAGCTGAGGTATGATGTGTGTGTGTGTGTTGGAGGAACCTGTAGTTATCGGTGTATACAGTATGATGGAGAGAGACGTGTATGGGCGTCGTGGGTTACAGTATGACAAAATATTGGAATACAATATTGCCTCATCGAAGTGGTTCAGTCAGGTCTTGTGGGCACCGAGGATGCTGTCATCACACACACACACACACACAGGGGAGAGGCTCGTCGTACGTCAAGAGCGATAACGTCTGTACAAGTCACAAGTTCGAAATATCAATCCGGACAAACGAGTTTTAGTATAACTTTTAAGGATGCTTTCAAAGACACTGATTGACCTCTTGGTTAGTTGAAGAGGGATGGGGGGGGGGAGGTGAGGTTTTGAGCCAATAGAGATGAGTATTGGGGTGTGATGAGGGATGAAGGGCGGTGGAAGAAAGGAGAAAGAGGGGGTAAGGAGAAGGGAGGAGGAGGGGTAGGGGAAGAGAGATGGGGTAATAGGAGGAAGATTCGCGACAAAATTTATTCAATTGTCAGAATTATAATATATATATATATATATATATATATATATATATATATATATATATATATATATATATATATATATATATATATATATATATATATATATGCAAGAGTAAATCACTGTAGGTGCGCGTGATCTAGGTATATGCTGATAACCACAAGGAAAGAAGAAAACACGAAAGTTCCCAAAGCGCTTTCGTGTAATTCACATCTTCAGGGGTGAGTTCTTTTCCTTGTGGTTATCATATATATATATATATATATATATATATATATATATATATATATATATATATATATATATATATATATATATATATATATATATATATATATATATATATATATATTATAATTAATAATAATAATAATAATAATAATAATAATAATAAAACCTGGACTAGCGAATTCAGGATAAATCGTCAAAATATCGCCAAAGACACACCTGAGTCTTAGAGGAATTGAAGTTACGTAATTAATGATTCAGTAACGGTAATGAGCCCTGGTAAGTTACATGCAAAGGTTAATCAGTGAGTGTGCAGGTATGGGTGCACCCTTCGTTAACTTCCTGGGTCCTGTCCTGATTCCTGGCAACGACTACATCACATTGTCTGGATCAGTTATTGTGCTGGCCATAGTGTATACTGGTGTGTGTGTGTGTGTGTGTGTGTGTGTGTGTGTGTGTGTGTGTGTTGGTCAGACGTGTGTGGGAGTGGACGTGTGTTGGGAAGTCGTGCGTTTTTTTGGGTGTGTGTTTGAGAGGTGCGTGCTATATGGGGCGTGTGTTGGGGAGGCGTGTATGGGCGTGAGCGTGGTGTGTGAGGCTGGGAGAGACCGCTAGCGATGTTGTGGGTGATAGTAGAACGCTGGTGAGGGAAGCCGCCCGCGCCAACTCATAAAGTCTGGTTTACGAGACGCCGCCACGCCCACGACGGCCCGCCCGCGCCCTCTCGTTCATCTCCTGCGGGGCTTGTGGGCGTGGTGAGGCGGTGGCAGTGTGTATGTCTGGAGGTGGTCAGTGTGGTCATTGTGCCAGCGCTTTATTAACCCACCTACGCCCACTACAACCACCCCAGGTTCTCCCGCACTACCAGGTACTGTCAGACGTAGGATCCAGTCAGGTACTGTGCTGATTGAGTACCTTCCTTACCAGCAGGTACTCCTCGAACCTCTCTCACACAGGTACTGCGAGACGTAGAACCCAGGCAGGTACTGTACTGCTATAGAAGCCTCCCAACTTACATTCTCCTTTCCTCTCTTCCATCCTCTCTTTCCCTCCCCCTCTCTCCCTCCCCCCTTCCTCTTAAACCAAGCAGGTAACACTAGGCCACCTCCTTCTTGTAGCCCTAGTCAGGTCTCCTCCTTTCTTATGCTAAAGACGTGGAGGAATTACGTTGTATGAGTGTTAACTGGAGCGCCAATAAAGACCTTGATGTGTGGCGCCGCTCTAGCCCCTTTAAGGCCTCGCCGGGGTGATGCGGTGTGTCGGCCTGTACTGGGAGGTGAGGTGAGGCGCTAGTGGAGGCTATGTGGTCTCTTAGGTGTGTGTGTGTGTGTGTGTGTGTGTGTGTGTGTGTGTGTGTGTGTGTGATAATAATTAAAAAGACACAGCAGCAAAAGGTTGAAAATATACAATGAAGAGAAATATAAATTAAACGTGATTACATTGGGGAGGTGTCATACAGAAGGCTTCAGAACAAACAGGAGAAAAAGACGAGAGAGAGAGAGACAGAGGGGCAACACACACACACACACACACACACACAGTACCAGATATATCACTAATATGCCGCATCTTTGTCACATACGTCGCCGATAGCACTCGTCTGTGTCTCGTATGTCCTGGGGATAACACAGAGTTTTTGTTGAAATAATTTGGATCTTCAAAGATTTTTAAACTAATAAGATTAACATTGTAATTTGAGCGATTTCATGTTTTTGTATATTATAAATTAGTCAACAGATTGAAATTACTAAAGATATATAATTAGTTTCATGTTGCGGAAAATGTATCAGTGTATCTGAAAGATCGTTGAAAGTATTAAACCAGGGGTTCTCAACCAGGGGGGAATTCCCCCCAGGGGGGGGAATTCAGGTTTTCAGAGAGCAGTTCGGGAGCAAGAGATATGTTCGATGATAAATCAATCACAGAATTTTGGCCCTTGATGTGCGATTCCTACCCAAAAGTGGCAGAAAGAGCTATCCGTGCATTGCTTCCGTTTGTGTCGACATATCTTTGTGAGTCAGGCTTTTCAACTCTGTTGCAAATTAAAACGAAGCAACATAGTAGATTAGAGGTAGAAAATGACCTGCGTTGTGCCCTTTCAAGCACTCCTCCGCGTATCCCAGAATTGGCGAAGAAAAAACAATCACAGGTTTCTCATTGACTGTAATCTTCATCTGAATAAAATTAATTACAAATTTACAATATCCTGGTATTCTATTGAACTTTTGGTTTATTGCATTATTCTTCAGTTTGGTCTGTTAAGTAATTCATTATAAAAAAAAAAAACTATTTTACTTTTATTCAAGTTTTATAAATCCATCAACATTTTCAATTGGCATTTAATTTGTAAAACTCCACTATAAAAATAATCCATGTAAAATTGTAAATGTATATGTACTAATATGGAAAAAATAAAGGATTTTCAGTATTATATGCATATTATTTGGAATGCACTTTTAGAGGCAGACAATCTTGGAAAGGAGGGAATGACATTCTGACATATGGTGAAAGGGGTGCATGGGGCAAACAAGGTTGAGAACCACTGTATTAAACAATAGAGTTTCTTATAAACTTATATGCTGCTTATTAGAATTAGTTAAATACGCTGTAGAGTGTGTGGTGCATATTACAATGCGTCGCCCCGCCACCTGTGTACTCCAGGGCTGTACCGTATGAATAAAGAAACTCCGGACCTGTCTGGTGGAGAATGAGTGAGTGTTGTCCTCAGTAGACCACACGAGTAGGCTCTCACATGAAGGCGAACTCGGTAGACTGCATACAGAGTCATCCCCCCAAAAATACCCAGATATTAAAACCTGGGCATTTTTGGATGACACTGTATTTCCTCCATGTCTCGCCTCTCTGTTTCCACATCACTTGCACGGAGGTAAACTGCGATAGTCGTACACCAGGTGCTATTGATGTTGTTTACGGGATTTACAGAACGTAGAAATAACTGCCCGGTGGTCAGTTTTTGAGTCAGATGTAGTTTATAATGATTGAAGCCTTCTGAGGGTTTGTGCAGCACCTGTGTCGGGAGGGTCAGCACCTTCAGGATTCACCAGGTTCTCACGGACAAAGGCTTCGACAGTAGGTGTGATTCCACGATGTACCGCAAACATCATTGGTAGCGAAAATAAAAGAAAGGAATATATAATGGTCAGTAGACTTATTAGCTATCATGTGTGTGGAGAGGGAGTTAAGTAGTGGTTGTTGTACGTGGGTGCGCGTCTGTCAAAACGCCTGTGCGCATGTTAAAACGCCTGTGCGCCTGTCAGAACGCCTGTGCGCCTGTCAGAATGCCTGTGAGCCTGCCAGAACGCCTGTGCGCCTGTCAGGACGCCTGTGCGTCTGTCAGAACACCTGTGCACCTGTCAAAACACCTGTGCACCTGTCAAAACACCTGTGCGTCTGTCAGAACACCTGTGCGTCTGTCAGAACACCTGTGCGTGAGAGAGAACATCCTCAGCCGATCCATCTCACTCTTCTCATCATAATAGTACTTGACCGTGATGAAGAATTGTCGTGTGGCAACACCACTTAAGACTCTAGATAAAGGGAGGGCGAGAGAGCTTATGCAGATGTTCAGTTCAACGAATTGGAGCAATAGTGTGATGTTGGTAGTGGAGGACACGTATTGGTTGTGTGCAGGCCATAGTGGAGGACACTAGGGTAAATAAGGGAAGGAGGAGTTGAGGGAGAGCAGTCGAGGGTATGAAGAAGGGAAGGAGGGCGTGAGAAACGGACATTGTCGAGGGCCAGGAGGGAGGGAGGGAGGCTGGAGGGTCACAAGGAAGGTGGCTGTGTAAGATGATACAGGTTTAGTTTATAGAAGAAGATGTAAGGAAGGGTATGGAGGAGGGATGGGTATTGTATAATGGGGGGTGAGGGAGGTGTGGGGGTATAGAGTGGCGTGTGGAGATGGTGGTGGGTTTGGCGTGCTGCCAACTGCCCACCACCGTCCTCCCCGCTGCCCTCCTCCACCAGTCAGATGACCACTGCCCATCCTCCACCTCCTACCCCATCCCTCCCCCGCCCTCCCCTCATGCACCACACTCACCCCCTCCACACACCCCCACTCTCCGTGCCCATAAATGATAAGGAACATCGGACAGACGAATAGTAAGTGGAGTAGGGAAGGGGGAGGGGTGGGTCAGGGAGGGAAGGATACTGGCACACTGGACACTGGGCGAGCACCTCCATTCCCTCCCTCCCTCCTTCACCCCCGCCTTACCTCCACCCCCACACTTGCTCCCCCCCTCCCCGCGCCACTTCTAAACCTTCCGTCAATATTAATATTATCCCTTGTGTCCTCTCTTCTCATCCTTCCTAATATTTGATCCCATTCACCTCACCTCCTGGCTTCCTTCCCTCGCCTTCCTTCTCACTTTACAGCATGATCCGCGGCGTCCTTGAGTTGATTTTGTTTGTATGTCTTTTACACTATTTGTTGTGCACAGAGCCCCGGCCAAGCCCCGCACCTGCTACTACTACCACACGAAGGATCACATGTTATGGTAGGTCATGAAAAACGATGGTGTGTGTGTCCGTCTGAGAGTTACAGATAAGTCACACAAGTGTTACGGGGCCTCACGCGGTGTCCTTTGTACCGTTGTCACACCTCTCCTACTTCTCCCGCGCTTCCCTCAGTTCCTCCCTTCCCCTCCCCGTTCCTCCTTACCCACCCTTCCCCTCCCCGTTCCTCCTTTCCCCTCCCCGTACCTCCCCGCACGGCCTTCCCTCCCTCTACCCCCCTTCTCACAACTTGCAGCTGCTGGCGTTGTTTTGGTCTTGTCCGTGTAACGTCGAGTAAAAGTATTTCCAAAAATCTTTCACCGATTCTCACTCACAGCTTTTCATAATATTATTTTCTTTTGCATTTTTTTCTTCCCTTCTATCTACCTGTTATTGCGGTCTTCTTGCAGTCGTATTTCTTTTTCATTATCCCTATTCTTGCTGTCTTTATTCAGTCTTTCTTATTATTCCTGTTATTACAATCTTTATCTTTGTCTATCTCTTATTCCTATTCTTGCTCTCTTTTATCTCCTATTATTCTTCTTCGCAAAGTTTGTTATTCTTGGTGTTTTTCTGCCTTGGTCTCTCCTTCTCTTATGGCTCTTTCTTCTCTCAACCTGACCCCAAAATCTCTCCTTCCTCACCTCCCTCGCCTTTTCTCCTCCTCGCCTTTTCCTCTCCCTCTCCTCTTCCCCTACCCGCCTCTCCCCCTCCCCGCCTCCTTCCCTGCAAGGCCTTTCTCGTTAGCAAGGTTAGTTAGTAAAAAAATTGAATGGCTAGGAAGCTGTTTGAGCGAGAAGGAAAATCAGGTGTTGAGAGAGAGAGAGAGAGAGAGAGAGAGAGAGAGAGAGAGAGAGAGAGAGAGAGAGAGAGAGAGAGAGATTGTCCTAGATGGAAGGAGGAGTGTGGTGGTGGGCGGGGTAGGTGTTGGGGGTGTCACCTGCACGTTACCGCTAACATACCAGGTCACGCAGAGTCCCTCCTCCAGAAGCAACAGGTTCTTGCCGCGTCATGCCCGCCTCTCCCTCGTCCCTCACGAAGTCATCATAATCTAGAGTTACAGACATGCAGACTACTTGATAAAGATTTCGACGCATAAATTTAAACCATTACTTGTATGTATGTATGTATGTATATGATATTTGGTGATTGTTATCCTTTTATTTTGTCAAGTTATTTTTATGCTTTTTCATGATAGATTTTCCCCGTGTTAAAGGATGTAGTTCATGACTCACGCACAGGTTATTGCGTGTGGTTGAGTGAGTGTGGGTCCTGGTAGCCCACCACCCAGGGTTATGGTGAAGTGAGGACGTGACCTTTGTTGACCTAGCACCAGGGATCTCCCCCAGCGTTGTCCTCACCTTCCCACCATTCGACCACGACCTGTTGGTGAGGGCCACACTGCCTGCCCCCCCGGTGGGTGACGAGCAGTAGCCGTCCGCTGATGATGACAACGGTGAAAGATGTTAATAACGTTGGATAATGACAGACTCGATAGCTTTAATTATGAGTGCAAGATTGTTGGGAGGGAGATGGTAATGGTGGTGGCGGTGACAGTGATGACGGTGGGCCGGAGAGGCTGCCAGATTTATTAACAGTTTCACGTGTTTACCGTGTGTGTTGGTCCCTCCCTCCCCTCCTTCTGTCAGTGTTGGTGGCGACTGTGTCATAAGTTTATGGTCCCCACCACCAGGTGTGCCTCCCCCCCCCGCCCCCCCACAGTTAAAGATTTTTAAGGTGTGTGCTAGTAAGAAAAGGTGTTTAGAAATCTGACTTTCCTTGCCATTGGCCGTGGGGGTAGTGGAGGGGGGGATGGGGGTTGAGGGAGGGGAGTTGGGGGTTGAGGGAGGGGAGTTGGGGTTGAGGGAGGGAAGTTGAAGGAGTGGTTAATGTGGGAGAGATATTTTACAGGAGTCCCATCAATAGAGAATATACAGGGACACCCAAAAAATAATGCCCAGAATTTAACATGGTGGTCAATTGGAATCCTGAAATTCTTTTTTGCAGCACCCTGTTCTTATACGAGTTTCCAAATTATGTTTTCTGAATTTGTAAAGGTAAATAAAAAGAACGAAGTATTAACAGGAGTGTTTGTGGTCCACTGTTGTGTTTTGATGGCATTAAGCAGGGAAAATGTTCGGCATTAAGCAACTATGCAGGGGAAAATAAGAACATAAGAAAATAAGGAGTCTGCGATAGGCCGGTTGGCCTGTGCATGGCAGCTCCTGTCGAGAGTTACTACCACTCTCTATCATCCATGAATCTATCTAGCCTCCTTTTAAAAGTTTCCATCGTTCCAGCACTTACTACAAACTTGCTAAGCTTGCTCCACTCATCCACCACCCTATTTGTGAACCAGTTCCTTCCTATCTCCCTCCTAAACCTAGACTTATCCAACTTAAATCCGTTGCTATGAGTCCTATCCTGCTCGGATATTATGAGAACTTTATTTATATCTCCTTTATTGATTCCTTTCACCCACTTAAATACTTCTATCATATCTCCCCGCACTCTTCGTCTTTCTAGAGAATGCAAGTTAAGTTTCTCTAACCTATCCTGATATGGAAGGTTTTCTAAGTCCCGGAATCATTTTCGTCATTCTACGCTGTACCGACTCAGTGAATTTATATCCATTCTATTATAAGGGCACCAGAACTGAACAGCATAATCGCGGTGCGGCCTGACTGGCGCAAGATATACTGTAATTGCAATATGACCTCCGCACTCTTATTACTTAAACTTCTAGATATAAAACCTGATACTCTGTTTGCCATATTTCGAACATTAACACACTGTTTTCTAGGCTGTAGGTCCGGGCTTACAAGTACCCCTAAGTCTCTTTCACAAGTCGACTTCTCAAGGTTGATGTTGTTAAGGCTGTATACATTGACAGTGTTTGTTCTCCCAATATTAAGTACGCTGCACTTGCTGGTGTTGAATTTCATTTGCCATTTTTCTGACCACTCCTGCAGTTTATTTAAATCGTCCTGTAGTGCATTTGCACCCTGCCCTGAATTAATCTGCCTCCCTATTTTGGTGTCATCCGCAAACTTACTTATTTCACTGCTGATCCCAGTATCTAGATCGTTTATTTAGATTATGAATAAGAGTGGGCCCAGTACTTACCCCTGGGGAACCCCACTAGTTACAGAGCCCCACTCAGATTAAAACTATCTACGCTGACCCTCTGAGTTCTGTCGGTGAGCCATGATTTTACCCAATTTAAAACTTTCCCCTCGATACCATGAGCCTTAACTTTTCTCAGAAGCCTCTGATGCGGTACTCTGTCAAATGCTTTGCTAAAGTCTAAGTAAATAACATCGTAATTTTCGTCATTATCTACTACCTCGAAGACTTTCCTAAAAAACGTCAGCAGATTTGTTAGACAAGATTTTCCCTTTGTAAATCCATGTTGAGAGTCGTAGATTAATTTGTTTTTCTCTAAATGCGATAGGAGGCTATTTGCTATAATTGATTCAAGAAATTTCCCCACTACTGACGTCAAACTAATCGACCGGTAATTTGACGCTGATGCTCTGTCTCCCTTTTTGAATATGGGTACTACATTTGCCTGTTTCCACAAGTCTTGCACAGCTACCGTGTCTAATGAGTTTGTAAATATATTTACGAGGGGTCTGCTAATATGTTCCTTACACTCTTTCAAAACTCGAGGGAAAATTTCATCCGGCCCTGGGGATTTTGTCTTCTTTAATTTATTTATCTTCTTCAGAACATCCTCTTTTCTGATAGTGATATCCTTTAGTTTCTCTTCTTCATTTCCTCTAAATATCAGTTCCACCTCTGGCGTTTCCTCGTGAATTTCTTCTGTGAAAAATGATAAGAAGTAGCTGTTTAAGGATTTGCTTATTTCCGCACTATCATCGATAACTTCCCCTCTCTCTGACTTTAAAGGCCCCACTTGTTCCTTGACGTTTGTCCTATATACTTGGAAAAATCCCTTGGGATTCGCCTTGGATTCTCTTTCTATCCTGATTTCATAGTCTCTCTTTGCTTTCCTTACATTTTTCTTAACATTCCAAGATAGTTCATTATACCTATTTCTGAGATGCTCCTCCCCCCCTTTAATTTCTTATAAATTCCTTTCTTTATTCCTATGTCATGTTTAAGTTTATTGGTCATTCACCTTGGCTCATTCTAATTTGACCTAAGTTTTCTGCATGATATATTTTGTTCCTGTGCTTTACGTAGTATACAAGTGAATTTATTATCGCCATCATGAACTGTTGTGTCGCCGGTGACCTCATTCATTCCTACTGGAGACTGATCTGACTGTTCCCAGGCGACCTCATCCTAGGTACCTTCTTAACCCCTCATAATCCGCCGATCGAAAGTCTGGGACTCTGACCATATTGTCATTATTTTTCGTTTCCCTATTTATGGTAAACCTGATTTCTCTGTGATCACTGTTCCCTAGTTCTTCCCCTATTGTGATATCTCTGATAATATGTTTTTTATTTGTTAATACTAGGTCTAATATATTGTCACCTCTAGTAGGTTCTGTAATTAGTTGTTTTAAAAATTGTCCTGTACTGCGTCTAGGAAGTCTTCAGATTCATAGTCACCTACCATGTTGTCCCAGTCAATATTTCTGAAGTTGAAATCCCCAATAATGCACAGGTTGTTGAATCTTGCTGCCCTACTCATTTCCTGCCATATGAGCTGAGTTGCTTCTTTCCCAAGACTTGGGGGGGCCTGTAAATCACTGCCATAATTAGTTTTTCCTCTTCCTTCTGCAATTTCTACCCATACAAACTCCGTTCCTATTTCACCCTTTGTTGTATTATTAATGCAACATTTTCATGTATCCCTGACGAAGAGTGCGACTCGTCCCCCCTTCCTACCTTCCCTGTCCCTGTGAAAAAGGTTGTACCCTTCTATGTGATACTCTGATAAAAAGTTTTTGCTCGCCAGATTCATCCAAGTTTCGGTGATTGCTATGACGTCTACATTCTCAGTACATACAACCGCTCTCAGCAAGTCTATTTTATTTCTAACGCTCCTACTGTTTGTATAGTATACATTTAAACCTACCCTTCCCTGGTCCTGTTTTACCCCTTGTCCTGAGTAACCATTTCTACCTCCCAGGACCTGCTTGTTTTTTGACTCCCACTTACCCTGACCTCTATCTACTGGCGACCCCCCCCCCTCCCCCTTCCCCCTATGGAGTGACAATTTTACGTTCCAGGGATCCAGACAATGTCTTTATCCCCGCACGAGACAGGTGTACCCCGTCACGACTGTACTGGTTGTCGTTGCCATAGAATGGTTGCCATTTATCAATGAACAATGAACGCCCAACCATTGCTTGCACAATGTTTTTCCAGTCGGTAATTTAAAGCAATTGCCCTGGACAGCCATTCACGACCAACCCCTCTTCTTGGCAAGACACCACATACTATCGGGATCCCTCCCCTATCTCTAATCTTCCCTAGCGCCTCCCTATACTTCCTGAAAAGTTCCTCACTCCTAACCTTTCCTATGTCGTTACCTCCTACACTAAGACACACTACTGGCTAGGTACCCTCCCCTGACAAGACCTTATCCATCCTCTCACCTACATGCCCTAGCCCAGCCCCAGGAAAACACGCCCTAGTCCTACGTTTCCTATCTCTCTCACAAAAAGTCCTATCTAAGAACCTCACCTGGCTGTCCCCAACTACCACAACCTTACCACTGGGCAGGGTCTGAACAACTGCCCTTTCCTCTCCTGGCACCACACCGTCCTGCCTCTTCTCTTCCTAACCAACTTCCTCCAACACTTGGTAGGGGTTACTACACTCCACACCCTGGTCAGCTTTCCTGAGTCTGACCCTAGTCCCCTTGGAGACAACCACTCTCCACTCCTGACCTTTCCTACACCCACCTGGAGGAGTTCAGTTGCTCGGTATTAAGCTACTATGCAGGGGAAAGTTTCGGTATTAAGCTATTACAGGGAAAATGCTTCGGGGAGGAGTCCAGTTGCTCGATATTGTTACTATGCAGAGGAAATGCTCGGTATTAAGCTATTACAGGAAAATGCTCGGTGTTAAGTTACTATGCAGGGAAAAACTACTATGCAGAGGAAAAATGCTCGGTATTAAGTTATTGACAGGAAAAATGCTCGGTATTAAGCTACTATGCAGAGGAAAATGCTCGGTATTATGCTATTAAGCAGGAAAATGCTTGGTATTGCTTACTATGCAAGTAAAAATGCTCGGTATTGTTACTATGCATGGAAAATGCTCGTATTAAATTACGATGCAGGAAATGCTCGGTATTATGCTATTAAGCAGGAAATGCTTATTGTTTCACTATGCAAGTAAAAATGCTCATTAAGCTACTATGCAGAGAAAATGCTGGTATTGTTATTAAACAGGAAAATGCTCGGTATTGCTCACTATGCAGAGGAAAATGCTCGGTATTATGCTATTACAGGGAAATGCTTGTATTAAGTTACTATGCAAATAAAAATGCTCAATATTGCTACTATGCAGAGAAAATGCTCGGTATTAGCTATTACAGGAAAATGCCCGTATTGCTACTATGCAGGAGAAAATGCTTGGTATTGCTACTATGCAGAGAAAATGCTCGGTATTGTTACTTATGGGAAAATGCTCGGTATTAAGCTACTATGCAGAGAAAATGCTCGGTATTGGCTACTATGCAGAGGAAAATGCTCGGTATTTCTGCTGCGTGTTTACATGTTCCAGGAATTCGTGTGTCGGAGGTGAAGGTCTGGAGGGCCAGTGAATGTCTGCCATATAGGGGTGTACTGACCACACTTTATTACTTGTCATATTCCTCCTGTGACGCGGCTTGTAGTCGTCACCTGTGTAGCGGTCATCGTCACCTGTGTAGCGGTCATCGTCACATGTGGCGGCCATGGCACCGGCTGGCCACCTGTGTGGCGGCCATGGTCACCTGTGTAGCGGTCATCGTCACATGTGCGGTGGCCATGGTCACCGTGGCGGCCATGATCACCTGTGTAGCGGTCATCGTCTCCTGTGTGCGGTCATCGTCTCCTGTGTAGCGGTCATCGTCTCCTGTAGCGGTATCGTCTCGTGTAGCGGTCATCGTCACATGTGGCGGCCATGGTCACCTGTGTAGCGCACCTGTAGCGGTCATCGTCACCTGTGTGGCGGCCATGGTCACCTGTGGCGGTTATTGTCACCTGTGTAGCGGTCATCGTCACCTGTGTAGCGGTCATCGTCACCTGTGTGGCGGCTGTCATCACCTGTGTAGCGCACCTGTGTGGCGGCCATGGTCACCTGTGGTGGTCATCGTCACCTGTGTGGTGGTTGTGGGTATCGTCATTGTTGTAGTCTTCACAGGTGTTTATTTGTACACCATCACACCCTGAGCACAACACACACACAACCACAACACAACACATAACCACAACACAACAATAACCACAACATATAACCACAACACAACCACAATATAACACATAACCACAACATAACCACAACATAACACATAACCACAACACAACACACAACCACAACACAACCACAACACAACACATAACCACAACACAACACAAACCACAACACAACATAACACATAACCACAACACAACCACAACATAACACATAACCACAACACAAACCACAACATAACACATAACCACAACACAACACATAACCACAACACAACCACAACACACACATAACCACAACACAACCACAACACAACACATAACCACAACACAACACATAACCACAACACACACAACAACACAACACATAACCACAACACAACCACAACACAACACATAACCACAACACAACCACAACACACATAACCACAACACAACCACAACACAACACATAACCACAACACAACCACAACACACATAACACAACACAAACCACAACATAACACATAACCACAACACAACCACAACACAACACATAACCACAACACAACCACAACACAACACATAACCACAACACAACCACAACACAACACATAACCACAACACAACACATAACCAAACACAACCACAACACAACACATAACCACAACACAACACATAACCACAACACAACCACAACACAACACATAACCACAACACAACACATAACCACAACACAACCACAACAACACATAACCACAACATAACCACAACATAACACATAACCACAACACAACCACAACATAACACATAACCACAACACAACCACAACACAACACATAACCACAACACAACCACAACATAACACATAACCACAACTACAACCACAACACAACACATAACCACAACACAAACACAACACAACACATAACCACAACACAACCACAACACAACACATAACCACAACACAACCACAACATAACACATAACCACAACACAACCACAACACAACACATAACCACAACACAACCACAACATAACACATAACCACAACTACAACCACAACACAACACATAACCACAACACAACCACAACACAACCACAACATAACACATAACCACAACTACAACACAACACAACACAACCTCAACACAACACATAACCACAACACAACCACAACACAACACATAACCACAACACAACCACAACATAACACATAACCACAACACAACCACAACACAAACATAACCACAACACAACCACAACATAACACATAACCACAACACAACCACAACATAACACATAACCACAACTACAACACAACACAACACAACCACAAAATACAACCACAACACAACCACAAATATAACACAACCACAACACAACACAAAACCACAACATACAACACAACAACACAACCACAAAATACAACCACAACACAACCACAAAATACAACCACAACACAACCACAACATATAACACACAACCACAACACAACACAAAACCACAACATACAACACAACACAACCACAACACACTACCGCAACACATCTAGTCAACATCAACGTCACTGAACCTCTCACCCTTACATCATTACTGTCAAGGAGGAGTTCCATACTACCATCACCACCCACTTCATTAACCACTACACTATGGGCAAGATACACCCCCTACACCCACACATAGAGCACCAGACATCACCACTACACTACCTACACCCCACACCCTTACAGTACCTACCAGACATCACCACGACACTACATTCTGTGCACTCCACACCACTACACTACCTACACCTCACACCACTACAGCACTAGACATCACCACTACACTCACACCACTCCCCGGCAACACCCACATCACACAGGGGGGTGGAATATAAGGTTACTGGGGTGGTCAGAGTGTAGCCACGAGCACCACACAGCCCATCAGCATGTAGACCAGGCAGCAGCGAGGTCCCTGGCGACGGCGAGAATGTCCGCTCTGCAGGTCCGGTGTTGGGGGAGGGGACACGAACCTATGGAGGTGGTGTTTAATAACTGGGTCACCCCTCCACACACACCTACCATTATCTCTCCCCTCCACCACACCCCTGTGATTGATAGTGCTTCTGCTGATGCTGCCCTGTCTTGCCCCGCCCCAGCGTTGTGTTGTCCCCAAGCTGCCCCGCCCGTGCTGGTGTTGTACCCGTTCTACCCTGCTCCATGGTGGTGTTGTCCCCAAGCTGCCCTGCCCGTGCTGGTGTTGTACCTATGCTGCCACACCCCCTACTGGTATTGTACCCGTGCTGCCCTGCCTTGATGGTGTTGCCCTGTTGTAGCCATTCCCCTAAACACTGCTTCCCCGTATTTAAGAATTAATTTGTCAGTTATAGAACACATTTTGCCTGTATGTTGCCATTATACACATGGATGGTGGTGATACTGGTAGGTGGTGATACTGGTAGATGGTCACCATTAGTATGGACACCGGGGAGGTGGTCAGAGAGGCCTCCCTGCTCTACCACCAGCCAGGTATGGACGTGACAACAATAACTTTCTCCTCCACCTGTGAGTGACAACTTAGGTCAGTGACTTTTCGTCAAGCCACACACACACATTGTAGCTGTTAGTACACCGGTGTAGTACAGCCTCCTCTGTCTTCTGCCTCCGTAAAAACCTGTTTATGTGAGTGTGTGCGAGGGAGTGTGCGTGAGGGAGTGTGAGGAGTGTGGGTGCCCGGGGAGTGTCCCACACACACACGCTGGAGGTCCACCGTGGCCGACTTTCTTTCTTGGTCACGCGTCACTGACCACGGCTGGCAGGCGGCACGAGAAGGCAGAGGGAGGCGGCAGGCACCCGGGGTGGCATACTACCTGGCAGAGGTATAGGTGGTAGGGAGTGTGAGGTGGGGAGGTGAGGCAATCGTGGCGGGTCCACTGTTTTGCAATATTCCTCTCACTCTTACCTTTTATTTTGTGTTCTCCTCCCATGTTCCTCGTCAGTGTTGCGGTGAGTCTGTCATCCTTTAAGCAATAGTGTCTCAGTGTGTGTATGGTAGAATGGGTGGAGCTGTGTGAGGGAGGGAGGAGGGAGGCCTGGCTGGCACATCAGGAAGGTCTCACTCACTCACGGCAGGAGTGGCGCTGCGTCACTTCGGAAGAAAAAACTTTGAATCTTTTCCAGGTAAGGTGTTGGATCATGACTGGGGATGATTCACTGCAATAATGAATATCTGTTTGACTATCACAGAGACGCCGTGTTGCCTCAAATAAGACTCCGCATGTAAATTTCTCCTGAGCTCTATGATTCCTGTAGGAAAAAAAGTATATATATTTTTGTTCGTGTTTATTCCAGCGAATGTGTTCTCTGCCCTTGCGTAGTGAGGCTCAGTTGCAACCTAATATACATACTGTTAATGTATACAGTGATGTGTTTGGCTGGTGATGTTGCTGCCTTTATGAGTAAGATATGTGCGTTTGTGTGACACTGGCACTGGTCGTGAGTTACGGTATGTCCGGCAACAGATGTGCTGGATTAGACCATTTTAAACCATATATAGAATATGAATCGCCTTTTAACCTGTCTTGCAGGACTTAACACACCGCATGGTACACATACACCGGACTGAGAGAGGCTCCATCAGATCGCCCTCGCTGCGCCTTCAGCACATGATAACAAAGGCTGCACAGGTCTTGTTTCCTTTAAGAAAAACCGAATACCAGATTCTAAATGGTCGGCCAGGCAGTTTATGCTAAGGACATGTTCTCTCTGGAGATTAAAGATATGTTCTGAGGTGCAGTCTTATGCTGTTTGTATTTTATAGTCTTTTATTAAGGGGAAATGAGCAATAGATTTTTAGCATGTTAACTGTACACGTGTTTGTTCTGAGTGAATGATAACATCTTGGTGACTGCTGTACTGTACCCCTCGCTGCTCCCCTCCAACCAAACGTTTTGCAGTATAATTGTTTTTATTCAGGTATAGTCACTATTGTAAATGCTTAACGGGTATGTAAATATAGGTTTGTATATACAAAACCAGAAATGTGATCGGTGCATTGTATTGGGCGGCGTTACTAAACTCTGGCCACAAGATGTATGTCCCGCACGGAGCCCAATAACACGGAGGCACGAGAGGTTTAACTAGTATGCTAATGAGGAAGTTATCTCTACTAAGAGCACGACGTATATAAGGCTGTAGCCCTCCCGAGACCGTTGGGGGAGGGTGTTAGAATAGCGATTAACAGTGTTTAATAGTGTGTTCCTACCCTACACCACACCCTGAACCACACCCTACACCCACCACCTCACAACAGCTGGCGGAACAGATGGTTGTGGTGTCCAATCCCCAGCTGGCGGTGGAGGACCTCTTGTTGATGATTTCTGGTTCAATAGGTAGGCAATAGGTTAGGTTAGGTTAGGTTAGGTTTAGTTAGGTTAGGTTTTTCCTGATTAACATTATTTAACGTAACGCCAATAGGTATACGTGTGTTGTCTGGACGTATAAATACTTAGGTTAATATTAATCGTTGTTACCATGATGAGCAGCAGCCAGTGTTATCATTGTAATGCTTATGATAACAGATGATAACACTCATAACCAACCCCGCTAAGATATTCATCCCTTTGGTCTGTATACAAAGTCGAGGCAGGATCTTACAATATACTAATTTACATGAAATTGTTAAGACCTTGTATAGATAAAGCAGAGGAGCAGCTTGTGTGAGTGGTAGTGTTGACGTATACAGAGATACTCACACCTGCTCACTCACACACCCCACTACTCACACCTGCTCACTCACCACTCATCTCACACACTGCTCACTCACACACTCGCTCACTCACTCACTCACTCACACACCCACTCACTCACTCACACACTCACTCTCACTCACTCTCACTCACTCACTCACTGTTGGGGTGAACGTGTCAACAAGTACCTCACCTGAATCAATGTTTTGTTCACTATAGTTCGTGTCTGGTGGAGGTAAATAAAGGGTAAATTCAGTCAGGTAATGTTAGTGTTTTATGCTAGATGGTAAGAGATGGTGGATCAGGACACTATACACACCTACACGCTCGCCCATGCAGATAACCCAAACAATCATACACCTACATGGTCGTAAACCCCATAAGCTGGTTCACTCACACACCCACACACACCTGTATACACCTGTCACCTGTACGCTCCTGGATCTCCCTCCTCCCTCCTCCCAACTACACCCTTCACATCAGTCCTCCCTCATACACACAATGTGACGCTACGCCACCTCCTCGCCACGTAACACACCCCCCCAACATGCTGACCAACTCTCCCTGCTGGGCGCGAAATAATCTTTGAAAAATAGATTGGAATTTTATTAGGTTCAGTGATGTTCATGGAGTCGTATAATTTGTTATAGTATCTCTCTCTCTCTCTCTCTCTCTCTCTCTCTCTCTGACGGAGGGCGTGGTCACTCTCCCACGCAACACCAGCATGGCGGCCTCAAGGAAATGTTTCATTGTTTGCCGCAGCCTTTGTGGACACACACACTGGCCGACCTCCCCTGTTCCTTATTAGTCTGGCTACCCTCTCTTGTCTCCTTTATTAATCCTCTCCTCTTTTTCTCCCCCCTCCCTCTTCCTATCTCCCTCTTCTCTTCCCTCTCTTCTCTTCCCCTTCTCCCCCTCTCTTCTCCCTCTCCCTCCTCTCCCTATCTCTCCCTTCTTTTGAACTGACGTAAGAGTCTATTGTTTATTTATCTCGCCCTTAGTTTTATTGTGTCGTTCAGGGGGGGGAGGGGGAGTTAAATTTCCCTCTTCTTTTATTTTATTTTCTCTCGTTTATCTTCATCTTTACCATACGAGTCTTGGCAAACTGTTGTGTAGTTTGTATTTCCCGACACCCGAGTTTAATTACCTTGTTTGCTACTCTGGATCATTTACCTTATTGAGTATTGACAGGTGTGTGGATCATTTACCTTATTGAGTATTGACAGGTGTGTGGATCATTTACCTTATTGAGTATTGACAGGTGTGTGGATCATTTACCTTATTGAGTATTGACAGGTGTGTGGATCATTTACCTTATTGAGTATTGACAGGTGTGTGGATCATTTTTATTGAGTGTTGACGGGTGTGTGGATCATTTGCATGAGTATTGACAGGTGTGTGGATGTTTACCTTATTGAGTATTGACAGGTGTGTGGATCATTTACCTTATTGAGTATTGACAGGTGTGTGGATCATTTACCTTATTGAGTATTGACAGGTGTGTGGATCATTTACCTTATTGAGTATTGACAGGTGTGTGTTTCATTACCTTATTGAGTATTGACAGGTGTGTGGATCATTTACCTTATTGAGTATTGACAGGTGTGTGGATCATTTACCTTATTGAGTATTGACAGGTGTGTGGATCATTTACCTTATTGAGTATTGACAGGTGTGTGTTTCATTACCTTATTGAATATTGACAGGTGTGTGTTTACTTGTACAGGAGTTTTGGATAGATTTTGGCCTTGTTCTTCACTTGACAATTAGCGCCGCCTTAATAAACGTTTATTTTTCCCTCTTTTTTTCCTCTTTTGCTCTGTTTTTCTTGGACCATACGTTTATTTTTTCCTCTTTTGTTTCCTGGACCAAGGCGAAAAAATAAACTGGTGCTACAACTTTCCCTCTTGAGTAGCCTGTCGTCCGTAAGAGTCCCGTCAGGTTTGTTGTTGTGGTTTGAGGTGGCGTCTGTGATCCGCTTTTGGAGACGGAGCAAATCTGACTGGAGGTTGGAGGACGGAAATTGGAGAACGTAGGTTAGAGGACGGAAGTTGGAGAACGGAGGTTTGAAGTTTGAGAACGTACACTAGGTTAGAGGACGGAGGTTGGAGAACGTAGGTTGGAGGAGGGAAGTTGCAGGACGGAGGTTGGAAGTTGGAGAACGTAGGTTGGAGGACGGAGGTTGGAGGACGGAAGTTGGAGGACGGAGGTTGGAAGTTGGAGAACGTAGGTTGGAGGACGGAGGTTGGAGGAGAAATGCAGGGTGTTGTGGAATGTGTGCAGTGGTGGAGGTGTGTGGTGGTGGAGCAGGTATGTAGGTGAAGATGGTGGTGATGGTTGTGGTGTGTGGTGGAGGTGTGTGGTGGTGGTGGGAGGTGTGTGGTGGTGGAGATGTGTGGTGGTGGAGGTGTGTGGTGGTTGTGGGAGGTGGCGGCTAACCCACACCTCGTAAGTAGTCAGGCGTGACGCTCACCCTGGGTACACCAATTACCATCCCACCTACACCTCCCCCACCTACACCTCCCCCACCTACACCTCCCCCACCTACACCTCCCCACCTACACCTCCCCACCACACCTCCCCCACCTCCCCCCCACCTACACCTCCCCCACCTACACCTCCCCCCAGTACATCTCCCCCAAGCTACATCTCCCCCAGCCTACACCTCCCCCAACCATCTCCCCAACTGTCTCCCCAGCTACACCTCTGCTCCTCCCCCACCTAGATCTTTCCAATCTACACCTCCCCACCTACACCTCCCCCACCTACACCTCCCCACCCCTACACCTCCCCCACCCCTCCCCCCAACCTACACCTCCCCAACTTCCTCTACACCTCCCCCACCTAGATCTTCCCCAATCTACACCTCCCCCCACCTACCTCCCACCTCCCCACCTACTCCCACACCTACCACACCTACACCTCCCCACCTACACCTCCCCCACCTACACCTCCCTACACCTCCCCCACCTACACCTCCCACACCTACCTACCCACCTACACCTCCCACACCTACACCTACCACACCTACACCTCCCACACACCTCTACACCTCTTCCCATCTTCCATCTACCTCCCCTTTCTCCCTCCCAAATTTAAAATTCCACTTCCCTCCGCAAACCCACGTCAGCCTTCCCGCCGACGTCCTTCCCGCCGACGTCCTTCCCACATAAACGTCCTCCCACGCCGACGGCGTCCTTCCCACGCCGACGTCCTCCCACGCCGACGTCCTCCCCACGCCGACGTCCTCCCCACGCCCACTTCCTCCCCACGCCCACTTCCTCCCCACGCCTACTTCCTCCCCACGCCCACAGGTTAATCCACCTCACCCCGCTACCAACACAGCCTTGTTCTGATGTCGACTCTATGTAACACTTAATTGACTCTTCCCTTTTATGATAAACCACCGAAAAATTTTGTGACTCCTGATGAATTATTTATATTTTTCTCTTATACACAACTTTTTTTTTCATCTCTTAATTCATATTTACCATAAAAGGAAGAATTAGGAAACATTTTACACACACGGACACACACGGACACACACACACACGGACACACACACGGAGGAGATTTGAATCAACAACAGGTGGTGATCCAGGTGGTCGGTGGGTGATGCAGGCGACCAAATAATTCACATTTAGTTATTTTGTTACGTATTGGTTCCCTCACACAGTTCTTAGTTGACCCCCGAAAAAAATAAACAGCAAATCTGTTTATTTTACCTGATGATTAAACCTAGTGGCTTAGGTTAGGTTAGTTTAAGTTAGGTTAATTAGGTTTAGTTAGTGAGGTTAGGCTAGGTTATAGGTTAAGCTGTATTAAATTAGGTTAGTATTAGGATGCTTAAACTTATGGTGAAATGAGATGGGTGTCTAATCTTCATGTGATTCATAGCCGTGATAAGTTAAGGTTCTAAGTTATTTTTTGGCGTTATGATTTTAGTGTGTGTGTGTGTGTGTGTGTGTGTGTGTGTGTGTGTGTGTGTGTGTGTGTGTGTGTGTGTGTGTGTGTGTGTGTGTGTGTGTGTGTGTGTGTGTGTGTTGTCTTCACCAATCACTACTATCGGGGGCTGGGTTGAGGTTGAGTGTAATCAGAGGTACCTATAGGCTGCCTGACTGAGTTACACTTACCCAGCTCACTCCGTCTGTGGTGAATGTCTGGTAGAACACACACACGGGGGTTAATGACTCGTTCATCTTGTGTCCCTCAGTCAACATTACCACAATCTTGGGGGTTCCATTGCCAAATTTAATAATACAAAGTTGACACAACGAGAGATAATAGACGAAAAAAATAATACATTTTGTTTTTGTATTTATGAAGGGGTAGTGGTTGGGTGATGCGGCTCCTCGGTGCGTGTGTCGTGTTAACTCGAGTGTGGGTCTCTACAGGTTTATTCTCTTATTCGTTATGCGCTGCTGCTCACAACTTGCCTGCACCGAAAGCAAATTTTCCACGGGTCACGGTTCTGAGCAGTGGGACGGGTGTGTCGTGGGACGGGTGCGAGTGTTGTGGGTGTCGTTGGATGGGTGTGTCGTGGGTGTCGTGGGATGGGTGTGTCGTGGGTGTCGTGGGATGGATTTGTGTGCTATGTGACAGGTATGTGCTGCCCGTAGGTAAATATGACAGGAGTTAGGTTAGTGCTGGTGGATGTGGTAGAAGTAATCACCAGTTTAGTAAGAGATGAAGCACTACCCTGGGCAGCCTGCACCAAGCTGTACCACGCACCGCCACCCCCCCCTCTCCCCCCCACCCCCATCTCCCCTCCCCTCAATCATCTAGAAGGCATTAGTGTGGAATGACATCTGTACC
The DNA here is from genome assembly GCF_018991925.1 of Homarus americanus. NCBI lineage: Eukaryota > Metazoa > Arthropoda > Malacostraca > Decapoda > Nephropidae > Homarus > Homarus americanus. The sequence continues at coordinate 134,798 of NW_024716501.1, read as the reverse complement.
CCTGCTGTAACCTGTCGTCCTCAGCCAAGAAACAAGGTGTAGAGCCTCAAGAAGTCCCATCAGATCAGAGACTTTGCCCATCAGATCAGAGACTTTGCCCATCTGATCAGAGACCATGCTCATCAGATAAGAGACTTTGCCCATCAGATCAGAGACTATGCCCATCAGATCAGAGACTATACCCATCAGATCAGAGACTGCCCATCAGATCAGAGACTATGCCCATCAGATCAGAGGCTTTGCCCATCAGATCAGAGTCTAAGCCCATCAGATTAAAGACTGTGCCCGTCAGATCAGATATTCATTGGTCGTTAGGTAATTGAATGATCTGGGCTCCAAACTCATTGAGGCTACTTGGAACTAAGAGCACCCAGCTACCTGTACACGACCCAGGTGAAGGAGGAGACGTGTGTGTGTGTGTGTGTGTGTGTGCTGGGAAGTGTTAATGTTACTGGTATTCATCTTATAACTGAACTAAAATTCCTAAACTAATGCTCAACAAAAATGATAATGGTTGGATGTGAATATATAAAGATTTCTTATTGAAGGTAAATATGTAGGTATAAACTACATATATAAAATAATAGGTATTAATATTAACATAAAGGTTATATTATTGGAACCTATTGGTGATATATACGAGTTGAGATTTATTCTGATGTATTTATTTTTATAACCAATTTCTGTGTTTCTTGGTTCAGTTTTTATTATTATTGCTATTATTTGGGGGGGGGGGTATTGTAATTTATTCCCACTATGACTGAGGATAGTCAGGTCAGGGGTCAAGTAACTCTCTGTTGATGGTAATGATTCTGGTAGTGTGTGTGTGTGTGTGTGTGTGTGTGTGTGTGTGTGTGTGTGTGTGTGTGTGTGTGGCTGGCTATGGGAGAACGTGTGTGTGCATGAGGGTTGTGGGTGAACAGTGTGGGGGGGTATGCATGTGGGATGGCATATGTGTTGGGGGGGGGGCGTATTAGGTGTGGGAGGAGCGGGTTAGGTGTGTGGGTGGGTTGCGTGTGGGAAGGCTTGTTGCGTAGATGTGGGGTGAGTTGCGTGTGGGCGGGATGGGGTGGGGTGGGGTGGAGTGGGGTTGGGTACGGGAGGGCTCCGTTACGCCACGCTGCCGCCCACAAACTCGTTATGACGGGCAGCTCGTGGTGGTTCTGCTTCACTGCCTTTTGGCCAGCTCAGTGCTATACCCTCCTGCCCCGCCGCCGTCCTACCCTCCACCCACATCACCACCCCTCCACCCACACTACCATCCCTCCACCCACACCACCACCACTCTACCCCTACACCCACATCCTCCCTCACCACCACTACCACTACTCTACCCCTCCACCCACAACCCATGCATACTACGCTCCACCCACACCACCTGCCCATGTACCTCGCTCAATCCAGAGACCTTCATTAGCCAGACTCCTACATTACCTGTTGCTTATTACCTCCTGCCACGCGTCCATTTATCCGTCCGTCCGTCCGTTAGCCTATCTGTCTACCATCCCATCCATCCGTCCGTCTGAATGTCTGTTTGTCTCATTCCCCTTACGTCTAGCCACAGCTTCACTCGCAAACTTACCACAGTCGATGCACCTTAGTAACGCTGACTGTTAACTGTGTAGGAGAGGAAGGAAATATATTGTATTCTTGTGAAGAGAAAGATATTCGAGTCTTATTTTCCTGTTTTTATTATTCATATTGTTACTCAATTTCGGGGATACCTTGACCTACTCGTGTATGTATGTATGTATGTATGTATGTATGTATGTATGTATGTATGTATTATATTATATTATCGACCTTTACGTGTTTTTGTGGTTCCTCCTGGCCAGCTGGAACACTTGACAATCCTGGGCCACTTAATGTTTGTTTACCTGGTTGTAAGTGATGTGTAGCCAGGTGTAATTTGTTTATCTAGGTGCATGATGAAGTGTTTATCTGTCTGTCTGTCTGTCTGTCTGTCTGTCTGTCTGTCTGTCTGTCTCTGTCTGTCTGTCTGTCTGTCCGTCTATTTTTTTAATATTTGTTTATGTAATTATTTATTGCTTAAGAATATAGATAATATTTAACCTATTTCTCTCTCTGTTACAGGTTGGTAAATTGACGTGATGGTGTTAGACGAGAGGTGTGCATCTTTAAGGTAATCTGGGTAAGTTCTACGGCCTCTTTAGATATCATAAGGTTCGTTGTGAAGTGTTGAGGATGGAGGTGGATTAAGTTTTAAGTTCGTGTGAGAGGGAGGGGGAGTGAGGGAGGAAGGAGAGTGGGGAGGGTGGAAGAGTGAGGAGAATAAGGGAGGGTAGTGGTCAGGGAGATAGAAGAGAGGTGGTGAATCGAGGGAGGGAGAGGGAGGTGGTGTACAGAGGTGAGTGTGGGAGAGGGAGTGGGTGTACAGAGGTGGTGTGGAGAGAGTGGGTGTACAGGGTGGTGTGGGAGAGGTGGGTGTACAGAGGTGAGTGGGAGAGAGGTGGGTGTGGAGATGTGGGAGGGGGTGCAGAGGTGAGTGTGGGAGAGGGGGTGGGTGGTGTGTGGGGTAGTGTGGGAGAGGGAGTGGGTGTACAGAGGTGAGTGTGGGAGAGGGAGTGGGTGTACAGAGGTGAGTGTGGGAGAGGGAGTGGGTGTACAGAGGTGAGTGTGGGAGAGGGAGTGGGTGTACAGAGGTGAGTGTGTCTGCTGAGGTCCCTTCTTCCCTCTCCCCTCCCGGTAGCGGTTTGTTGATTAATTTATCACTTTATCTTCCTCTTCACCTGTGTTTGTTTTGTGTGTGTGTTGTACTTCCTTTGATTAGCATCACATCTGCTTGTCTCCTTCCCAACCAGACAGACAGACAGACAGACAGACACAGACAGACAGACACAGACAGACAGAGTGAGTGAGGATACGGCTATCTCCTCCCTCTTCCCTGGCCAGTTTTATGAGTGTTAGTCATCGGTATTGTTTTTGTTAAGTTCCCACACCTCAGCCAGTATTTTGTCAGGTAAGAGCGTGAGGGGAGAGCGAACAACCCGCCCTCTGTGTTGGCGTGCCCGGGGGAGGGTGAAGGACGTTAGGCGGAATCAGTGGGAGAGATGATGATAAGAACAGAGATAAAGGCGAGAATGGAGATATATTTTAGAGGGATGGCAAAGTTTAGGTGCAGAGGATGAGTTTAAGAGGAGAGAGAGAGAGAGAGAGAGAGAGAGAGAGAGAGAGAGAGAGAGGTAATGAAGGTGAGGGAAGATGGGGATACATACAGCGGCATACTGACATACAAGACGACTTTTGTGTCCTCTCTGTTTTCCTTCCTTCCATATTTTCTTTTTTATCGGGCATTAGCCCACCCGGGCATAGGTCATTTTTAATGACCCACTTCAAGGCCTGGGGGGCGAAAATATAATAAAATAATAATAATTATGATGACGGTAATAATAATAATAATAATAATAATAATAATAATAATAATAATAATACCATCATCATCAATTAAAGTTTAGTTAATTTAACAAAGTTATTGACAAAGCTTGTAGTACAGTTTGCCTATTCTGAGTAATTCAGTCAGGTCTTGACACTGAGGGTGGTATCACTTCTCACTGCCACGCAGGACAGAGGTTCATACACAAAGAAATGCATCATATTCATTGACACTATATATAGGTCAGATTCTTGTGGGTAATGTCACTGTTCTCTGCCAGGCAGGACAGAGGTTCGTACACAAATAATTAATTAAAAATACATGAAAGTAAATTGCAAATAAACAAAAAATATTAATAATACCAATAAAAATATATAAATTATATAAAAAATAATAATAATAATAATAGTAATAATAATAATAAAGAACCATAAAGAAATTAAAAAAAAAGTAAAAAAGATCAAAAGTGAGAAATATACTTAAGTATGTTGTGTTGTCAATAGTAAGAGAAACAATAATATTGAGACCCTGCAATTGTGTGTAAATGAGGCAGAAAGTCAGATCAGCAACCTTGGACTTGGTCACAATTTTCGTGATGCCATATGGCAGCAGGGTCTACCACTAGACAACACATTATGCTTCCAATATCTTCCCAGGCAGTAGTACCTCCCTGTTTGGTAGCTACCTACTACCTTAGGCTAATTCTTCTAATTCATCTCTTTCTTTCACCCTTTCTTCTTAGTTTTCTTAATTTAACCTTTTGTGGGGCTAAAGGCTGGTGGTGACTCACTGGTCCATGGTGGAGGAAGAGAAGCAGTTCAGGCTGGTGCCCATCATTTGTTGCTTCTCCTCTGGCTGAGTTTGGTGGAGTGCAGCATCCGGAGTAACAGCTGTGAGCACCGCCAGGGCAGCTGTGAGCAGTGCTGTTTTGAGCAGCCTCCCTCAGTGGTGTGCAGCAGCAGGAGGTGGTCGTGTGTTATCAGAGTGGTGTCACGAACGGCCGCTGGCGCCAGACACGGCACCAACCAACACAGGAACACACTTTACCCCACAGTTATAAACCTCAACCTCCACACGCCTCCCCCCCACACCTGCCCTTCCTCCTGCCCCCCCTGCCCCCTGCCCCCTGCCCCCGGCTGCTGCCCCTGTATGTTGGTTCTGTTATTTTCCTAAACTATTGTTGTTAATGTTATTTCTACGCCACTGTTGCTGCCGCATTATTCCAATGACCAGTGACGCACGCACGCACGCACACACACACACACACACACACACACACACACACACACACGCCCTTGATATTTACGAATATATATGTGTGTGTTGTGTTATGTGGTGGTGGTGTTGCTTCAGTGTATTGTGGCTCCTGCAGGTTACTGTCCACCTCTGTTGACTCGACGCAACACAAATATTGTTGTTGATGCAAATAAAGCAACGTATATGACTAGGTGAGAGTTGGGAGGGCAGATACATTATTTGTGTTACCATGGATTATATACACACATATACAGAGAATAATCGCTGGGAAGACTTGACCCACTGTACGGAAGAAAGGTGTGATTAACGCTCTATCTTGTAATAATATTTGGAGAGAGGTAGACTCCTTATCACGGAACTCGGAAATAAAATCAAAAGAATATTCCTTGAAGATAAGTAGTCAGACTGGGGTGTTGACAGGAAGCCATTGAGGGTTTAAAAAGCACAGCAAAGGCAATAAACTGTGTGAGGTAAAAAATAAGAGAGCATCGCGTCGGGCGGGTTGAATCACTCCGCCATCCGGGTAAGAGGAGGATCCGCGCCCACTTGAGATGGTATCACCTCCATTATTGTGGATGTTCCTTGCTGTGTGGCAGACCTCGACGCCGCCGGGTGGGGGAGACACGTGGGGTGGTGGGGAGAGGTGTGGGTGGTGGGAGGAGACACGTGGGGTGGTGGGGAGAAGTGTGGGTGGTGGGGGAGACACGTGGGGAGAAGTGTGGGTGGTGGGGAGAGGAGTAGGGTGGCGGGAAGAGACATCATAAAGTAATATACTATAACTGTGACCCAGGTGTGCCCGGACAGGTAAGCTGAAGAGAATTTAATCATCTCTAACAAAGATCACAAAACGAAGTCGACAGAAAATAATCTATAATATAACGAGGGTAAAAAAACCACTTTATTCCCAGGGCATATTGTTCCCTCCTCGGCTCTACATTATTCCCCTTGTGTCAGAACTCGGCTGATCCTGCGAAAAATTATGGTTCGTATTTATTCTACGTGATCGAGACTAGAATCAACACTAAAATCATCAACTTAACTTACTTTTAACTCACTTAAGTCTACTTTTACCTTACTTAACAGCTTACTTTTATCTTAACAGCTAATTTTATCTTACTTAACATCTTACTTTTATCTTACTTAAGTATTGGAAAGGAGGGGAAAAACTGATTATATGGAGGTAACGTCATGACTCCAGAACCAGTCGCCTATAATGAATTGTTGTAATGGTTTGATAAGACATCCAGAAGCCAACAGAAAACATCAGTCGAGTCATACAGTAGCCAACAGAAAACATCAGTCGAGTCTTACAGTAGCCAACAGAAAACATCAGTCGAGTCTTACAGTAGCCAACAGAAAACATCAGTCGAGTCTTACAGTAGCCAACAGAAAACATCAGTCGAGTCTTACAGTAGCCAACAGAAAACATCAGTCGAGTCTTACAGTAGCCAACAGAAAACATCAGTCGAGTCTTACAGTAGCCAACAGAAAACATCAGTCGAGTCTTACAGTAGCCAACAGAAAACATCAGTCGAGTCTTACAGTAGCCAACAGAAAACATCAGTCGAGTCTTACAGTAGCCAACAGAAACATCAGTCGAGTCCGAGTCTTATCAGTCGAGCCTAACAGAAAACATCAGTCGAGTCTTACAGAGCCAAAAAAACATCAGTCGAGTCTCAGTAGCCAACAGAAAAACATCAGTCGAGTCTTACAGTAGCCAACAGAAAACATCAGTCGAGTCTTACAGTAGCCAACAGAAAACATCAGTCGAGTCTTACAGTAGCCAACAGAAAACATCAGTCGAGTCTTACAGTAGCCAACAGAAAACATCAGTCGAGTCTTACAGTAGCTAACAGAAAACATCAGTCGAGTCTTACAGTAGCCAACAGAAAACATCAGTCGAGATTTACAGTAGCCAACAGAAAACATCAGTCGAGATTTACAGTAGCCAACAGAGCGGAGGAGGAGGAAGGTAATGTGAACGTGATAAGTTATGAGAACACAACAAGTGAGAATGATAAACACTAGAGAGGGTGGTAATGGCTTTAGTGTTCTCCGTACTGAACTGTAGAGAAGAATGTTTATTAAGAACAGTTTCTAAAAAGATTATCTCTGTTTTAACTTTTGTTTGTTGGTGTCTAGTGTATGTACTGGCCTAGAATAAACGCTTCAAGACGTTCGTTGTTGTTATGCGTTATTTCATCATAACATCAACATTTATGGCTGGCATAAGCTCGTATAACTGAGCTACTGGGAACACCTTCCAGCATTAAGACTGTGCTGGCTGTCTCCAAGAAGCGTGAACGAGAGATACATCATAATTTATACCAGGAAAATTTTTGAATGTCTGATCTCTAATCAACACACAAATATGATGACTCATTGGAGGTGCAGTGGAGATGTGCTAGACAAACTCAGGAGTCAGGCTGACATAAGTACGACCAGAGAATAGAGTTAACATCTGAGAGTCTCGATCTTCAACTTGTATAACCAGTAAGTCTGAGAAACCTCGTATAACATCTTAAAGTCTTCTAAAGGTTCCTGGCGGCAGTGGTAGGGTGTGAGCGGGGCGGCGGGCAGTAACAGTCTGGGTGACCCGGTTGTCATGCGTGAAGCTTACTGCTGGGGCAGGAGGAGGCGCCAAGTAGACGCCAGGTAGTGGGAAGGAGACACCGCCGGGGAATGGGGAGAGTTGTGGGTGATGGGGAGGATGGAAACAATACCAGCGGGTTGGGGAGAGATGTTAGTGATAAAGAGAAGACACCTCTGTTGTGACTGGTGGGGAGAAAGTAACGTTGGGGAAGGTTGTTACTGGCGGGGATGGGGTATTGCAGGCTGGGGTAGGGTGTGGATTGTGGGAAGGTAACAAGACCTGGGAGGGGGGAGGAGGGTGGTGGCCCCGCCGCTGGGTGGTGCCGGGGGGCGCCGCACCTGGTGTAGTGGCCGGCGGTAGTGTGGTGGTGGCGACAGGTGGCTGAGTCGTGCAGAGAGATTCTTGCCATAATAATTATACAATGATAAATATTATTTGTTGTAGATAATGGAGCATCATGAGATAACAACACGGGGGCTTGTTTTATCCAGTACATATTTCCTGAACCAAACTCTCGATCTATTACAAAGGAACCATCTGCCGGGTGGGAGACTCACAGTGTGTTGACTATTGTAATATAAACAAAATATAGAAACGTTTAAACATCTTTATTTAATTTTATAATCTACGTAAATAGAAGTTCGTTGTAATCTTCCCACGATAATGTTTTCCCCTGACTGTTGGTGGGCGGGTGAGGCGGCCTGCAGGGTGTGTGAGGCGGCCTGCAGGGTGTGAGCCACGGTCATGTAAATCACTGGATCCCGCCAGATTGTCTCGTGTGGTCCTTGTTTGTAGTCCCGTCTGAGGTGTCACAACCATTAGCCGACCATATTTCCATGATAAGTTGGAAGGTTTAACATTAGCTAGTGAATATGTGATGTGTGTTACGTAAAGACTGTGCAGAAACACGCCGGGAGAGGGAGTTACTTGACTGGGTTGCTCCTTGGTCGACCTCTCTCACTCCACACACTCTACAGACTCCATTCACTCCCTTACACTGCACGCACTCCATTACACTCTCCACGCTCACCACATTCCACATACTCCACTCACTACATTCCACATACTCCACTCACTACATTCCACATACTCCACTTACTCACTCCCTCACACTTCACTCACTCCCTCACACTCCACACACCCCCCACACTCCACACACACCCCCCCTACACTCCACACACTCCCTCACACTCCAAACACTCACCCCACACTCCTCCCCAGGCTACACTCCTCCACTCAGATATATCAAGATATATTTTTAAGGTGACTCACTATGTCAGCTACCTGACAGAAAGGATGGATGGATATATGGATGGATGAGTGGATGGTTGGGTGGATGGATTAAGTATCAGAATGGATGAATGGTTGGATGAATTGTGACAGATTACTGATGTCAAGAGTCAAAACTACTTCCTGTCAAATTGGCTTATTGACTGACAGCTTAGCTGACGGTAAGGTGGATGAGCGAAGCATTGCTGGATGGATGAAAGTGTTGGGTTGTTTGGTGGCTGCTGGAAGACGAGTTGGTTGACTGGAAGAGATGTGACTGACTGGCTGATTTGACTGACTCAGTAGCAGGTTTGCTTATTGATCGGCGGCCATTTTTCTGTCAGTCTGGGTGCTTGGATGGCTGTAGCTGCCTGTCTGAGGGTGTGTGTGTGTGTGTGTGTGTGTGTGTGTGTGTGTGTGTGTGTGTGTGTGTGTGTGTGTGTGTGTGTGTGTGTGTGTGTGTGTGTCCAGGGTGAGAGAGGTGGTGGCAACATTTTCATTAGCACGGGTCGGGCGGGTCGTGGCGGCTTGATAATGATCCAGGTTGTTTAGCCAAATTTACTTTGGTTTTATGTGAGTTTTACGATCACGTGGAGCGGCGGGCAATGGTGAGGGAGGGGGGAGGTGAAGAGGGGGAAGAAAGAGGAAGAGGAGAGAGAGTAGGGAACGAAGAGAGATGAGAAGAAGGAGGACGAAGAAGAAAGGGATACTTAGGGGGAGGAGAATGTCATAGACTGGACTCCCGGCCTGACGTGACCTGGTGGTGCCTCAGGGTCTCCAGGTCCCCAGGTAAGGTGAAGGGAACAGGTTCAGGTGCCTCAGGTGTGTTGAATTAAGCAGATCACTGTGGTCCCAAGGTGAAGCCAGGCACCCTAGTTCTCTGGGGGACGTCATGGGTAGATAGAACATTCCGGGGGTACCTCAGGGGTAGACAGAGCATTTAGTTCTCTGGTGTACACGATAAACTAGTAATAGAACCTGGTAGTATAACCCCGTAGGTTTGTTGAGGGGAACCTGTCGTGTAGTGGTGGTGACTGTGGTGGTGGGTTTCAAGTACCTGCGAGCAGTGTAAAACCGAACACTTAACGATCGACTAAAACCGACCATCCTATCGCCCAGAGCCCCCCTCCCTCACTTATGCCACTCTTCCCTCCTCCTCTTTCCATTCTCCCTCCTCCCTCCCTCCCTCCCTCCCTCCCTCCCTTCCTTCTCCCCCCTCCTCCCTCCCCCTCCCTCCCTCCTTTTTCTCCCTCTCCTCAATTACCCCTTCCTCCCCTCCCTTTTCCCCTCCCCTAACCCGACCAACAGGGTGCCTATCGCCTCGCCAGGCACCCAACATGTGCCTCAGAGCTTTATTAATCAGATGCAGGTAATTATCCGGCCCCACACACACTCTACAGCCTTCGCTAACTGCTCGCTGGGGCAACTTGTGCAGACATAAACTTGTCACTTAGCACATAGCAGCTCTCTCTCTCTCTCTCTCTCTCTCTCTCTCTCTCTCTCTCTCTCTCTCTCTCTCTCTCTCTCTCTCTCTCTCTCTCTCTCTCTCTCTCTCTCTCTCTCTCTCTCTCTCTCTCTCTCTCTCTCTCTCCCACCCCACCCTCACCTCACCTACCCTCACCTCCTCTCACCTCACCCACCCTCACTCTTATTTCACCCTCACTCTTACCTCACCCCACCGTCACTCTTACCCCACCCTCCTCTTACCTCACCCCTTACCACCTCACCTCACCTCACCCTCACCCACCGTCACTCTTCCCTCACCCTCCTCTTACCTCACCCTTACCACACCCCTCCACTCACCTCACCTCACCTCCCTCACACCCTCACCTCACCTCACCCTCACCACACACCACCCTCACTACCACCACACCTCACCCCACCCTCACTCTTACCTCACCTCACCTTCACCCGTCCTTAACCTGAGCAGTGGTCGGCATTCTACTCCTTGACTATATTTAGCTAGTCCTCAAGTGGAAGCTGGAAGATGCTCTTAAGATTCGTTGTTCACCCCGTGCTGCAGTTTGGTGTGTGTGTGTATGACCGTATTGATGTGCGACAGTGTATATTGACGTGTGGCAGTGTATATTGATGTGTGGCAGTGTATATTGATGTGTGACAGTGTATATTGACGTGTGACAGTGTATATTGACGTGTGGCAGTGTATATTGACGTGTGGCAGTGTATATTGATGTGTGACAGTGTATATTGACGTGTGACAGTGTATATTGACGTGTGACAGTGTATATTAACGCGTGACAGTGTATATTGACGTGTGGCAGTGTATATTGACGTGTGACAGTGTATATTAACGTGTGGCAGTGTATATTGACGTGTGGCAGTGTATATTAACGTGTGGCAGTGTATATTGACGTGCTTGACAGTGTATATTAGCAGTGTGACAGTGTATATTGACGTGTGGCAGTGTATATTGACGTGTGACAGTGTATATTAACGTGTGTGGCAGTGTATATTGACGTGTGGCAGTGTATATTAACGTGTGGCAGTGTATATTGACGTGTGGCAGTGTATATTGACGTGTGGCAGTGTATATTCACGTGTGGCAGTGTATATTCACGATGTGACAGTGTACTCTTGTGACGTGTGGCAGTGTATATCGACGTGTGGCAGGTGTATATCGACGTGGCGAGTGTATATTGACGTGTGACAGTGTATATTGGCGGTGTGACGAGTGTATATTGACGTGTGACAGTGTATATCGGCGATGTGACAGTGTATAGTGACGTGTGACAGTGTATATTGACGTGTGGCGGTGTATGTGACGTGTGGCGTGTATAGTGACGTGTGACAGTGTATATTGACGTGTGACTTGGTGTATATTGACGATGTGGCAGTGTATATTGACGTGTGGCAGTGTATATTGACGTGTGACAGTGTATAGTGATGTGGCAGTGTATATCGACGCGTGTGACAGTGTATAGTGACGTGTGACAGTGTATAGTGACGTGTGGCAGTGTATAGTGACGTGTGACAGTGTATAGTGACTTGTGGCAGTGTATAGTGACGTGTGGCAGTGTATAGTGACGTGTGGCAGTGTATAGTGACGTGTGACAGTGTATAGTGACGTGTGGCAGTGTATAGTGACGTGTGACAGTGTATAGTGACTTGTGGCAGTGTATAGTGACGTGTGGCAGTGTATAGCGACGTGTGACAGTGTATAGTGACTTGTGGCAGTGTATAGTGACGTGTGGCAGTGTATAGTGACGTGTGGCAGTGTATAGTGACGTGTGGCAGTGTATAGTGACGTGTGGCAGTGTATAGTGACGTGTGGCAGTGTATATTGGCCATGAATGATTTTCGTGCACGTGGAAGAAGTCTTTTGATCAAGTTTTGGAGAGCGACTTAACACACAGCCATTGGTCACTTAATATCTTCCTCTTAACGGGAATACTAACTTGAACACTTTCCTGCCCCGTCGATCTAAGTGAGTAATTGTTTTTATTGTTCCCTTAAGGTGTATATTACCCCTTAAGTGAGTGTTGCTGACCTTAATTAAACTACCTGCGTCTTGAGTACTACTTTTAATTATCAGTCGCTATGAACTTATGAACATTTATCTATGAACTTATGAGCATTCATAGTTAAATACACAGACAGACGAACAATAAAGATAAACAATGTAGGTGATAGCTATATGTACCTACCTTCACCTTATAATATTATTGAAGAAATATTAAGAGTCTGTGAGCCTGAGTCAGGTGAGGTACTAGGCAGCTCTCAGACTCAGGAGGAGTATCATGGCGTGGGTCGTGTCTAATGCCGAGACGTGTAAGGTAATGTTCACACCCGAGTCATCTGTCATACTATACATGTAATATTACTACTTGACAGGAACGAATCGAAAACTAAAGAGTGTTTTTGGTCTCGTGCTGTACTAAAGCTACCACCGTCATTACCTGGGCTACGTGCACTGCTTATATGATGGGCTTCGGTTCATTCCAAGTTTGTTTTTTGTTTTTAGAATGAACCTCTGTTGTGATGGGAGGCTTTGAGAGACTGCGGGTATAAACCAGATCGATAGTGTTAGGAGCCTTGGAGCCTTATGGAAGAGAAACCCCCACAGTATGGATGGTTTGAGAGTGAAGGGAGAATATCTGCTTCTTCCATGTTGGGTCAGTAATGTTCAGCCAATTTACCTGTCATGGTCATTTTTCTTGGGATAATGTGTTCAGATCAGCGCCATCATCTATAGTGTTGGTGGTGCGAGTGTAAACTATGAGGCGCCACTACTACCACCGCCACTACCACCACCACCACCACACCTTCCTACACAACTCACTGCATTAGTTACAGGTCATACAATCAGGTAATTACACTGAGCTCGTAAAAAAAAATTATTGGAAGGATGCTTTAATTCCCGGCCTTATCACTCAACGAAAAATAAACAACTTTAAAGGTTTGAAAATTATGTTAGTTAAATTCTCCACCATTAATCAGTATTCTTTTTCTATACTGCAAACCTAAATATCGAAAATTATGTTTTGAGTTCTTGTCTAAGTTGATGTAATTGTCATCTTGTTGTTTTTCTTCTCGTGTATGTAAAATTCAATGTCGTGTTTGGATTGGTGTCTAGAGAAGGCTTCTGTGAACAGGATCAGGTTACCACACATGTCTCTTGAATGCTGCCTCTGGATTCGTGGAATTTACTCTTTGACTGTGGTGTTTGGATTCAGAGAGGAGTGTTGTCAAGAGGTTCAGTCGTGGGCAGTGTTGTCAAGAGGTTCAGTCGTGGGCAGTGTTGTCAAGAGGTTCAGTCGTGGGCAGTGTTGTCAAGAGGTTCAGTCGTGGGCAGTGTTGTCAAGAGGTTCAGTCGTGGGCAGTGTTGTCAAGAGGTTCAGTCGTGGGCAGTGTTGTCAAGAGGTTTAGTCGTGGGCAGTGCTGTCAAGAGGGTTCAGTCGCAAGGTGTTGTTTCAAGAGAAACCAGTCAGGCAGTGTTGTCAAGAGGTTCAATGTGGCAGTGCTGCTCTAAGAGGTTCGCCGGGTAGTTGTCAAGAGTGTTCGGTCGTAAGCAGAAGGTCAAGAGTAGTTCAAAGCCGGGCAGGTTGTCAAGAGAGGTTCAGTCGTAGGCAGTGGTTGTCAAGAGTGTTCAGTCGTAGGCAGTGTTGTCAAGAGGTTCAGTCGTGGGCAGTGTTGTCAAGAGGTTCAGTCGTGGGCAGTGTTGTCAAGAGGATGCGTCTTCATAGATAAGTAAAGGACAAAGGTTTTTAATTTCGACTGTCACCTCTCACTTGACGCTTTGTCCTTGTAATTATTTCATGGACTAAACTCTTAATTGGTCTGGTAAACAACCAAACAGCCTTCACGCGTCACATAAGACTTAAGAGGTGGTTATTAGAGTTAATAAGTGTAATGGTAAGTTATCTCGGCTTTACTTAACATGAATGACAATCGGTGTTAATGTCATCAATCGGAGTTGTCGTAATTAGTCCATTTGTTTAGTGATTTGCAGTACGTAAGTCGCCTCCCCCCCCCTCCCCCACACGCACACATTCACTAAAACACACACACACACACACGAGCACACACACGAACACACACACCCATCACCCATCACCCCACACCCATCACCCCACACCCATCACCCCACACCCATCACCCGCACCCACCACCCCACACCCACACACTGATGCGCCAATATCTATCACTGGCAGGCCATGGCAGTTCTCCACAGCAACACCTTCTGCCACATGAGGAGAGAATTATGCACTGCTGTTCGCTACATTACTGGCCGTGAATAATGTATAACTCGTTCATAAGACACAGAGAGAGAGAGAGTCATGATTTTTTTATTCTTCACGCCTTTAGCATCACACATCTGTTCTTATATACGAGGTTCGCCGAGAGGCCTCCAAGATGGGGTTCGTTAAATACAAGTGTACCATAAATTCAATTACCTGTACCTCGGTTATTACATTTCGAATCCGTGTGAACAGGATTCGAACCCGTTAGCTTCATCAAGAGCACTTTCAAATATATTATCGTTGTTCAGATATTAAAATCACCTTGTAAAATCTCACCTATTGTAAATACTGAGCACCTACAGTAGGACATGTATCAGATATCTATTGTCGACAGAAAGCAGTGAGACGATCCACAGAGAGAAAATTTTTACCTTTATGGGAAAAAAACGTAGAAAATATAACAGAGACGAAATACAAGACACAGCCAAACCTTATCATGTGAAGGAAGAGAGAAATGTGAAGGATCTATGAGAGATAATGATGTCAAATGAACCAACTTGAAGAGACCACAAAGAAAGTTATCATCACGTCGTCCAGGAAAATGATAGGTAAGATAATGAGATATCTTCAAACATGGCGGACCAAACCACTGATGATACTGCCAGGAGCCGCCACACTTGAAGCCGCCCCTCGTGTTGTTGTTGACGTCACACCGGTCATATTATTTATTGCTACTGCCCCTTAGGTCAGCCAAATATCACATTAATCACAATATATGGGAATGACAGACAAACTTACGACCATACCTTCATTAACACACGAGAGAGAGAGAGAGAGAGAGAGAGAGAGAGAGAGAGAGAGAGTAGGAGGGGTGTAATGTGTCTTGTGAGTAAGGGTGTATGCTGTGTGTCTTGTGAGCCGTGTCTTGTGAGCAGAAGTGTAAGCCTCATTATCACAACTCTGCTCCACGCCATCATAAGTCTACACCCTAGATAGGCTTGAGTGTGTCTGCTTGTCTCCCACACCTATACTCACACAGATAATTGCCTACACTCTTTACACCTACACGCAGATTACGCCTGTGTTGGACGCCCGCTTCGTACACAGACAACGCCTGCACACACATCACACCTACACAGACTTCACGACACTCACACACCACACCTACCTACGCACGACACACACACACACACACACACCTACCTACGCACGACACACACACACACACACACAAGTGCATAGCCCCTACACCCAAGGCTTCTCTACACAAACACACTTGACGTGATATACACAAGCTCATTGATGCTCCTCTACACCAACATCACTACACCATAATACACTTAGTACTGCTTCTCTACACAAACATACGTTACACCATAATACACTTGGTATAATACATTTAGTACTACTCTTTTACACAAATACACCATATACACACAAACATACACACAGTATACTCTCCTCCACACGTGACACACACACACACACACTCACTCCCGGTAAACACTGCTTCTTACACTGTCACTATGTTGAAATGAACTGTAGTTTGAGCTGATCCCCATCTAAGTTATTATATGTCTTATTTGTGTCACTTATGTTACTTGTATATTATTTGTAATTCGTAACCCATTCCCCAAATATGTAACTGTAAATTTTCAGCCTTCTGGCTGCCAAGCTCTTTCAATAAACCGTTAATTATTATTATTATTATTATTATTATTATTATTATTATTATTATACACACACACACACACTCACTCAGCATTGCTCCTTTACATTACACTACAAAGTACATCCAGACTTCCTGTAATCCAACACAAATGATGTTTGGACTAATACTGTAGCAGCAATAGTAACAGCAGCAATAGTAACAGCAGCAATAGTAACAGCAGCAATAGTAACAGCAGCAACAGACAAGAATAACAACAGCAGCAGACAGAAACAGCAAGAGGAGGAGGAGCCGTCAGTAAGGCACCTGTACTAGGCAGAGGAATGGCGGCCGGTGACCACAGCTCTCCTATATCGTATCGTCTCATATTAATTGAAACACGGTCCGCCAGGCCTCCCCCGCTGCATACTAAACTACCTCCCAGAGATACCCAGCTAGGCCCCGCGGGGCACCGTCTGGGGATGGGGAAGACCGAGCGAGGTAGGGGGAGAGGGAATACGGGAAAGTTATTGATGAAAAGAAAACAAGAAAAATATTATGAAATCGTATGAAATATAAATGGCTGCCCCTCATGCTCGAGATTGGCTGCTATCAACCCAGCGAGAAGGCATTTATTTAGTGTTGGACTTTCTGCCAGTACAACAACCACACCCTTAGTTAATGAAGTGCATAACCCGGTGTTAAGGAATATCTCAGGAAGACCCTACAACTCACCAACCACACTGGCTAACCATCACCCCGCTATGTGATCCTCCTGTCGATTAACTTGGAGGTCCCCAATTACTGCCGGGTAGACAGAGGGAGGGAGAGGGCATGTTTTAACTTGCCAAGATTCACCATGCTCGGAAATCGAACTCGGGGGCCACTCGCTTACAAAACAAGTATGCTGACCTCACACACCCACACACACACACACACATTAATGTATGTGCATGGAAACATTAATAATATATGTGGATGGAAACGTGTTAATCAGCTACATCCTCATTAATTAATAGATACGACTGTGTAGGTACTTGTTGACCAGGCCGTCATCTCTATAACAAACACACACACACACACACACAGGCTACTTTACTTCTACCTTATATACATTATGTTATGAGTCGACGGTGATGGCAAGTGGTGGTGTCAGGAGGTGCGGGCGGTAGAGCCTGGAACACAGTGTTCTTGACGACTGTTGCAAGATGGATGTTGACTGGAACTGAGAAAATAAACGTATAAAATTGTGTGTGTGTGTGTGTGTGTGTGTGTGTGTGTGTGTGTGTGTGTGTGTGTGTGTGTGTGTGTGTGTGTGTGTGTGTGTCACCATTACACTAGCCTGGCTCTGGTGTCAGGAACAAGACAAACAAGAACCTGTTTGGACTTTAACATAAGTTATATTCTCATCACTCGAGGTTTAACAGGTAACTGAGCTGGGCTTTACTGGGGGTGGCGTAGACAGACCCACTCTCTCTCTCTCCAGCCCGGCCTCCCTTCACCAGACCAAGACCTCACCAGACACTAGCCCACGTCACAAGGACCACTGCTCCATCACCAGACCTTACCAAGCCCGACTTCGCCATGTACGGGTGAGACAGACCATAATGGTACCGATCAGGCCACAAGACTGTACAGTTCAGTGAAAACTTCAAGGTAGATCTGGAGACACGGCAGCAGACTGACACAGGCTAGTAGATCTTTCCTGCCATCCACGCCCCCCCCCCATCTCTCTCTCTCTCTCTCTCTCTCTCAAGACAATCCCTGATGGAAGAGTTATGTGACGTGTGTGCGTTAAACAGGCAGGTGGCGAAAACCGTCCGGTGCATCTCCCCCTCCTCCTCCCCTCCCCCACCCCGTGTTTACGTTTTAACCAACATGACTTCTGTGTTCATTATGATGTCTCAGCGTCCTCCCCTCCCCTTCCCCCCACCTCTCTCACGCCCCTCCTGTCTTTCTTATATTGAAACACTACTCGTTGTAAGGTCTTTTAAATGTGACATGTTTAATATGGTTATTAGTTTGAGGGAATAACTTATAACACATCAGACAGAACGAGCCATTGTGTTTATAGTTTGCATTTTGTTTCCCTCCCCTACATCTTCCCTCTTCCCCCCACTTACTACCCTCTTTTCCCACTTCCTCCCCACTTTCCCCCCTCTCCCCCTTTTCTGTAAAATGGTGAATACATCTCCAATAAGGTGACTGGATTATTTTTACGTAAATTATGGTAAGATCCGTCCCTAATTAGCAGCTAGGCGATGGTTGATGAAGTTCTGTCTGCTTGTTAATGCTCAAATGTCGATAAGACCTGATTAGGCTTGGGATGTTTTTTCTGTTGTATTTCGTTTAGTTTTGATCAGTTTTCGTTGTTAGTTTTTCTTCGTCTGTGATGCCGTGTTTTTCTCGCCTAGGTATTTAGAGCCAAAATTATTATTATTATTATTATTATTATTATTATTATTATTATTATTATTATTATTATTATTATTACCCACTTTATCAACTATATATAAATAAAATCTTAGCGTCTCCCAGGCAGGTAGAGTGGCCACAGGTGACAACACTCACAGGTAAACAAGCACCTCTCGCCAAGATGCTATACATTGCACTATTCGCTTTACATAATAACTCATACACAATAATCTCCGCGATGCACCACGCTTCATGCTGTGTTCCATAACTTTAGCGGAATGCCATAATTTTCGCCAAGTTAATGAGAGATCGAGAGGAACACGACCTTACCGGGTTAGTTATTATTTACTATTATTATTTATGGTATGTTTAATAATGAAGAGTATGTCTGGGGGAGCTGGTTCTCTCTCCTCTCGTTTCTCTCCCTCCCTCCCTCCCTCTACTCCCATCTTCCCTCCCCCATCCTTCTCCTCCCCTCTCTCTCCCTTACTCCTCTAAATCTCTCTTATCTCCTCCCATCTTCCAGTAATTCGTGCGTGCCTCGTGTCCGTCCACCCTCCACCCTGGCTGGCTCTCTCGTAAACAAAGATACGGACGTTTTACACGCTGGTTAACTTGCGATATGACGCCGGTGCAAGATGAATGGCTGGCTCGGTGTGTTGGTGATGAGTGCGTTGGTGAGTGTGTTGGTGAGGGAGTTGAGGTCCGGTTGTGTGTGTGTGTTGGTGAGTGTGTTGTAGGCGTTTGGTGTTGATGAGTGTGTTGCAGTATTGGATGAGGTTTTGGGGTTAAGTGTGTATATGAGTGTCTTGAGGGTGTGTTAGTGTGAAGTGTGTTGATATCTGTTAGTGTACATTGATGGGGTTTGTTGATAGTGCGTGCTGATGAGTGTGTCGAGGGTATGAGTTGAATTTGTCGAGTACATGATGAGTGCGTTTGAGTGAGTTGATAAAAATAACAACAATAGTAATAATAATAATAATAATAATAATAATAATAATAATAATAATAATAATAATAATAATAATAATAATAATACACTTAAAGATAATAATAATAGACATTTATTCACAAAAAAAATCGATACAAGAATAACCACGACCCCTCCCTCCTCCTCCCCCACCAAAAGGGTTCATTAACTCCCCTGTTCGAACCTGCACGAGACCCGAAACGAGGTACTACACCGCCATCTCCGGGTAGACGAGCAGTTCGGAGATTCGTTCCAGCAGTTCGGAGTCTCAGGCGTGTATAAAGAGACTTGGAATCATAACTGTACTCTGGGATCTAACAGCGTATGAGTGGTGATGATTGGTGATGTGTGGTGATGAGTGGTGATGTGTGGTAATAAGTGGTAATGAGTGGTGATGTATGGTAATTAGTGGTGATGAGTGCTGATGTGTGTTGATGAGTGGTAATGTGTGGTAATAAGTGGTAATGAGTGGTGATGTATGGTAATTAGTGGTGATGAGTGCTGATGTGTGTTGATGAGTGGTAATGAGTGGTGGTGATGAGTGGTGATGTATGGTCGTGAATGGTGAGGAGTGGTCATGAGTGATGTGTGGTGATGAATGGTGATGTGTGTGTATTTGTGCTAGGATGGTCCGTGAAACACACACACACACACACCGATGTATACGGACAGGACAGCTCAGCTCTTGACCGTAGTTGGAACTCAAGTGGGGCGGTGGCGCTCGTGTGTATAGACGTGTGCGTGGAGGCGTGTATGTGTGTGTATGTGCGCACATGTGTACGTGAGGGCGTGTGTGCGCGATGGTGTTAAACGGGGCGGTGTGAGCTGAATACCTGAGTGATCTTTGGCGCACACCTTGCATACTAAAATGACCCCCCCACCCCCCCCGGCCTGCTTCTTCTGTTGATGCCTCTACTGTTGATGCCTCTACTGTTGATTCCTCTACTGTTGATGCCTCTACTGTTGATGCCTCTACTTTTGGTGTCTACTGGTAATGCCTTTTCTGTTGATACCTCCACTGGTGATGCCTCTTTTATTAATGCCTCTACTGTTGATGCTTCTTCTAGTAATGCCTATCCTGGTGATGCCTCTGTTGATTCCTCTACTGGTGATACATCTACTGCTGTCTGCACTGTTGATGTCTGTGATAGTCAAGGTGGGGTGGGGTGGGATGAGATGGGACGGGGCGGGATGGGGTGGGATGGGATGGGGCGGGATGGGGTGGGATGGGATGTGATGGGACGGGGCAGGATGGGGTGGGATGGGATGTGATGGGATAGGAGAGTGGAATGAATACGACTCAAAGGGGTTGTGTGGATGCTTAAGCTCCAAGTTATTTTTTTTCTCAAATACATAGAGACTGGACAGGTAACTCACGGATAGCGGCAGTGTTGTTAGGGGGAGCGAGAGGTGAGGTAAGGTAGGGTAGTTTTACCTGTATCCTACTGACCACCCCGTGTAAACAAGAGGTTACCTGTGTGCATAAAACCCTGACATGAATTTGCATTTAATATTACATTTTCACTACAGTTATCATACTTAATATATTTACGTATGGTTATTTATTTATATATTCATAACTTATATATTATTCCTATATTAACTGTAGAACAATATAAATATATAAACTACTTATATAGCACACATGCACGCACGCCGATTATCTATTTCCTGTCGTCTTCCCGCCCCACCTCCCTAAGATAAGCCCGAGCGGGGGTCCTCCTTCGGCTAGTGGACTTATTCGAGGCAGCCAAGTGACCAGTGTGTTGGGCGGCTGAGTCTAATTTTTCGATGGCATCTCTCTCTCTCTCTCTCTCTCTCTCTCTCTCGATAATGTGACAAGAATTTAATAAACCTTTTTTTTGTTTTTCATCATCATTCTACAGTATTATTAGTTTATCATCCTTCTTGACCAATGTCTTCAGGGTTGGGGTCGTCTTGAGTGGGCCGTGGTGGTTGCTTGTAGCTGAGGTCGTGACACTTATCATATACAGGTTTTTATTTTGTTGGTGGTTATAGAATATTAGGGAAATTAGCCATATTGAAATGACATACGTAGGTGTTGATTCCGAGACAGGTGTTATAGTGTGTGTGTGTGTGTGTGTGTCAGGTGGCGTCCTTAACTTTACCTGTCTTGGTTTATGTCAGAAGTCACACCTGTACAACACTCCTCGACGTCGTTCCAGATACAAGAGAGAAGTTCAGGTTGGTCTATATATGTCATTCATGTCTGTAATTGCTTCCCTTGTCATTTGAATTTCATGTTTAATACATATCAACACTTGCTTCTTTGAACGATTTGCATCTTTGAAAATATGTGCATTAATTTGTGTGGAGTGTAGCAGTCCCTTTATGGAGCGGCGTTTATCTGCAAGTGTTAAAAATGTTTGTGCAAGAATCGGTAGAGTGATCACAGGTATGTACTAATTACGTTGTCCAGACTTGATCAATACAGGTGCGTTATCCTTGATCTCTCTTTTATTTCCACCAGAAGAATTAGTATTGTGTTATATTTACCAGTTTATTTTCTTCAAATTTATTCTGCCATTTTCGCTATTATTATTCCAAGCTTCCCGCCTGCCTAATTGCTAGTTCCAAATGATGTCTAGGCCAGTTCAGGTGGTTACTGGAGCAATGTTTTTATTTAGCTCAGAAAAAAAAGATTATTCAGACAACCTTAGTTAATCCCCAGACATATTTATCTTCATTTCTTCACTTATTGAGTCGCTTTTCCACACCTGTAGTCCACACCTTACCATATATTACACACACACACACACACGTAATGATTTGGAGGGTGGTCACCATTCCAACCTGAAACGTAGGATATTGATAATGACGGGGGAGAGTTGGAGAAGGCCAACAGGTGTGACCAACTCGACTAATGATCGTCTCTCTTGACAGGTGAGTACCAGAGACACCCGCACCGCACACAGGTAACTGCACCTTTTACCTGTATTTTATTTTTCAATTTTTAGATAAATAACTTCAAGGTGTGCTTTTATTTATGTCCATATTATATTTTTTGTAGACCTCGTACTGTGGCAAAACAGAATTATATATATGGAGCTAGATTATTATTTTTATTATTATTATTATTATTATTAGTAGTAGTAGTAGTAGTAGTAGTAGTAGTAGTATTTATTGTTTGATAATTCATAAACTATTTTTTTTTAATTTGCGGAGGAAATAATTTTTAATGTATTATGTAAGAGAATACATTTATTACTTACACCAGTTGTCGAGGATAACGTTCTTGTGTGTATATGGAAATAAAAAGTGAATATTAGAGGAGCGTGAGTTGGAGGCTGGCCGCAGCTTGGAGGGCGACGCTGGTGCAGTGAGGAGAGGCGGTGTGGAGGGGGGGGGGTGAAGGTGCTGGTTTTTGTGGCGGTGGAGGCTGGCAAATTATAACAGAGACTCCGCCAGTTCATCCCGGGGTAGAGGAAGGGGGGGAGGGAGAGGCAGTCAGGGTACCTTTACCACGCTCTCTACAGTGGGTTTTGTCTGCAGGGAGGAAGAGCAGAACTCCCTCCAATATTCTTGTACCTCACCTTCATTTAGATCTTACGGCGGGACGTTTTAAGTATGCGTCAAAAGGAAAAAAAATGAAAAAAACTTGTCCATATTTTCCTGGTTTTCATGAACACTCTATGCAAATCACAGGGAATGGAAGGGCAGAAAAACAAAGTATCTTGACTCATCTTCTCTTTCCCTTCATACACGCCACAGGTAGTAGTAAAAAAAGAATGAGAATATAACACATGTATTACCTAACCCGTGATAAACCTCGCAAACGTCCACCAAGGCAAAAAAATATAAATAAATAAGAAAAACGACTCTCAAGACGTGAACACTCTAGTGGACGTGCTGACTGCCACCTACTGACCTTTACAAACGCGTGAGAGGGGTGGGAGTGGGAGAAGAGGGGGAAGAGAGTGGGAGGGGGGAAAGACTGATTGAAAATTTACTCCCTCGACTCAAAGGGCAAATGTTCTTCTTGGGCGACCATGTGGTGAGGGGCTCCAGCTGGTGATTATCCGTGGCATTACTCGGGGTATTATGGCCAGGGACCGTGGCTACGAGGCCCAGGATGACGCCCCGCCGAGCTAGGCAGACCAAGTCCAATATGTAATGCACAATAGAGAGGGTGGAGGGGGGAGCGTTGGGCGTCATTTATCTGTTCCTCTCTCGTGTATTTCTCGGAATTTTCTCCCACTCGAAAAAGTTAAAGGTAATCGAGTTTTTGTGAGCCAGTTTAGTGGGTTTCCTGGAGTGGTCCCGTGTGTGTGTGCGCGTGCGTGTGTGTGCGTGCGCGTGTGTCAACTTAATTTCCTTAGAAAGTAATATTAGTGACAATTTGTATCTTTGAGTTATAACTGTTTTATTATTTAAGTATAAAGTCGCACCTGCTTTAAATTGTGTAATTATTTAGTGTAAATATTTGTGAGTTGTTGTCAAGAGAGTATGAATTGTGTATCAGGTGTGTGAAAATAAAAGGTTGCTTTACCAAAGGAGTTTTCACGTTAGTCAGTCATGGCTGGACACACCGAGGAGAGTCGCTGGCTGTACGAGCACCTGGGGGAAGGTATGATGGAGATGTTTTAGTTTTAGTTTAACAAATTTATTGACAAAGCTTGTAGTACAGTTTGCCTATTCTGAGTAATTCAGTCAGGTCTTGACACTGAGGGTGGTATCACTTCTCACTGCCACGCAGGACAGAGGTTCATACACAAAGAAATACATCATATTCATTAACAGCTATAGATGTATAGAGGCCAGATTCATATGGGTAATGTCACTGTTCACTGCCATGCAGGACAGAGGTTCGTACACAAAGAGATGCATCATATTCATTGACAGTACATATACATATATGTACACACACACACATACACATACATATACATATATACATACACATATACATGTACATATATATATATA
Organism: Homarus americanus; assembly: GCF_018991925.1. Taxonomy (NCBI): domain Eukaryota; kingdom Metazoa; phylum Arthropoda; class Malacostraca; order Decapoda; family Nephropidae; genus Homarus; species Homarus americanus. The sequence continues at coordinate 110,603 of NW_024716501.1, read as the reverse complement.
TATATATATATATATATATATATATATATATATATATATATATATATATATATATATATATACATATGCACACATACACACATACATACATACATACATATACGTCGGTCAGATTCATGTGGGTAATGCCACTGTTCACTGCCATGCAGGACAGAGGCTCGTACACAAAGAATGAAATACATCATATTCATTAGCAGTATATATAGGTCAGTGGATCACATACATTGGAGTCATATTCTAATTGAAGACTAATCAGTGTGGGCTAGCAAATTTGGGATAAACAGCAAGAATGTCCTCAAGCACACCTGATTCAATGAAGTAATTACATAGTTCAAGATACAATAAGTCAGGTGGCCTGAAGTCTTTGACAGTGTCACATTCAATAATATAGTGTTCAAGTGTATGCTTTAAAGGTCTATCACAAAGTTTACATGCTGAGTGTGTGTATACAAACAAGATTTGACTAACACACACACACACACACTCTCTCTCTCTCTCTCTCTCTCTCTCTCTCTCTCTCTCTCTCTCTCTTTCGCTCTCTCGCTCTCTCTCTCGCTCTCTCTCTCTCTATTTAATTTTGTATCCCATTTCACCACTTCATATATATTGGCTACATCCTTTTAAGTCATTATATATTATTTTATACCTCAAATTGTTTATTTGGCAATCCAGTAAACTTTTTCTATGTTGTTGCTGCTGTTGTTTTACCGATGCTCTCCAGGAGGATCCAAGAGATAGAAACATGTGTTGAAGCAGTTAATTGTTATTGGTGTTGGTGGAGGTGGGAGGCTGCGGGCTCGCGTGTGTTGGTGTGGTGTGAGTGTCGTGGTGGCGAGGGTCTGGTCCTGAGAGGCCTCGTTATTGTAGCTCACCGCAGCCTTCCACAGGTGACGTCCCCGCCCCGGGCTCCCCACAGGTCCTGCTCCCTATCCACACACAAGGTTCTTACACCCGCACTTGAAGTTGCATATTGTGGTACGCCTGTCCGTCAGTCCGTCCCGAAAAGGCTGTTAATATAACCAGTCCTTCAGTTTCAGCTGGATTGACTTTAGACTTCAGGAAAATCTGACCATCATGTACAGACATATATAATGGCTGATAAGGGTTCGGTAAACGTCAAGGTCACAGCTGAAGGTCAAAGGTCACAACTCTCCCAAACATAACTCTTGTAACGGGACAGATTGTTTCAATAAGTCTTAATAAGGTCATGTGTCATCACGAGAGACACTGGTTCTTGCCAAATTAAAGTTTCTTTGTTAAAGGTCAAGGTTACTTACTGCTGGTGGTTAAAAGTCAGAACATTGTCCAGATGATAAACTTTTGTGTCGATGAAGATAGTCTGATGACACTTTATGTGAGTGTTATCATCACTTATGTGTACATATCATCCCCAAGTGTAGAACATTAAAGTCTGTCATACGGGTCAAGGTCACAGGAAGGTCATGTGTCTAGAGGAGAACTTGTCGCAGCTGAGGTGACCTTTTTGAAGAACCAGACCATAAAACGTCAGCGTCAGTCAGCCATAATCTGATATGTCAATGATGAAGAGCTTTGTTGTACCTCAGGCCACCGCGGTCCCTCCCTGCAGTACCCCCCTCTCATATCTCACATCAATCTCTGTAAAAAACAAAAACAAAAAAAAACAATCGCCTTTATATCATCCGGAAAATTTCTCCTTTGGATTACGGTGATCACTTACAGTTAGGTGCGCCAGTGTTTCCAATATATAACAGTAAATACCTAAAACTTGTTGGTGTTCAGAGGAAAGAAATGTCAACATGATGGTGATGGAGGGACGGAGCCTTAGTGTAGGGCGGAAGGGAATGATGTAGAGGAGTGTGTGTTGGGGCCCAGGGGGTGATGGTGTTATGTCACGCCTGTCACTCCTGGCTCCAGTTATCTAACCTATTTTTCCAACACTTCCGTGCTCCGCCACTCCCCTACCCACCGCCTAACCACCTACTGCTCTTCCCCTCTTACCCCCACCACCTCCTCCCCTACCCCCACCACCTCCTCCCCACCCCCCACCACTTCCTCCCACCCCCACCACCTCCTCCCCCCCCACCCCACCCCTACCCCCCACCACCTCCTCCCTCCTCCCCCCCCCCTCCTCCACCCCCCACCCCCACCTCCTCCCCCCTACCCCCACCACCTCCCCACCCCCTACCCCCCCACCACCTCCTCCCCACCCCCACCTCCTCCCCTACCCCACCACCTCCTCCAACACCCCTCAGTCAATCGTCCGTCCGTCCTCCATTGAATAATTGAAATCTGGTATAATTTATTGTCGGCTGTCCACTATTTGCTGACCCCCTGAGCCACCATCACACCTGCCCCACACCTGTTATCTGCTCCTCCCCACACCTGATCATGTTACCTGCCCTCCTTCCTACACCTGTTACATGCCCTCCCTCCCTCCCTCCCTCCAGTACTCTCTGATACCGTTCTTCCTCCATTGGCACCTCTTATCTCCTCCGTCTATCCCTTTATTCCTCTCTAGTTCACACCTTCCTCTTATCCACGTCTTCTTTCTTCCATCCCTACCCCTCTATGGTACACCCTTTCTCCCTCCCCCTCCCTCCCTCTCCCTCCCAATCAACCCTCCCTCACTTTTCTTCTTCTCATTCTCCTCTTCATCTTATCCTCCCCCAACGTGTCTCTCCCCTTCATCTACTAATCAACCCTTTCCCTTTGATATACTTTCCTTTACGTCCTCTTCCGTCTCCTCTCCCCTGTCTGCTTCTCCCCTTTCCTCCTTCCTCTGCCCTCCCTCCTCCTTTACCTCTCCCCTCCTCCTCCCTTTACCTCTCCCTCCCTTCAACTGCTGCCCATTCCCTCCACTTGTCTCCCCTACACCTATCCACCTGCTCTGCCTCCTCCCCATCTACTCAGCTCCTCTCCCCATCTACTCACCCCCTCTCCCCATTTACTCACCCCCTCTCCTCATCTACTCAGCCCCTCTCCCATCTAACCAGCCCCTCTCCCCATCTACCCAGCCCCTCTCCCCATCTACCCAGCCCCTCTCCCCATCTACCCAGCCCCTCTCCCCATCTACCCAGCCCCTCTCCCCATCTACTCAGCCCCTCTCCCCATCTACCCAGCCCCTCTCCCCATCTACCCAGCCCCTCTCCCCATCTACTCAGCCCCTCTCCCCATCTAACCAGCCCCTCTCCCCATCTACAGCCCCTCTCCCCTACTCACCCCTCACTCCCCATTTACTCACCCCTCTCCTCATCTACTCAGCCCCTCTCCCCATCTACCCAGCCCCTCTCCCCATCTACTCAGCCCCTCTCCCATCTACTCATCTCTCAGCCCCTCTCCCCATCTAGCCCCTCTCCCCATCTAAGCCCCTCTCTCCCCCCCCTCTCCCCATCTACCCAGCCCTCTCCCCATCTACCCAGCCCCTCTCTCCATCTACTCAGCCCCTCTCCCATCTACCCAGCCCCTCTCCCCACACATACCTCCTCTCTCACCCCCTAGCCAGCCAGCCAGCATTATTACCAGGGTGTTCCCAGTGGTAATAACCAGTTGACAGTGAAGTAAGAAGACTGGCGGCCCTTCCCACAATTATCTCCCCCTCCCTTCCTCCCTCCCCCCCCTCTCCCCCCCCTCAATGCTCCTCTCATTCTTCCTCACTTACGTTCCTCCGTTTGCTCGCCGTACATTCATGGCCTTCCCTTTGCACCTAATCACATACCGCTTGTTTTTTTTCCTGATGGTGTTGTCTAAGGCTCCCTCTCCTGGCCTTGTCTCAGCAGCCTCTGTCCTGGTCCGTGAAGACTCCCAAATTGTTGTCTGTTTATGACCCCCCACTCGGTGATGACTTTGTTAATTCTCAGTCATCTCTCTCTCTTTCTCTCTTTCTCTCTCTCTCTCTCTAATGACTCTAGTACAGCCCTTTCCTAGGTTGCCATTTTCATTCATGTCCCTCTCATGTTCTCACCTCCCCTCCTCTCATGTTATCTCATGTCTCGAGTACGGGTCTGTCATGCACCAGTTGTGGCCCCTCACTCCTCCACTCACGGCTGTCTCATACTTCATCTCTCAAGGTTCTCTTTAATATCTCCATGCACGGGGGTTGTCATGCAGCCGGGTACAAGTGAGTGTTGGTGGGGGCGGTACTCGGGCAACACTCCATCTCTCCCTGTCGTAACATCTCCCTCACGTAGCATCTTCTCCCTGTCGTGATATCTCTCCCTCAAGTAGCATCTTCTCCCTGACGTGGTATCTCTCCCTGACGTGGTATCTCTCCCTTACGTAGGATCTTCTCCCTCACGTTGCATCTCTCTCTGAGGTTGCATGCAGTTCTCCCCCTCACCATGACGAGCCATTTCTTCCCCTCTTATGACACACTTTCCCTCTGTTTACGTCAGTCATTACCACTTACTCCACTTACTTATTGGTCTTTGTGGTCCTGAGCGTCGTCTACCATCCACCTTTTCCCCACCTGGGACTGTCTGTACACGGCGGGGGTACAACCATGGTATAGAGTTATCAAGTCATAAACATAGACACGACTATGGTTATTATCTGTGTGTGTGTGTGTGTGTGTGTGTGTGTGTGTGTTCACATAATTATCTCATTCTTACATCCACTTGTTTTATTAGCCTTTCTCTTTCATCATTTTTTCGTTTCGTCGGTGTTTAGTTTACGTTACTTATTTATCGTCTCGGTTAAGGCTCGTACGCTAGATTCCGGCGGCTGGAGGAAGTGAGTCAGTTCTGCCGATGTTCAAAACGAGTTTACCTTTTTACCTGTCAGGCTAGTTTATACTGCTGCGGCTGCGTCATCGTGCCCGCAGCTTGAGAAGAATGGTATTTACTGTGTGTTGATATATACCCAATAGCAGGTCTCCTCCGGTAACAAGTAGTAAGGTTAAGTTAGGTAAGGTAAATAACAACAATATTAACATAGATGAGTCTTTCGAGTTAAGGAGTTCTCTTGTATGTTACCTGATAAAATACATTTGTCTGAAGAAATTATTAAATCAGTTTTTTTAATCCGGTTTCAGTAATAGTTTTTTATCCGGTTTCAGTAATACAAAAGTCGACTACCAGAGAGTGTTATGTGTGTTGTAGAATTCATGTGTCAGGTTTGGTTAGTTGTGTTTCCATTATATTTAACGAGGTGATGATTGCGCCGTGACTCGTAGGTTGTGTGTTGGTAATGAGGGGGCGGGGGAGGGGGGGATGCTACCGCTATAAGAGTGGGGGGGAGAGGGGAGGGGAATTACCTCACGGGATTAAATTAAACTCATTATCGCTCGTTGCTTTTGAACAATTCACACCTTCCTCCTCCATTATCGCTGCTTCCCATAAACTGAGGTTAAAACTTATAATTTCCAGAAACTCGTAATAAATCTCAGCTAACTATGTGCCTCCATCTCTTGTTTTTTGTATCTTTTGCCGTATTAGCGAGACAAAATTCAAGTGACATGATCAACTCCGCCTCTGACTCTTATGTAGCGCTTTTCACTCCGTCACTGCATCTGTCACAGTCTCTCTGTTGCTAGATGTATAATTTTATAGATAAGTCGGTGAATAGCACATTTTCGCTACGTAACTGAATTAGAAGTGTTGTCCTGGAGTATGTAGTGTGTGTCGAGGTGAGCGAGTCTGTCTTTCTTTCTCACCCACCCACCCACCCACTCTTTCTCACCCACCCACCCACCCACTCATTCACTCACTCACTCACCCACCCACTCACTCACTCACTCACTCACCCACTCACCCACCCACCCACCTACCTATCCACCAACTTATTAATTGGAAGATATATTTTTTTTAGGTGAATATGAACCAATAGAGAGACTGACAGAACCCTTATACACCCTTAAAGACCTCGTCCCAATAACACGTCTCCTGGACAAATCTTCGTTCGTTCTATATAATTTTTCCCCATTACTGGAGAATTGAAGGTTGAGATCACGTCTTATTAACTCTCACTAAGATAAAGGAAGTGATCTCTTATTTCGTTATGGTGAGACGTTAACGTAAGTAGTCGTGACTGTGGGTGTTGGCCGCCTCAGACACAGGTAGACTACCACTTTGTGTTTTGTGCTGGTGTAGGGGTCCGGGTCTGGGGGCATACTGTATCATTCGTATGGTAATGACTCTCACCTGGTGTAATCTTGTAACTCATGATGGTGATCAGTGAGACATGGGATCCAACCCTCCTGATTCTGTAAGAGAGAGGATCAGATAGTCTATGTCTCATTGCGTAAGGGATTAGATCGTACATGTCTTATATAAAGGCGGATCAGGACTTGTATGTTTTGAGCACCAAGGGACCAGAACCTCCTCCACGTGTGGGAATGAAAGAACACGGCTTCGCCCTGCCGGCAGACCACCCACGAGCTGCCCAACACCACTACCATTACTACTACTGCCACCATTGTTGCGTTACTACCACAATTACCACTACCACACTCTACCACCACCACACTCCACCACATTACCAACTATACACAATTCCACTTTGTGAACATAAGTCATACCAAATGATATAATATAGTGTGGCTGTAAGTCCAGAGCCTGCAGCCACTACTAGCGGACTCCACTTGGCAGTCTGATGCAACTAACCAGCCTCCGCTCTGCTTATTTCACCCCCGGGAGAAATAATATAGTTCTTTTTTTTTCGATTGTAAGAGTGGCATTGTTTTTGTTAAGCTGTTGAGGGTACGTGCTCCTTCGTCTAGTATCGACAGTAGTGTGTGTGTGTGTGTGTGTGTGTGTGTGTGTGTGTGTGTGTGTCCGTCCGTTCATGTATGCGTGTGTAGTGGGTGTGGCGGTGCAGGGTAGAGGAGGCAACAAAAGGGCCCAGCAGGTGTGCCCGAGGCGGCTGTAAGTTCCTCGCAGCGTAACGCAGAACATCGCTAACCACCGCCCCCCCCCCTTGTTACTCGTAATATACGTACCCACACTGAGGCACGAGGGGAGAGAAAATGTGTGTGTTTGTGTGTGTGTGTGTGTGCTGGTATTTGCCCCCTATTTCCAGTTCCACCTTCAATCCTCTTCTCTACTCTCCCTTACATCCCTGCTTCTATCTTAAATAATTACTCCCCATCACCCTAACCTACCCTCCCCTATTCGACACTCCCCGCCCAAGCCCCACTCCTCTCGAAGGCTAACCGGCCTATTGCAGACTCCTTATGTTCTTATAACTGGCCAAGTCACTATCATCATCACCACCGCCAAAATTCATTAACACCACTATCACCGCCCCCACCCACAAGCACCACACTGAATGTTTAGTAGAATGTAGACTAAGAGTTGCGGTGACCATATTGGATACAACGCTCGTCTCTTTTCATAAGGGTTCACTGGCCTGAGGACACCCCCAGTCGACTCTATCTTAAATGGTTACCTAAATTTACAGTTTGGGAGTGTATGCAGTCTTGTACACTGCCGACCACTCTGTATTATCACTGCCTCTAATTGATCATCACACAATTGGGATCCACTTTCACTCTTAACACGAATACAACAATCATATAATTAGTGTATATTGACTGTACGGTAAACCAGGAGTATAGGTCCAGTGAAGTATACAGTGGTGGAGAGTGAAGTATATCGTAGAGTGAGGACAACCAGTCTGACGATCACATATACTAAAGTGTGTGATTTGGATCCTACCGTAGGTGCCGTTGTGTGTGTGTGTGTGATAATAATAAAGAATAATTATTAACGGTTTATTGAAAGAGCATGGCAGCCGGAAGGCTGAAAATATACAGTTGCATAATTGAGGAATGGATCTCCTGATTGACAAATAATATACAAGTAACATAAGTGATACAAACATGATATATAATAACTAGGTGGGGAGAAGGTCATACTACAGGGCATTTTAATATAGTGACAGTACAAAAAGGTAAGATTGACTGGGAGTGAATACACTGGTTGATTACGAGTTATTGATAATATTTACAATGGTTGGGACTGGGCTGTCCTTACAGCGATCAGTACGTGCTCGTATGGGCTGGATGCGGTTGTGGTGTCGAACAGCAATTCGCGGACGAGGGATCTCGGGTGGTAGTGGGACCCGGTATCGAGGATGGTGCAGAAGCTTCTCACCAAATTTGCAGATGAGGTCGCGGTGATGGTCAGTGAGAGCCGAGAGGGTCAGTGTGTTGAGCGCTTCTTGACACGTGGAGTAGGAAGGGGAGAGAAAAATCCTGCATGCCGTCTTTTGCACTTTTTCTAGGTGTTTACGTTGTGTGTGTGTGTGAAATAATAATAATAATAATAATAATAATAATAATAATAATAATAATAATAATAATATTAATAAACGGTTTATTAATAGAGTTGCAGCCGGTGGCTGAAAATATACAGACTTACATTTGATTTAGACATAATGATATAATATGCATTGAATACATTTACAGGGCTGTACAGTAGATGGGATGGTGCTGTTCTTATATCTATCGGTGCGGGCTCTTGTGTGTGTGTGTGTGTGTGTGTGTGAGTGTGTGAGAGAGAGAGAGAGAGAGAGAACCGCTGTCTCAACAACATACTGTACTTGTGGAATCACGGAAAAGAAAAACAAAAATGTGGTTTTCCGGTTTGAACTTGAGGTGTCCGGTTATTATCACAGCTCAACAGACACAGACTTACTGGCCAGAAGTCAACTAACCTTAATTTGTGAAACATATTTGTTGGGACTTACAAGAGTATTATTATTAATTCATGATCAATGCGAATTACTGAAGGAACAATTTATTTTTATTTCTCAAAGGTCGTTGCCTTTTATTAAATGATGACTCCGTGTCAATTGTTACTCATATTGTTATTATTATTATTAGTATTAGTATTTTTGTTTTGCTGTTAACGGTTAGTCGTCAGAACCACAGGATGGATTGTTGAGACAAGATCAGGAGGTGGTGGCTAAAGTGTACTGACCCAGGGCTGGCAGTCTTTGTCCTCAAGATGAACTTTGATGTCTGGAATGAAGTAGGTGCAGTAAAATAGTCCCGACCCCGCCACCCCACCCAACCCCACCCCTTCACCCCACCTCACCCCTTCACCCCACTCCACCCCTTCACCCCACCCCACCCCCACCTGCGGCCACAGGAAACCACTCGTCTTCTCGCCCTGATGATAGTCTTAACTTGTGATTAGATGTTTACATTGATGGTCATATAATAATGATTAACGGCTCTTTCAGCATAACTAGGGTGTTGGTGGAGGGGGGTAGATGGGGAGGCAAGGGAGGACAGGGGTGAAATGACTGGGCCTCTGGAACCTTCAGCATTTGGGCGGGAAGTGACCGCCAGAACCTGCTCCCCAGTCCTTCACTGACCAGGTCCCAGTGATTCTTCACTAACACAGTCACTCCACCCACCTGCCCACAATCCCCGCCCCCCGCTCCGTCCGCCCATCAAACCCCGCCTGTCCACCTCACACATCAACCCCCCACACACACCCTCAATAATAATAACACACAATCCCTCAATAACAACAGTCATCAACCCCCACACACACACCAACCCCACACACACACATCCCCCACACACACACACACCCCACACACACACACACACACACACACACACACACACACACACACACACACACCCCCACACACACACACACACCCCCTCACACACACACACACCCCTCACACACACCTCACACACACACACCCCACACACACACACACCCCTCACACACACACACACCCCTCACACACACACACACCCCTCACACACACACACACACACACACACTAGTTTTTCTTTGCATCTGAAAGCCACAAGAACTAGCTTGGTCAGTGCCTTAAGATGAGACTTGGTTCCCCTTTTGGCTGTGATGGAACAAAACGATCACTGGACCAAGACCCTCAAACAGCTCTCATATATCGCTAATCATTACTTTATTACCAAGAATATATGACACTTAAAGCATTCGTGGATCATTATGTGGTGGGCGATAATAACGGTGTTTACTCTAACTCACTCGGGGCGCCACTTAATACTTCACCACTAGTTAGGTCGACCTGGACAGCTGCTTCAGAAAGAGACCAGACATGAACGACCCTTTGGCTAGTAATTATTCAAGTTGACCTTCCTGCCAGGTACAGCGGGCGTCAAGCTCTGTCATCTCCGTGGTTGTCAGATTACTAGTCGCCAGTTAGACCCGTGGCACAGGTAGAGACTCAAGGTAGTAGAAACCCAGGATGGATAGACCTGGGTGGGCAGAATCGCGGTGAGGTAGACCCCCGGTGTGGTTAAGATCCTGGGTCTTAGGGAGCCAGGGACCATGGCACGTCGCCGTGTGTCTTGGTGGTGTAAACACTACTGTACCCTGTATAATGTATTGTCTGGTGTATATTTTTGCTGGTGTCAGTGTGGTATGTTGTTGTAATTAACGTGTTGGGGGGTACTATACCTGAGCCACCTGCTGTACATTATCATAAGAACATAAGAATGGAGGAAACTGCAACGGGCTTATTGACCCATACTGGGCAGTCCCGTTTACACCCAATCCCTATTGCTCATAAATCCATCCATCCTATGTTTGAAGCTATCCAGTGTATTCGAGTTAATGAACAGCTCCGCCGTGTACCTGGGGAGTCACTGACCAGGGAGTAGCGTATACTGTAGGACCTGTGAGGAGAGAGAGAGAGATCAATTATGCAAACTACTAATAGGAAATCCGTTCTCACAAGACAGGTTTATCGCACGTAAAGCTTTAATTAATCTAAATATATGCAAAGAACATGTAATCCCCACCAAGAAAATGAATAATAATTACCCATAAAACTGAATTTTTTAAGAGGAAAGAAATAACTATTGTTTTTTGGTAATTTCTTTTGAGGTGTTGTAGAAATGGAGCTTTGTGCAAAACACTACTGATGTTCATATTAAGTTTATGTTAGTGAGATGAAGAGATGATTGTGTTGTGGTGGTGTGGTGTGTTGTGTTGTATGTGTGTTGTGGTGTGGTGTGTTGTTATTTATGTGTTGTGTTTGTGTGTTGTGCTGTGTGGTGTGGTGTTGTGTTATTTATGTGTTGTGTTGTGTGTTGTGCTGTGTGGTGTGGTGTATGTTATGGTGTATGTTTCTTCGTCAGTCTTGGAGGAAGATGACGATAGCATCTTCACGTCATCGCTTCTATTACTAATCACAACCGTTTCTCTTTATATTTCCTGCGACTGATAATGAGAATCTTACTTGATAATGAGATATACAGAAAAGTCGACTCTATTCATTATACACTTACATGTTATTATACCCGGTGGATATTGCATGCTGTAGATAATAATGAGCTAATGCTGAACGCTAAGTATAACATAGTCTGACCTAAGCTAACATTGTTAATCTAACCTTACTATTTTTAACCTAACCTGACCATCTTAACTGTACACAACCTCAGAATTTCGAATCCTATTATTCACGTCTGACTTTAATGCGGCGAGCTATGTACAGACGAGATACACACACACACACACACATGCACACGCACACACACGCACGCACGCACGCACACACACACACACACACACACTCACACACACACACACACACACACACACACACACACAGAGGATAGTCATAGGCCGTAATTTCAACGCGCCCTTAAGTACTTGTCCACGATATAGCATAATCAATATTGTTAACTGACGGCTCCCATGTAAGTTACTACTAATTACTTATTTCATGGTTTGTTTACACCCTGGCCCTTGTTGGTCCCATTGAAGGTGTTTGTCGCCGCGTGTTATCATGGTGGTCATGATTGTTTAACTTAATATGGTTCATTAACTAAGGGAGAGATAATGAAGCCATGTCATTACAAGAGACTCTCTCTCTCTCTCTCTCTCTCTCTCTCTCTCTGCGCGACTAAATACATCATGTTACCCAGAGAAATCTTAAACTAACTTTTCATTCTCTCAGTCAATTATAGTAAATTTCTAGTTACCCAAAGTGGACCGAGGGAACCTGAGGAACTTCGAACAACTTCCAATCACCCTGAGGAATCCTTAAAAACTCGGGAGGAACCAGATCAATCTTGGAACTACCTCGTACGACCCTGACTCTTGAGGCCAGCCATACCCGTTCGCTGTCCGTCGCTTTAGAACCTTTTTTTTTTTACTCCTTGTTTTCCGACCTATGCTAATGTGATGGCTTACCTGGTGGGCTGGGCTAGGTGCGGGAGCCAGCACTCAATATTCACCGCCAGATCCTGTGCCACAACCACCTGTCAGCTCACGTCTTCGTCGCCGCTCCAACCAGTGGAAGCTTTGTGGGGCTACGGCAGGTTTTTTTTTCAGAACAGCTTTTGCATGGACGACCTGGGAGAGAGTTTTTCATGCTGCGGATTTTGTGTATAAGTTTTAGTGAAGTTTAGATAGTTGTAGTGGATTGTGTTTTGTTGTGGTGGGCAGTGAGTTGTGGTGGGCAGTGAGGTTGTTGTGGTGGGCAGTGAAGGTTGGCGGTGGGCAGTGAGGATTGTGTTGGGCAGTGAGGGTTGTGTGTGTGTGTGTGTGTGTGTCTGGGCAGTGGGGTTGTGAGGTGGGCAGTGAGGGTTGTGGTGGGCAGTGGGGGTTGTGCTGGGCAGTGGGGTTGTGGTGGGCAGTGGGGTTCTGGTGGGCAGTGAGGGGTTCTGGTGGGCAATGGGGTTGTGTTGGGCAGTGAGGGTTGTGGTGGGCAGTGGGGTTGTGGTGGGCAGTGGGGGTTCTGAGTGGGTAGTAAGGGTTGTGTTAGGCAGTGAGGGTTGTGTTGGGCAGTGAGGGTTGTGCTGGGCAGTAGGGGTTGTGTTGGGCAGTGAGGTTGTGAGGTGGGCAGTGAGGGGTTGTGTTGGGCAATGGGGTTGTGTTGGGCGTGAGGGTTGTGTTGGAGCAGTGAGGTTGTGTTGGGCAGTGAGGTTGTGCTGGGCAGTGAGGGTTGTGCTGGGCAGTGGGGTTCTGAGTGGGCAGTGAGGTTGTGGGCTGGGCAGTGAAGGTTGTGGTGGGCAGTGAGGGTTGTGTTGAGCAGTGAGGGTTGTGCTGGGCAGTGAGGGTTGTGCTGGGCAGTGAGGGTTGTGCTGGGCAGTGAGGGTTGTGTTGGGCAGTGAGGGTTGTGCTGGGCAGTGATATGAACCTGTAAGATGAGAAACTAAAAAAAATATATTATTTAGGATGTGTTCTGCAGGCGTCTGATCTGTGTACCGGTAGATGCTGGCTGGCCGGCCTGTATGTATATTCTTTAGCTGATATCACTCTTAGTGTGTATAATAATAATAATAATAATAATAATAATAATAATAATAATAATAATAATAATAATAATAATAATAATAATAATAATAAACGGTTTATTGAAAAAGTTTGCAGCCCGAAGGCTGAAAATATACACTGGACACAAATGACTTATTACTTACATTGGTGGTTTAACAAAGGCCTTCTTTAGAGAAAGATGAAGGAACATACAGTGAACATACAGATTAATGTTTACACACGTAGATCATGTAAGCTGAGGTGTTGAACAGCAGACACGTAATGTATTAACTCCCTCACAGATGGCGTTATGAGGGGCATCACGTGGAGTACTAGTTCCCTCACAGGTGGTGTTACGAGGGGCCTGATGAACATAAGAACATAAGAAAATAAGGAGTCTGCAATAGGCCGATTGGCCTGTGCATGGCAGCTCCTGTCGAGAGTTACTACCACTCTCAATCATCCATGCATCTATCTAGCCTTCTTTTGAAACTTTCCAGCGTTCCAGCACTTACTACAAAGTTGCTAAGCTTGTTCCACTCGTCCACCACCCAATTTGTGAACCAGTTCCTTCCTATCTCCCTCCTAAACCTAAACTTATCCAACCTAAATCCGTTGCCCCGAGTCCTATCCTGCTCGGATATTATAAGAACTTTATCTATATCCCCTTTATTGATTCCTTTCACCCACTTAAATACTTCTATCATATCTCCCCGCACTCTTCGTCTTTCTAGGGAATGCAAGTTTAGTTTCTTTAACCTATCCTGATATGGAAGGTTTCTAAGTCCCGGAATCATTTTCGTCATTCTTCGCTGCACCGACTCTAGTGAATTGATATCCATTCTATAATAAGGGCACCAGAACTGAACCGCATAATCGAGGTGCGGCCTGACTAGCGCAAGATATAGTTGCAATAAGTCCTCTGCACTCTTACTACTTACACTTCTAGGTATAAAACCTAATACTCTGCCTTATTTCGAACATTAACGCACTGTTTTCTAGGCCGTAGGTCCGGGCTTACAAGTACCCCTAGGTCTCTTTCACAAGTCGACTTCTCTAGGTTGATGTTGTTTAGGCTGTATACATTGACAGTATTTGTTCTCCCAATATTAAGTACGCTGCACTTGCTGGTGTTGAGGAAGGGAACAATTGGCAGTCAGAAGTTAATAGTCAATTCTTTAATGCTTATGGCGGTGATGGTGTAGTTCTTGAGAGAGAGAGAGAGAGAGAGAGAGAGAGAGACTGTCCTGGTAAACCTTCTCAAGTATCCAGTTTAGCAGAGAGGCGGTGTATGGAGGTGATTGTGATGGATGACCTGATTGAGGGAGGACAGGGGAGGGAGGGTGGGGTGAAGGCGGGGAGGGAGGGTGGGGTGAGGCGGGGGAGAGGCACAGGATTTTTTTGGTAGTCCTGTGGGATATTAGAACTTCTTAGGAAGGATATATAGGCAATATTCTTTTTCTCTGTGTGGGTTTGTGTGGGTGTGTGTGGGTGTGGGTTTGTGTGGGTGTGGGTTTGTGTATGTGTGTGTGTGGTTATATTTTTACTATGTGTGCGTTTGTGGGTGTAAGGATAGGGTGTTTAGGTGTGTGTGTGTGTGTGCGTGTTGCTTGCATGTTGTGTGGGTGTATTTCTGCATATCTGTGAAGGACAATTCTGTATTCTGAAACACAAACCAGTGCAAAAAATACAGTTAGCATACCAAACAGAGAGGGATGGAATGGAGAGACACGACACATATTCTTGGTAAGGAAAATCCGGTATGTGTATGATGAATGTATAGTGTATGATGTATATGTACTGTATGATGTATAGTGCATGGTGTATATGTACTGTATGATGTATAGTGTATGATGTATATGTACTGTATGATGTATAGTGCATGGTGTATATGTACTGTTTGATGTATAGTGTATGATGTATATGTACTGTATGATGTATAGTGCATGGTGTATATGTACTGTTTGATGTATAGTGTATGATGTATATGTACTGTATGATATATACTGTATGTACTGTATGATGTATAGTGCATGGTGTATATGTATAGTGTATGATGTATAGTGTATGATGTATATGTAGTAGTTACCTCACAGATGGTGCATGAGGTGTATATATGTGTGTGTGTGTGTGTGTGTGTGTACACGGAAGCCTGTATACTCGTTCAGGGTTAGATATATATTTATCTTGCTGCCCTGAACGAGACACGCATCTGCTCCCCTGGATGGGTCGCCTCCCTGTCGTATGGACACGACCTGGTACGACCTGTCATAACACCCGCGACGCTACTGAGGTGTTGGGGACCTTATGTTGATACTGTATACGGTACTCAGATACCCCCCTCTGGCCCTCTCCCCATCTGGCTTTCTCCCCACTTGGCCGTTTCCCCCACGTGGCTCTCCCCCACCTGGCTCTACCACACACCTGGGCCTCCCCACACCCTGAACGAACAACGCAGAGCTTATGAAGAAAATATAAAAAAAAGAGGCTGATTCAACTTGGCAGCATCATCCTCAAGAACATTATTTCATCAGCGGTCTTTCGTTCCGCGCCTTACTCGAATCTGGGACAAGTTTTCTCGACACATAAATATTAAGAGAACACAACCCTGCTCACCAGATGACGCCACACATGGCTTCAGTAAAACCTTCACCGAATTTATTATCCTGTAAGGTTATAGGGTTTTAGATGGGGGTAAAATTAGCTTATTAACCCTCACCCCATCTGGTTTAGAGACACACAGACAGAAAGAGGGAGAGTCAATTGCAGCTGGTCCGATAAGTTTCTCAAGTCAATAGAATATGTGATATTTTTTTCCACCTGGTACAGAGACCTAAGTTGCCCTCTCGATCACCACACACAGCCCACCAGCATGACTACACACACGCCCATTTCTTTGCTTGCCTGCCACTACACGTGTTCCTCCCTCCACTCTCCTCTTGACCCCGCGAGTTCCCATTTACCTTATTGCCACTTTGTTGAACCTATTATTATGAGTTACAAATTACTTCTCCACTAACGAGGTAATTAAAACACCAAGCAAACCATCCCCTACCAAAACACTCTGCCACTTATTTATTCTTACACACACACACACACACACACACACACACACACACACACACACACACACTCTCGTCCACCCTGTAAACCAGTTAACCACTCCACCACCACCAAGTGACCACCACTCATCCACTCAAATGGTTGGTTGCCTGATCATCTGATCTACCAATCTCCTGCTTCTGCTCACCGAGGGAACAACCACCCTTTTTGGCATCAACCTGTGAAACTAAAGCAACCAACCTCCCATTAACTCGAACTAACCAGGCAACTAGTCTCCTCTTGTCCTACCACATTTTTTACCCACCTACCCACCCACATCCTACCCATCCATCCACACTCCTTTCCTCTCACTACTCTTCTATCCATCCTCCCTCCAGTTTCTACTCCAGCACTCAGCCATTCACCCAAACGAGCAATCCACCAGCCTCGTCACCCGTTACCCAGGGAGTCGTCCACCCAGCCAGTTGGGGCCGGTGTGGGTAGTAGTGGTCGTGTTGTGACAGGTGAAGCATGACGTGACACCCGGAGTCTGGTTAATCTATCATCATTCATCATGGTCGCCTCGCCATTCACAAGAGCAACCGCTTGTCTCCCTCGCCTACTGCCTCCCCATTCCTCTTTGCCTACTGCTTCCCACTCGGCTTTGTCTACTGCTTCCCTCTCGCCTTTCCCTACTGCCTCCCCACTCTCCCTCGCCTACTGCCCCCCCCCCCACTCGCCCGCGCTTACTGCCTCCCCACTCGCCCGCGCTTACTGCCTCCCCACTCGCCCGCGCCCACTGCCTCCCCACTTGCCCACGCCCACTGCCTCCCCATTCCCCCCTCGCCTACTGTCTCCCCACGCCTACTGTCTCCCTACTGCCTCCCCACTCGCCCTCGGAGCCACACCACAACACCGCCTTTACACCTACTCACTTGGCCACATAATGAGTGTGGATATATTTTATGGTCCCTAGTCTGGTCCTTAATATGGTCCCTAGTCTAGTCCTTAATATGGTCTCCAGTCACAATATAACCTTCAACGGGTCTTAATATAGTCATCAGAGTCAGAATGTAGCCTCTAAAGTGCCATAGCGTGGAGTGGGTCATACCAGGCCTGAATGCCAATGGGACGGTGGCTTTCCTGGTGGCTGTGCGGGTAGGTACCACTAACACAGTCTGATTACCTCTAATTATCTAAAACATCGACTCATTAACAACACCAGAATAATAGTAAAAAATCGATACTATACTGCCTCGTGGTGGTCGGGTTTAAAGGGAAACGTTAATTTATAAATGATACTCATATGTGATTCCCGTCCGAGAAAAACCTCTTGACACTTGAGGTAATTTTATCCAATTTTATCGGAATCGAATTGTGTTCATATAAACTGGGCCCCAAATTTCTCATTGTTTTTCCCGAGGTTTAATTTTCGTGTAAGATTGTGTGATATACAGTTGAAATAGAATTGTGACTTGTAATTAAAATGCCGTAAATTGACACAACCTTAGTTATCAATCCTTGTTTTATGCCAGAACTACACCATGACAGCAAATAAAAATCAAATTTACGAATTTTGTGAATAGTAATTATCTTAACGTTGGAAAACTGAGTCTCCTGTTGTTGTAAACGTTTGTTACTAATTCTCTCTCTGTCTTAACTTCCAAGTATGTTCAGTAACACTAAAGTCTTTTTTTACACTAAGCAAGGCAAGGTAAGGTAGCTGTTACACCTGTCATAACTTTACCTGTACTTGTGTCTACCTGAAATTCGTATACGGTCAAGGGTTGGTGGTGTCCGGCGCTCTACCATATGACGGTCACACGGTGTTTGGTCAGGTTAAGTCAGGTCAAGGACACATAGGCTAAAACATGTGGGGTCAAAACGTCTTTATTGAGGGTAAAACGAAGCATGTGGGGCAGAGGGTGGTGAGGGCCACACCGTCTGCCACCAGCCCGGGTCTTACGTAATGGTAATTATAGTGGTCGGTGAAGTACCCGCGTTGAGGCTCACACTCGATAGTCCCTGTGGGCGTGTATACCCTTGTCGACGTGTACACTCTTGTGGACGTGTACACCCTTGTCGACGTGTACATCCTTGTGGACGTGTACATCCTTGTGGACGTGTACACTCTTGTGGACGTGTACACCCTTGTCGACGTGTACACCCTTGTCGACGTGTACACCCTTGTCGACGTGTACACTCTTGTGGACGTGTACACCCTTGTCGACGTGTACACCCTTGTGGACGTGTACACCCTTGTCGACGTGTACACCCTTGTCGACGTGTACACCCTTGTAAACGTGTACCAACCAAAATCCTGAAATTCAAAGTTTTGTCCACTCGCTGGTCTCTGGGCGTCCTAAACAGGTGATTTAGAACCAACACTTCCCATCATACATTAACATTGCCTGACTGTTACACACACTTACCTGGCCAGTACACACACTAATGATGATTGTCATTATGTTAACACTAAGTATATCGTCTGGAAGAAAAGTAACGAGTTCTTGAGGCTTCTCCCCAGTTCCCGTGTGTATGTGAGAGCAACAGGCCGGAGTTGTGCATTAACTGTCACTTTGGATAATAATTACAAGTTAAGAGTCGGGGGTATATATGTAAAGCCACTCACACGTCCTCTATAACGTAAACTAATGCCGTAGAAGATAAGGGAGGATAAGAATGTTCATAATTTTCAAACTACATATTTTAATAATGTCAAAGACACATCTTCTTAAAATAAAAATTTGATAGTTCTACAGTAAAGTATCACAGACTGTAAATTTTCAGCCATGCCGTGTTGAACCCTTCACAACTCAGTACCATTGCTCTCCGCAAAAATGAATGTTTCGTTGAGAGAGTCTTAAGCACCACACACTCATTCATCCAGCGTGATTACAGTAGCAAAAGTTGTATATTGCTAAGAAGGTGCATTCTTAAACACGAAGTAGGCGAAGATTATTTCTGCCATGTTGCTTTTGATATTGGCAGAAATGTTTGTGTTTGAAGTCATGTTTTTTTTTCTGTTATTATAAGTCAGTGTCATCCAAGATGAAAATTGTTCTTAACATTTTAACCCAAAAGGCACTAAAATATAGGACCCCTGTAGTAGATAAAACCCCTATAGTAGTAGAATCCCCAGCTTAGTGTCTACACCTATGTTTATAACATGGTTAGGGTTGTATAGGATGTACTGTACTCGGTGAGTTTATTTAGGCCTCACGGGGCTTGGCCTGTGGTGACCGAGTGATGTAATGGCCCCTGTCTCATTAACAGAAGTATTATATAAATGGGTTATTTACATCTGATTTATATTCAGATTCATCCCCTGTAACTTTCCACTGGCTATGAGGTGATATGTTCAATGCACGTGATAAGGTGTGCCCACGGGAATCTGCGTCATCTATGCTGAGTAAAGGCATAACTAGCCGGCTCTCAGGCCACCTAAAGCGAGCAGTGGTTTGATATCCTTGACTAGAGGAAGACGTTATTTGAGAGCCGCAGTGGATGGCTCCGTCTTCCCTCGAGGGGGAGGGGAACGACGTACCTATTCCGTTCTCCCTCGATAGGTCACTACTCAGTCACTCACACCAACTAATATCGAACGGACGTTGATTCACGTTTATATACATAAACGCCGTCCCTTTCTCATCACACTCATAAATAGTGGAACTTACTGTTGATCTACACTCAGGAATTATAAACATAATACTTTTCTAATAAAACAAGAAACTTCAATTGGGTTTCGTTACTAAAGCCCAATATAATATATGTGAACCAACCTGGTTAATTGGGAATTAACCAACCGGCTCAGGGTGGTGAAGACGGTGAAGGTGGTGAAGATCGTGAAGGTGGTGAGGGTGGTGAAGATCGTGAAGGTGGTGAAGATGTGTATAAACAAGCAGAGAGCCTTCACTCAGAGTACACTAAGTATACCTAAAGAATAGTCGGGTTCCGTGTAGGTCTGGATACCCGCTAACAGTAGGACGGGTACACCACACTGTATATTAAACGCTAAAAACACAAGGAGACTGTGTGGTTGGACCTGCATTTGGCCGACTTCATTTCCTCGGCCGTAAAGTTAGATACCCGGTACCTATTTACAGTTGGGTGGACTAGGGATGCCCCGGGCCAAAACCAGTGATTATAAGGACGGGCCGAGCGTTGTATCCATTCGTCCACCACTCCTCTATTTACAGTAGAATGTAAATATTTGCGAGTTATTACGTATATTATATCTATGTGTGTATTTACAGTTCAGCTTAAGTTCCTAAATTATATCTTCGTCTTTGTGCAAGTAGTTATTTATTTTTTTTTTTGTGGACAATAAAATTTCATACATAGACACACCTTCCAGGGGCAGGGGTTTCTCTCAGCTGAATAAAATCGTCTATTATTAGCCAGAATAAAATACTTCAGATTATATGAAGATTAGAATCCCGAACTTATTTCATCTGATGATTAAACCCAACCCAATCCAACACAACCCAACACAACCCAACCTAACCCAACCTCCTTTAACTTGTAGGACCTTGCACTCTTTACCTCTCTTGGTGTTTCTGAGTAAATGTTTGAATGTGTGTGGTTTTTTTTCTTTTGGTAAACAACGATAAATAAGCGTCTTCCATGGTGGTCAAATACAAGACGATCAAGTTGTATCTGTTGGGAGGCGTGGAGCACCAGTCCGCCCTCCTCCTCCTCTTAATTATACCCACTACCATAAACTGACCCGAAATTAGCGTCTCTACGACAATTAGGGAGATAATTAATCCTGTTTTGGGGTGATTATATATCCTCCTCGTCCTCTCACCCCCCTCTCCTCCTCCTCCTCTCATCACCCCCCTCTCCTCCTCCTCCTCTCATCACCCCCCTCTCCTCCTCCTCCTCTCATCATCACCCCCCTCCTCCTCCTCCTCTCATCACCCCCTCTCCTCCTCCCTCCTCTCATCACCTCCTCCTCTCTCCTCACCCCCTCCTCTCCTCCCTCATCACCCCCTCCCTCCTCCTCCTCTCTCATCACCCCCCTCTCCTCCTCCCTCATCACCCCCTCCTCCTCCTCCTCTCATCCCCCCCTCTCCTCCTCCTCTCATCACCCCTCTCCTCCCCTCCTCCCTCCTCCCCCCCTCCTCCTCCTCTCATCACCCTCTCCTCCTCCTCTCATCCCCCCCTCTCCTCCTCTCCCTCCCCCTCCTCCTCCCTCTCATCACCCCCTCTCCTCCTCCTCCTCCATCCCCTCTCTCCTCCTCATCCCCCTCTCCCTCCTCCTCCATCACCCCCCCTCTCCTCCTCTCCTCTCATCCCTCCTCCTCCTCCTCTCGTCACCCACACCCCAACATAGATACGCCCACTTGCTTGTTTGGGTGAGAGGGAAGTGAATTAAGTGGAAGAGAAGGAGGAGTTAAAAATTTGAATAAGGCAGAAAGAAGAGGAAGAGGAGACGGAGGAAGAAAGGAAAATGATGATAAGAAAAATGAAGAAAGAAAAGAGGGAGAAAAATATGGAGTAATAATAACGAAGAAAGATATTTACACACACACACACACACACACACACACACACATACCCCCCACACACACACACACATACCCCCCACACACACACATACCCCTCCACACACACACACACACATATACACCCCCCCACACACACTGTAGACATCATCAGCATCTTGGTCCTGAGGCCGCTCTAGCCTGCATTAAGATGTATTGTGTTGATGTAATAAGGAGTGAAACGTGAAATTACAGAAAATAAATTCGAACGTTAATAAGTAGGTTAAAAAATATCAAGGTTAAGACAAGTTATCATTACCAGTGTGTATTAATGTCGTCGGGTTGTGATTATTGACGCTAGTGATGGTGGAGGTGATGGCACTTTCTCTCTCTCTCTCCTCCGCCACAGGTCATATTCAACCCTCAAGGATGGCAGCCAATCAGAAACTTTTACACTTCTTATCTACCGACACATGTTATTTTTCAGGAAGTAATCACCCCATGCACGGTGTAGCGTAAGTAGTGTGAGTGTGTGTGTGTGTGAGTGAGTGTGTGTGCGCGCGCCCGCGTGTGTGTGTGTCGTTATTAGTGTGATTATTTTTAATTCAGTGAGGGTGTGAGGTAGGTGGTACAGCTTGCACGAGTCTTTAAGCCTTGACACACACACACTGCACGCTTTCTGCTTTCTGAAATCAGAATTTAGAGTCACGAAGTCAGTGAATTAACAGGTTTAAGGCGGTGCACCGTGTGTGAGATGTAATTTGATCTTTTGGACGTAGGAATGTCGAGGAAGGACAAGTGTGGCACAGAGGTGTGGTTGACAGTGACGGTGGTAGTCTGTGGGTCGTCCAGGAAAAAGAAGCTACCATTTTGCACCCGTGAAGGAACCTGCCTTTGTCTTTTAATCTCTATATCAAATGCTTGAAGGTTAGTATTGCGGGGACATTATAAGTAGCCTCTGTGCTTCCGAGTCGTGTCTCCAAGCACAAGTTGTCTCGTCGATGTTTTGGGATATAATGACGACGGGAGGAAGATCCATCTACACGCTGGGATGGGGTCTTAAACCATGACAGATATATCGACAGACACACGTATGTATACAGTATAGGGTGTAGTGGCGGGTGTATAGATTGATGTGTCGATCGATAAACTAAGGTCTGAGTCGAAGGGCTCTAGTGGGTGTAAACTACCGGCCAGAGGGAAGAGGAGGAGGTGGTGGGGTGGGGTGGCGATGTTTACCTTGAGGCTTGTGTTCTGTGCCCCCCGACCTGCTGCTGTTGCTCTTACTGCTGTTGTTGTTGCTGTCTTATATGATAATGTTTCTGTTGTTGGTATTACTGCAGCTGTCCTGCTTCTTCTGGTGCTGCTGCTATTGTTTTTTGCTGCTAATGCTGTTACTGCTGATCATTGCCCCTCTACTGTAGCTGATGTCACTGATAATGGAGCTGCTGTTGGCGCTGGACAGTACTCACTGTTCATTTGAATTCCATCCCTGTGCCTGGGAATGTCTTCCACCTGCCCGTACCCCCTCCTCCCTCTCCCACTTCACCTTGGTGACGCTCGCCAGCAAGACTTGGTTCGTTTTTCCTCTGGTGCCCACCTAGTGACTCTCCTGCCTCCCCACATTCTCATTAGCACTCGGGTAGCCTTGCTTTATAGCCTGCCTTGCCCTGTAACTTATCATGCCACCCCCACCCTATTTCTCCCTATCATACTCCCCCCCCCACCTACCCCCTCTTCACTCCACTCTTAAGCCATCCGTCGTGCATCATGGAGGTAACGGAAGGAACGTTGCCTAAGACCACCTACATTATTTTTTTATGGATTTTTGGTGCCTCTAAATCATTCCTCAGGGACTCTTAATTCGTGTTACCTCGTTTCAAAAACTTTATCCGGGGTTCGAATCCACGTAACCTTGAGAAAGCTTCATATAAGGGCAGGTATCTGGATCCACACGTGACCATGGTCTAGGCCAACGTGACTTGTATGCGAACCCAGCGAACTAAATGTTGAAGCTAATTTTGAAACCCAGGTGGCCAAGGTATGATGCATTGTACGACCTTGTTATGAATTTCGTGGCCGTGATTGGAACCCGAATGACGAAAGCTCCAAGAAAATCACATGGCCGAGAATCAACCCGTGTTCTTGAAACTTGTGTCGTCGTCAGTATACCACGAAACACACACACGGGGAGGGAGAGGGGTAATGTTCGTACTGCCGTTGCATCAAGAATTCACAGGGAACGGTTAGGGTGTGGCCCGACAATAAATGCTTCGGGTACATGCAATGTCTTGTACACATGCGATCACCTGTACACTTGCGATCACTTGTACACTTGTGGTCATTTGTAGAACTGCGATCTCTTGTACACCTGTGATCACATGTACACCTGCGATCACCTGTACACCTGCGATCACCTGTACACCTGCGATCACCTGTACACCTGCGATCACCTGTACACCTGCGATCACCTGTACACTTGCGATCACTTGCACACCTATGACCACTTCCATATCGCCGTACTCAGCAGCCTCTTGATGTGCAGGTCAAATATGCAGTGGGTGAGGCTGTCTGTTCACTTACCATTATCTATTCTACCATGTAATATTACACCCTTCGCGTGTCATGTAATTACAGGTGTGTTTTGTTCAGATCAGTCAAATAGGTTCAGTTTATTGACGTTAAAAAAATAAAAATAAACGATGCTATTTGAATTTATCCCGTCGAAACATTACTTCTTTGGTCTGCACTTAACAGGATAGTATTGGGTCTTATCAGGATAGTATTGGGTCTTACCAAGATAGTATTGGGTGTTAGCAGGGTAGTATCGAGTCTTATCAGGATAGTATTGAGTCTTATCAGGATAGCATTGAGTCTTGTCACCATAGTATTGGGTCTTATCAGGATAGTATTGAGTCTTATCAGGATAGTATTGAGTCTTACCAGGATAGTATTGAGTCTTATCAGGATAGTATTGGGTCTTGTCACCATAATATTGGGTGATAGTAGGATTGTATCGAGTCTTATCAGGATAGTATTGAGTCTTACCAGGATAGTATTGGGTGTTATCAGGATAGTATTGAGTCTTACCAGGATAGTATTGGGTCTACACTTAGAGAACATGGGACCAGGCAGGCTGAATCCGTCGTAAGTGGCAGCAGGGGTGAAGTGGCGGGATACATACGAGAGGGCGGGGCTCACATGTTGATCTAGACCAAGAGAGTGGGAGAAGGACAAGACCCCTCCTACAAGAGTCCCGGTGATTAATTCAGTACCACACTTGAGGTATTTTCAAAGACTCAAGTCACCTGGCCCCTTGGCTGGGTGTAGTGGTTCACCTCTGGCCATCCACCTGCACCTACAGTCATCACCTACAGTACACCTACAGTCATTATCTACACCTACAGTCATCACCTGCACCTACAGTGATCACCTGCACCTACAGTGATCATCTACATGCACCACCACCACGCACTTATAATCACCTGCGTCTTATTAATACAGTGATCGAGAATGTAGCTGTGTACGTCAGTTCTCACACAGCTCTAGATATTTTAGTGAGTGAAGCCGGTGTTAGCGAGTCTCACCTACCTGTTGGGCCGAGCATCTTGGTCGGGGTTGGTGGTGGGTCTGCCATAATGAACACGCCGTCAACGCGGCCAGTCGAGCATACGGAACACGCCGCCGCCTGCATGGTAAACAACCCTGCCAGAGAGATCCACACTCCTACCCGCCCGCCCGTCACCACCACACCCACCACTACACCACCACGGTCCACCACACCCACCACACCACTACACCACGGTCCACCACACCCACCACTACACCACCACGGTCCACCACACCCACCACTACACCACCACGGTCCACCACACCCACCACTACACCACCACGGTCCACCACACCACCACACACCACCACGGTCCACCACACCACCACACCCACCACCACACCACCACGGTCCACCACACCCACCACCACACCCACGGTCCACCACACCCACCACTACACCACTACCACCACGGTCCACACACTACACCACCACCACAGTCCACCACTACACCACGGTACACCACACACCACCACCACGGTCCACCACACCACCACGGTCCACCACACCCACCACTACACCACCACCACGGTCCACCACTACACCACCACCACGGTCCACCACGACACCACCACCACGGTCCACCACACCCACCACCATACCACCACCATGGTCCACCACACCCACCACTACACCACCACCATGGTCCACCACACCCACCACCACTACTACACCTTCATCATCACACCACATCACTACACCACCACCACCGCAACTACACACTCACCACCACACGACACAATCACACACTATAGAAACGTTGATGAAACCTTAAAAACTATATAGATTTTTTTGGGTGTAATTCAATTCAGATTTTTAGTAAACTTTGTGTTACTTTCCTCAGTAGTAAAAGTCTTAGGCATGGATTGATCTCTCGCGGTGTTAGGGAAGGACTGTGCTTCTCGACAACAGGAGTGAACAACTAACCTTATGAACACTGTCTACACCTCCTCAAGACACCTCCAGCATCAGAGCCAGGTCGTCAAGGTGTAGTGTTGTCATTGTCGATTAACACCTTTTATGTCAGTTTATATAAATCTGTTTTATGAGCTAACGTTGTGTTATGTTATATTCCCGTCCAAGAATATGAGTTTCCTTACAATTCCCCTCCCCCCTACACATATACACTGTAGTGATGATAACGATTCACACGAGTTTTGATTTGAGACTGGTGGCGCCATCTGCTGTAGTGTAGAAAAAATATATTATTCCCCATCTTGTAAACAAACTAATATCTCTTACTACTGACGTATCTTATAATATCTTCACGGAAACGTAATAATTCATTGAGAAAAAATAAGTAATTTTTCACATTAACGAACCCCCAGAGTCTTGAGAATAAAATGTCTTGGAAATTATGATATCAAGCCTTGTGGGTAAATCTCTCTCCCCCAGATAGTGACACAACTCTGGTAATCCCTCAACCACGACAACTGTGTGTGTGTGTGTGTGTGTGTGTGTGCGCGCGCGCGCGCGCCATTTGGTTGGGTTAGGTTAGGTTTGACTCGTCCTCAACCCCAATTATAGGGATCATTGGTCGGCTAACGTGATTCTGGTTGCGTGTGTATCTGTTGGGACGATGGGAGGGCGGACACACTCCTCACACACACACACATTTATCCCCCACACATTTACTCCTCCCACACACACTCACTCTTCCCCACACACCTCCTCCTCCCCCACACTCACCTCCCCCACACCTCCCCACACCCCCTCCTGCTCCTCCCCACACTCACTCCTCCCCCACCCACCTCCCTCCCCCATGCACTCACCCTCCCCATGCACTCCCCCACCACACCTCCCTCCCACACACTCACTCCCCTCCCCATGCACTCACTCCTCCCCATGCACTCACCTCCCCATCTCCCCCACACCCCTCCCCCACACACCCCCTCCCCCACGCACTCACCTCCTCCACACACTCACCTCCTCCCCTCCCCCACACACCACTCCACACCTCCTCCTCCCTCCACACACTCACTCCTCCCTCCACACACTCACTCCTCCCTCCACACACTCACTTCCTCCCACACACTCATCGAAATTAATTGCCTTTGGCAAAGATCAGTCAAAAGTCAAGGTCATTCAGGAGAAAACCATTATTATTTAACCTCTGACCTTGCCTAACCTTCCCCCCCCCCTTTAGGTATGGTTAAATTGGGCGGCTAATCTTCACGTAATAAAGAAAAAATCAAAATAAATTTATGTATCAGTTTATATATATGTAATTTCCCACCTGTATTAACCCTTTCATGAGTTTACCTGAAGTGGGTAATTAAGAGCGTCTCTCTCTTCCTTCTACAGGTTGGTGTTCGGCTACAGTGTCTTGGTTGACGTCAAAGGGAGTGTGAACTGTAGGTAGGTGACTGGTCTGATGGATTCCAGTCCTGTTGATAAGCGCCATCATAACTTCACTTGTAAGATCAGAGCCCAAATGGAAGTGGGATCCAATCGTAAGGAGAGACTATCTTAATGTGCCCCAATCGTAATGGATACGTATGGAAAGGAAAGGTTAGGTTAGGATAGATTAGGTGAGCTTAGATTCGGTTAGGTTAGAAAAGGTTAGGTTAGGATCGAGCCCATTTGACCAGTATGCTTGTTGATAGTGTGAACCCGTGTTTGCTTACTCTTGAGGAGAGGGGGGGGGGCAACATCACATGGGAGAAGCGTCTTGAAGAGGAGAAAGACTCAAGCGGGTGAACATAAGCCTTTAAGCCTTTATGTAAAGTTGTTTTCCATAATCTGACTGAATTTTCTCACACCCACTAAGCGCAGTAGTTAAGTCTGCGCTGAAGTAGGGGGAAAATTACGATGTTCCCGGACAGTTATCTTACTTTTGGCGGTAATGAAGTGTTGTGTTTACATGGCGCCCAGTTTCCCTTCTTTATTAGTGGAGAAATAAACATATATATATAATATACGGATGCTTTACTATAAGTTATGGTTCTGCATACCCAAAGAGACTAATCTTATCTCGGTTACACTCTCACGCATCCTGTTCTAAGTGCCTGACGCAAACAAATGACTCGAGTTGCTGACTGACACATAAGACGTTCCACCATCTTACTGTGTTCTTGTATCATAATAAAGGTACAGTAAAAATTCGTGTCAGAATCTCACAAACTAAGAGTATCGTAGTGGGAGAATTGTGAAGTGTGTTACCTGGGCTTAGTATCAGGCTATCGTACGGAGGAAGCAGTAAAGTATTGTACCTAGAAAAAGGTCCGCGATAAATTTGACTATCGTACTGAGGGACATGTAAAGTATCGTACTTTGGATGAGTATCGTGCTGGACTCGTGTAGTGTACCGAGGGAAGAGACAGCTGTGGTATATGGACTAAACTATGGTACTCATATACAGTACGATCACCGTACCAAGAAAAGAACAGAATTTCTCGGCTGGGATAAGACTCTGCGTCGGGCCAACCTCGGATAAGAATTTAGTACCTGTGGCAACCAGTTTTGGAGAGGTAGAAAAAAAATAGTTTGTTACCCAAGACACGATTAAGCAAGTATTAACGTGCGCGCGCAGCAGTAACAAAACCATCTGGGTGGGGAGGTTCTGATCACCATATTGTGTACAAGTTTACTGGGGGGACGAGCTGAGGGTTCTATAGAGGAGGTTAGGCTAGGAGGAAACTTTGTGACATCCGGAACCTTCTGACAGCTGCTATACCACTGTGTGTAGTATCGCTCAGGTATTCGATGGTGAAGGACTTTCGCTGCTCTGTAGATCGTGAAAGTTGCAGTTTATTTATACATGGGAAATGTGGTTTGTTTTATTGCCAACTTCGTGTAAGAAGATTCATCTGTTTTAAAACCATGTTAGGGAAGTAAAGGAATGAACTTGTGGAAAGTAGTGTTTCAGTCAAGACATTCAGAGAGTCAGTGAATATATTCAGGTCCATTGAATTATTTTCACTTAAGTAGAAATGATAACAATAATTAAGGGGTCAACATTCGGATCAGCATTTCTGATAAGTCGGGCAGTGATGGTCGGTGGAGTCCCCCCAAAGAGTGATGGACAAATCCTAAAAAAAAAAAAAACCCTCAGTGTGTCTCATAACCATAGTATTAATAGTAGAATGGACTATACGCTTTCGTATATATACTGTATAATGAACAAGCCCAACCCGACAGTCAGCTGGGAGTAACACTGAACTAAGGCATACAGTATATCGCAGGTATAATAACGAAGACAAGTAGAGATCCAGTGAGTTAGAAAGTTATATGTGGCACCGGTTCTCCTGCCTGTGCCAGCTGCAGTAATAACCAGAAACAGGTTTTTTTGACACTTTATGTGAAACATAAACAGAGTTAATCCTCTGGTATACAGCTGTCTTGGCGCCACCCTCCGACACATGTGGCAGTGGACCCATAAACAGATCAAGATAGGCAATAACCACACACCGCCTGGGTCGTGTATCAGCTCCAGGCTCCCCCTTACGTTGGGTTTAAAAAGTCGTCCTCGCTGCCACACTCATCGGGGTCCTGGAGGACCTCTTGTTGCTCCTCCTCTTGTTTGTATTGTTTGTGCCCCTCCATAGACCGTGGGGGAGTGGAGCCATATATTAACCCTGTCCATAGAAAAACTAATGCTTGTACAACGAAAAAAGTTTGACAGGAAGGACAGAAGCACCTTTGATAAACAGGAAAATGGCTTGTAACAAATAATGGAACGTTCAATGTACACCGCCCCCCCCTCCTCCATGCTATAAAAAAGAAGCGAAATATGAGTAAAAAACTAAAGAGAAAAATATATAAGCAATTGATCAACATTATGTCCAAATTTCAGCTTCTTGGTTTAAAAACTGTCTGGGATATTCACCCGAACAAGCAACGAACAAAGACTCAAGACAACTACAGTAAATGGAATAACCTCTCAGTATTCCACCTTGAGCTTCGCGCGGCACCTGCAGATAAACAGAAGGACGAGGGGCGGCGGTGTAGAACAGTCACAACTCGAGCTGGTCCGTGAGGTTTGGTGGAGAGAAAAGCGTCGCTAAGAACGGTACAAAATGACACCCAGCAGCCATACGCACGACCTTGTAGTTGTCTGATGATTATTGATATTTCCGCCTCACACCAGTCATCTTCACCTCAAGGACACCACTGACGGCCTGACATCCCCCGAAACAAGACGAGAAACTTGAAAAAAAAAAGGTTTTCTGAGTGTTTAAGAATTCAACAAGAAGATAAGCCAACGGCCACACCAGAATATTAACTTAACCTAAATGTGTTAATATCCTACACTAAGATTAAATAATTACAGGATAATAGTGAAGTTTAGAAATACACAAACATCCCTTCACTCACAGTTAAAAGTGTCCATCGTGTTGATCATTCTGGTGCCACGCCCACAGCCAAACGACTTCATTCACAAATAATTATTACCTCGTTGGCTCCCACTTGACTTTTACAGTGCCAATAGTGATACAAGTGACCTTTGAACCGGCTGATTTACAGCCTCCCGGCACACCTTACCAGACCCGGCCCTCCTCTGTTAGACGGCCGTTCATCACCAGCCCAACATGTCTGTTTGTCTCTTTAATAGTCGGCGAGTAAACACAGGAGTGTGGCGGTGTGTAGCGACTGTGTGGGGGTTACCACACACACACACACACACACACGGTTGCCCCTCGTGTTCGTGGCTGGCCGAGTGGCCGGCCCTAAGGGCACCTAAACGTAAATTTGTTCAAGGCGTAGAAACTCTTGTCAATACAACAACACCTACACCCTGTGTTAACGAGCTGTACGACCCAGTGTCAAGGAATAATCCTACTGCACCGGCAAACCATTACCCTGGAACTCGATCCGAAAATCGATCGACGCTCAAGTTCCCAATTATTGCTGGGTAGACAGAGGCAAATGGCGTAAAGGAAATTGCCTATAGTTTCACCCTACCCGGGGATCGAGCCCGGGTCAACCCAATAGAGAGGCTAGCATGATGACCCTTGGCTGACTGGTTGGAGTGACTTGGCTAATGCTAGAAAATGGCTTAGTTAACTGACTGGATAGTGGCTTGGTTGACTGGATGGATAATGGCTTGACTGATTGATTGGAAAGTTACTTGATTGACTGACAAGTTTGGCTTACTAATTGGATGATGGCTTAGCTGGCTGGCTGGAGTAATAAGATAGTGAGAAAGCTTGGCTTAGTCCCCACCATCTGGACGCACCATATTCGGGTAGGGTGTGTGGGGGAACTGGGTGGAGAGGTGGGGTGGTTAGGAGAAGGGGAGGTGGAGAGGGGTAAGGTGGGATGGCGAGGGAGGGAGGAGAAGTGGAGGTGGAGAGGGGTAAGGTGGGGTGGAGAGGGATGGAGGAGAAGGGAGAAGATGTGGGAAGGGATGGGGTGGTGAGGGATGGAGGAGAAGAGGAGGTGGAGAGGGGTAAGGTGGTGTGGTGTGGTGAGGAAGGGAAAAGAAGGGGTGGGGGTGGTGAAGGATGGAGGGAGAGATGCAGAGGAAAAGGAAAGTTAAAATGGTCGACTAATAATAATAATAATAATATGATGATGATGATGATGAAGAAGAAAGGAATTATGTAGAATAAGGAGAGGAGGAGGAGGAAAGAAATTATTGGAATAGGGATATGAGAAGAAAGATTAACGTGGAAAAGGGGAAATGGAGGAGAATAAATAACATAGTATAGGGATTGGAGGAATAGAGAGACCAAACAATGAGAAAAAAGTGAGGGAATAAGAGAACAATTAAAAAATCACACCAAAACAACGACGAAAGCAGATAACAACAAAGAATAAGTACAATAAAATGGGTGAAACGAGATAAAGGTAAAAAAAACAAAAAACAAACATTAAAACACAAGAATCGTAGTTTCTCTATTTTGCTCCTATTGCCAAAATTCCAACCGCGGCCGCCACCACACACACACACACACACACACACACACACACACACTGCTACTTTGCTGTCACTCGGAATCGAGAATGACGAATATCCAGCTATGATACAATGATATGAGTTATTAGGGATGTCACCTAGGTTAGTGAGTTTTGAGGTGACTAAGGAGCCCGATACGGGACCCGTAGCGTCGTTCACAAGCGTTGGCGCTTGTCTTCCTCGTTATGCAGTTGGGCTAACTCGAAAGTATTGACACCTTCTCGTGTGGTGCTCCTCCAAGCATTACGATGTGGAGTAATCGTCTTCCAGGTGAGGGGGTCGATTTGGCACTTTTTCAGGTTAGTCTTAAGACTATCTTTATACCTTTTCCGTTTCCCTCCATCGTTACGTTTACTATTCGTTAGGTGACTTTAAAGTAACTGCTTGGCAGTCTACTGTCATTCATGCGGGTAACATGGCCAGTCCAACGTAGTTGTTCATGGATACTGGTAGCCTCGATGCTCCTACAGTTGGTGTCAGCAAGAATACCGGCATTTCTCCTCTTGTCTTCCCAGCGAACTCGGAGGATGGAACGTAGACTACGTTCGTGAAAGTTTTCAAGTATCTTGAGGTGTCTCCTGTATATGACCCATGTCTCACTGCCATATAGCAGGGTGGGGAGGACCACTGCTCGATATACGTGCAGCTTTGTGGATAATTTCAGCTCACTGCAGCTGAAGACACGATTTCGGAGTCTGCCAAAGGCTGGAGATGCACATCTGATCCGATGCTGAATCTCTTCATCGATGTCTGCGGTGGTGGACAGGTGGGAGCCGAGATACCGAAAGTGGGCAACATTAGAGAGGGTAGTACCGTTAAGCTGCATGGATGGTGGAGGTGTGTCTGAACCAGGGGCAGGTTGAAAGAGAAAATAAGTCTTTCATACATTCACCTCAACGCCGAAGTGTGCATACGCATGTTCAGGATCTCCTGTAGGTCGTGTTCAGTGTGAGCAACAAGGGTGAGGTCGTCTGCATACTGAAGTTCAGTAATAGAAGCTGCCGACACCTTTATTCTTGCCTGTAGTCGTCTTATTTTGAAAAGACCCCCCTTCACCCGGTACTCGATCTTCACCTCGCTGGCTAAATTGGCACTGGCACGAGTAAGGAAGGCAGCCAAGAAGATGGAAAAGAGAGTTGGTGCCAGTACACACCCTTGTTTAACCCCTGTTTGGATGGGGAAGAACTCTGACTGGGTGCCGTTGTGCAGGACACTGCCGTTCATCCCATCGTGAAGTTGCCTCACAATGGCGATGAATTTTGGTGGGCAGCCAAAACGGCTGAGGGTCCACCAGAGGGCTTCCCTGTTAACCGAGTCGAAGGCCATGGTTAGGTCGATGAAAGCCATGTACGCCACGATGCTGTTCTCTGCACTTTCCTGTATCTGGCGGACAGCAAAGATCATGTCAGTGGTGCCACGTGATGGTCTTCAACCACATTGAGATTCTGGGAGGAAGTTTTCCGCCTCAGGAAGAAGTCTGTTTAGGAGGACTTGGGCGATAATCTTGCCAGATATGGAGAGCAGCGAGATCTCACGTTAGTTGCCACAATCTGACCGGTCTCTTTTGTTCTTATAAATATTGACAATCGAGGCGTCCTAGAGAACTTGGGGGATTTCCTCCTTTCCCCATATATTCTCCAGGAGAGAGTGGAGACGGCTGGTAAGCAGAGGTCCTCCTGCTTTATACACCTCGAAGGGATTCCATCAGGCCCTGAGGCTTTGTAATTTTTCATCTGTTTGATGGCAGTAGCTATCTCATCCATGGAAGGAAGGTAGCTGAGGTGGGTCAGCTCTGGATGCTGAGGGACCTCCTGGGTAGTCAGGACATCCACATTGGTGTTTCGGTTGAGCAATGAATGGTAGTGCTCTTTCTAGCACTGAAGGAGGTCTTCATCGTCTTTAATTATGAGGTTACTGTCCGATGAGCGGAGGGGGACTGTGCCACGAGTGACTGGCCCGTAAAATGCTTTTGTGGAAATTAAAAATTTGTACATCTTGTGCTGATCTGCAAGATTTTGTGCTTCACATGCTTTATTTTTAAGCCAGTCGTTTTTTAGATTGCAAAGTTCCCGCTGGGCTGCCGCTTTCTTCTTGTGGAAGGTATCAGATTTGGTCCGAGACTGAGGGTTGTTCTGCCAGTCAATAAAAGCAGCACGTTTACCATCGATGTGTACTTTGATTGCTGCATCATTTTCATAAAACCAGTTCTGGTGTATTCTTTTGACCTGGCCAAGGGTCTCTCTGCAGGTCTTTGTCATAACAGTATTAAGAGTATCCCATTTGGCACTGGGATTCACGTTGTTTGCTGTTGGGATGTTTATAAGCGCTGCTCTCTGAAAGCATGTACTACCGCTGGATCCTCCAGACGCTTAGTATTAAAACCTCTTCTGGAGGCTTGCTGCCTTCACCGTTTGGGGTGACGGGAATGAGAGCTTGGATCTGACAAGTCGATGATCAGTGTCACAGTGGTCTGAGCCACGCATGACACGGGTGATGAGGACATCGGCGACCTCTTTCTCTGACAATGATGTAGTCAATGAGATTCCAGTGTTTGGATCGTGGGTGTTGCCACGATCCTTTGAACTTGTCGGCCTGCCTAAACAAGGTATTGGTGATAGTGAGGTTGTGTGCAGCACAGTTGCTGAGGAGGAGTAGGCCGTTGGGATTACACTTGCCTAGTCCATTTCTCCCTGTGGTTCCCTGCCAAATGTTACCATCTCTGCCAACTCTGGCATTGAAGTCGCCAAGAAGCATAACCTTGTCTTCTCTGGGGAT
Source organism: Homarus americanus (assembly GCF_018991925.1). Taxonomy (NCBI): domain Eukaryota; kingdom Metazoa; phylum Arthropoda; class Malacostraca; order Decapoda; family Nephropidae; genus Homarus; species Homarus americanus. The sequence goes on along the minus strand of NW_024716501.1, from coordinate 75,593 downwards.
AGAGGTTAGCACTCTGTCGAGGTCGGCGTAAAAGGCCTCCTTGATGTCATCCTCTGCATCCGGTGTTGGGGCATAAGCACTGATGAAGAAGGCATGACATGAGTGATTCAGTGGGACTCGAAGCGTCTTGGGGCACTCGTTGACCCCAATAGGCATTTCAGTTAGCCTGTGTAGAATGCATTGGCGGGTGGCAAAGCCAACACTATAAATGCGGTTTCTCTCCGGAGCAGGCTTACCCTTCCAGAAGAAGGTATAACCAGACCCCCCGTTCTGTGAGTTGGCCCTCATCTGGGAGCAGGGATTCACTGATGGCTGCTATGTCAATGTTATACCTAGCCAGCTCTTTTGCCACAAGAGCAGTTCCTTCAGGGCGCTCATTTGTGTCAGTATCCAGAAGGGTCCTGACATTCCATGCAGCGACCATACGAGGTTTGTTTTTGTTTGGATCTGTGATTTTGATTGTTTTCTCGACAGTATAAGGATGACCTTGCTGGGTGCGGTTGCCCAGTCAGGTTGGGTTCTTAGGCAGGTTATGTTTAGGGCATCTATTCTAGCCCCCACCCCATGTGGGGTGAGCAGAGAGGCTCCCCGAAAGGGCTGCTCAGTCGCACAGACAGGACCTGATCACACTGCTGCCTAGATCCCAGTGCATAAACGACCATCTTATCTGTGCCGCCCATGTGCCGAGTTGTGACTAGAGACTCCCAGCAGTCATCTCTGCCTGTCCCCATCGCCACTCATCCGTCGCCATAGAACTTTTGGTGGTATAGGGGTTTTGATGATGATGAGAGGTATGATAAACTCGATGATGGTTGCGCGTGAGTTGATTTATGTGGTGAGGCAGGAGTGCAGGCTGCAATCACACATCTTGGCTCTCCCTTTTCCTGATCCAGTGGTGCAAGTGTTGCAACGACTGGTGAGAGGGAGAGTCGCAATGGACTGCCGATAGCCCAGTTTGTTGGGTTTTGCCATAGTAGCCTGTCCATCAGATATTGCCTTCGTCTGCCGGTGTAGTCGTTGAGTTTCCATGGTGGTCACCTCTTTCGCCTACACCGCCGTTGGGGTCTTGTTAGAGTTCTGTTAGCATGTCTGCCTGATGCGGGGCTCCACCGCAGATTTTTTGTTTGGAGTTTACTCCCGTAGCCTTATACTTGCCAAGGTTAATCCGCAGGGCAGCTGGGCGTGTCCACATGCCAGTGTGCCTATGCGTCATCCCTCTAGGGCCCACTGCTACTCCGAGATCCTCTGCTGATCTAGCCTGGGCCCACGAGGCACCCAGTTACCGTGTGTTGCCACGAGGAGGCACGGCAGGAGTCTTGATAGTGATGAGGCTGTGTACTGGGTGGGGAAGTCTTATGCAAGTTGCTTCTCTGTTTGCTACGAGGGCTAACCAGCGACGGCAGCTGAAAGCGAGAGGGAGCAAGCAGTGCTTGCACCTTAACACCAACATAATGCTGTCACTCTAGACGCATTTCACCATCCTGTGTGTGGCTGCGCATACACACACACACACACACACACATACACACTTAAAGATATATACAATTTAGTTCCTATTTGTGGGGAGGAGCGTCATCTTATTTAGGAGTTGGTGGTGTGAGGTTAAGTGACGGCAGGTGGTGTGTTCTGGTATCTAGCTATCCCTCCTTCCCTCCACCCTTCCTTCCTTACCTCCCTCCATCCCTTATGCTGCAGTCCATCACCATCACATGCTGTAACGTGGTGGTGCAGTTGATGTTGCGTTGGGGATGATGGTGTGTTATGGGATTATGGTGATGATGTTTTGTGTTGGGATGATGATGATGATGATGATGATGATGATTTGTGTTGGGGCGTAATGACATGTTTGGTCTCTGGTTTAAGATGGTGTTAGTGACTTAAAGAATACTTCCCTCTAAACTTCACACCCAAAGACTACAGCAACGATATAACTAACCCCGCTGACGCATAAAGTTCCAGTGAAAACTTTGAATACAGACACAGAAGCAGACAAACAAATCTTTCGTTATATCTCCCTCTGTTAGTGGGATAATAATAATGATACTTTTAAAGATATGAAGGATAAATGTACTGCAGATGTTCACCCAAATATAGAAGGTGCTTAAGAATAATGAATACTTGGTCCAGCTGCCATCACAAAAACTCGTAATGACTGGATCAGGAGAGTGTGGGAGGGAGGGAGGGTTGTTGTTGTTCCTGTTATATATATATATATATATATATATATATATATATATATATATATATATATATATATATATATATATATATATATATATATATATATATATATATATATATATATATATATATATATATTATATATATTTTTTTTTGGGGGGGGGGGGGCACCCTCCTACATCCTGTGTAAGGTGAAGCGCAGAAGCGCCTACAGCGCCCAACTGGGAAGCATGCTAAGTTCATGCTTGCCTTTATGTCTCATGAGTTAAGGGCGTAGAAGCCTGAAGAGTCACAGGTTTTTGTCAGCAAGTTATTGGAAGCTCCAACAACTTCCCTGAATACGAATTCGCAACTTTTCGATTTACAACAGGTACCTACTTTACTGCTAGGTGAACAGGGACCAAGGGAGGCTAGGAAGTGTGTCCGAACAACTTTCCACCGGCCCGGTCCTGGGAAATCGAGGAATGGGATCACTTAAGGACACGCCCTCCCTGCCCACCCAAGCTTATTTCACCTTATGGTTCACCACCCTACCCTACTACCTCTCCTTCCTCCCCAGGTCCCATCTCACCTGCCTCCTCCTCCTCCTGCCGTGCACTTCAAGGTGGTCCTCTCCGTCTTTGTTTATTTCCACTCTCCTCAACCACACTGAGATTACTGTTATTCCCCCCTCACCTGCTCCCCCCCTCGCCCCTCTCTCTTGTATATATAATTTTACGGAATTTTCAGTTACTCATCTCTCTCTCTCACCTCACTCTTCATCTCACCTCCTCTCCTCACACCCTCCTCTCCCTCACACCCTCCCTCCACCCCCTCTCTCCCTCCCCTCCTCCTCCCTCCCTCTCCCTCACACCTCCCTCCCTCACACCCGCCTCCCCTCTCCCTCACACCCTCCTCTCCCTCACACCCTCCCTCCTCTCCCCCACACCCTCCTCTCCCCCTCACACCTCTCTCCCTCACACCTCTCCCTCACCCCTCCTCTCTCCCTCACACCCGCCTCTCCTCACACCCTCCCCTCCTCCCTCACCTCTCCCCTCACACCCGCCTCTCCTCTCCCCCTCCTCACACCCTCCTCTCCCTCACACCCTCCTCTCTCCCTCACACACCTCCTCTCCTCACACCCGCCTCTCCCTCACACCCTCCTCTCCCTCTCTCCTCCTCTCCCCCACCCTCCCTCTCCCCACACCCTCCTCTCCCCACACCCTCCCTCACCCCTCCTCACCCCTCACACCCCCTCTCTCCCCACACCCGCCTCTCCCTCACACCCTCCCTCTCCCCCCACCCTCCTCTCTCCCTCACACCCTCCCACACCTCTCCTCACACCTCTCCCTCCCTCCTCACACCCTCATCACACCCTCTCCTCCTCTCACACCCTCACATCCTTCCTGCTCCACTCACCTTTAACATTTGGGAGAGATATCCTTCAGCCAGCCAGCCAGTCTCCTGCGACCCACATTCACTACCTTTCCCTCCTCTTCTTCTCCCTCTGCTTTTTTTCATTTATTCTTATTTTCCTTCATATCTCTCTCTCTCTCTCTCATCAATTATGCTTTTCTGTTTTTCATACGTTGTTGTTTTAGGAGTTGTGTTTCAGCTGCTGGATAATTTTTTGGGGAAAACGTAAAATTTATAAAATATAGAAGTCAGTAAATATATGCTCGTGTGTGTGTGTGTGTGTGTGTGTGTGTGTGTGTGTGTGTGTGTGTGTGTGTGTGTGTGTGTGTGTGTGTGTGTGTGTTTTTGCATTGATGAGTAGATGTTTGTATACTAATGAGTGTATGTGTGTGTATACTAATGAGTGTATGTGTGTGTATACTAATGAGTGTGTATGTGTACTTATATATGTGTGTGTGTGAGTACTCTTGTAAGTATTTAAGGTCTTTATGTTTTAAGAGAGACTATCATGATATCGTTACCATCCTGATAGTTCATCGTCCTTCCATCCAGCCTTCCTCCCTCCTTCCCTTCCCCACCTTTATCTCACTTAACCTCTCCCCCCTCCCCGCGTGACCCCCAGGAGCTGACCCCTAACCCGTGTACCACTTCGGCTCTCCAAGGTCAACCATTCATTGCTCCACCTCTCGCATCTTGTTGCTAATAACTGTCGTAAATACTCAAGTAACTGGATCAAAGAGATTAATGGATAGGGCTGACTCTCTCTCTCTCTCTCTCTCTCTCTCTCTCTCTCTCTCGTCACCTTGTGTTTGGTGTCACAAGGAGGAGTTAGTGTGACAACCAAACAGTCTTGCTTACGCTTAAAAAGTAGTTTTATGTTCGTAACTCTTGATATTCAGGTGAACGATCAGAACTGTAGCATGTTATTCTTTGAGGTTGGATGTAAGAAATATTGGTAATTGTATGTATATATTCAGCGTTGAGGGATGATGATGTGAAGGTTCGACCTGTGTTTATATCGTTTTTGTTATTATTTTAGTTTATATCAGAACTAATAGATGGCGCCTTGAACCAGGTTACAACATTTCAGTATGACCGAGAGCTTCTAATTCAGTGGTCTTCACCTGCTTGCGTCACACCTGTACAAACCGTATGGATATTATTAACTTAATATCCGTACTGTACTCTAATACAAAATGAATGACATTTATGTATTTATATTGATGTACCGTTATCGTTGCTGAGGTGTTGTGGCAACAGAACTGTTCATCTCGGTAGTGTGTGTCAGTCAACGGTTCTTTGAAGGTCTTCTTTACCTGTCGTGTCATAAAGTGAGGTTTACCTGTAAGACACAGGTGTAGTTGTTGGAGGAGGGGTGAGTCAAGGTGGCCGGTAAAGGTAACAGTGGAGGAGGTGTGTGGTGAGTACCCCCTGACCCCTGCCTCCTCAAGGCTGCCACGCGACCTCTGACCCCCCACGCGCAAGGTCAATGTTAGTATGTAAATGTTGTGACGCCGCCCTGACGTCACCCGGTCCCTCTTGGCTGGGGATCGTGTACGTGTGAGTGTGTACACTGTTTGTACGATGACGGCCACGTACACGGCGTTCACCTATGATCCCTTCACGCCCTTCACAAGGCCGCCGCGTGATCCCTGACCTGTACTATACAAAGTCAGTGACGGGGGCGTGGCTGGTGCTCGGGCTGAGGACATGTTCTCAACGCCCTTCGCTGCCCTCTTGTCATACACACTCCGAGGCTTTTAACTCTCACCTGTAGAAATATTTAATTTATAAACAACAGGTTAAGTGAGCCCTGGGCTGTTTATTATTATTATTATTATTATTATTATTATTATTATTATTATTATTATTATTATTATTATTATTATTATTAATCAAGGCTTTAGAAACTCTTAACCCCTTCACTACGGGGACGCCACTTTTAATATTTTATTTAACCTTACACCAGACTATTATACTCCTCAGAAAGGGGACACAAGGGGTCAGGAGACTATCTCCCCTAATATTCTGGAAATAACTTTACTGATAAATTTATTATACTACCGATTTTTACTCCGTCATTCAAGCTACTATACATAGGATGAATAAAGAAAACACAAGTTGGTTGGGAAGATCATAGATTAAATACATTCAATTTTACATATGTCCTAATTTCACTGTTTAATGATAATAATAAAATGATGAAGATGCGTGATGCTGTAAGAGAGGTGAAAGTAAACGTGGTGGACAGAGCTACAAAGTTGGTTAGAGCAGAGTGGATGGGGGTGGTGAGTCAGCTGGTGTTTACATTATTACGACGCTTCTCTAGTGGGCGAGGCGGAGGAAAACTTAATAATGGTGAAGGAGATTGGAAGTGTGTGTGTGTGTGTGTGTGTGTGTGTGTGTGTGTGTGTGTGTGTGTGTGTGTGTGTGTGTGTGTGTGTGTGTGTGTGTGTGTCACAGGATATAAACAAGAGTAAGTGGTGATAATAAGTAGAGATGGAAGACAATGGGGGTAAAGATGATGTTGGGAATAAGATGTATTAGTGAAAAAGGTGATAAAGAGGGTGTATAAGAATGAGGTGGATGATAGAAGAGGAGAGGAAACTAAGGAGTAGGTAGAAGGATGTAGTGAAGGATGCAGTAAGAGGCGAAGGAGAGGAAACACACACACACACACACACACACACACACACACACACACATAAATGAGAGAAACACGACGATAAATAATAAAAAAAACATAACTAACCATAACACTAACTATCGGTAACACCAATAACTAAAATTACCATAAGAAGGAAAGGAGAAGAGAAGTAACGATAATAATTAATTTAACTACAATAATAATGATACAGTAATAACGGTAATGATGATGATAAAAGAGTAGTGGCACTATAATGTACTAGTAGAATATTGAAATAATATTATCAGTAACTATAAGATTGCGTTCTCATCAATAAAAAGATAACTGCGGCCTTAACACACGAATAAAACTGCAGAAACAACCACAAACTAACAAAACAATCACATCACAAACAACAACTATTATAACACTAATCAACCAACAACACCACAAACAACAACTATTATAATACGAATCAACCAACAACACCACAAGCAACAACTATTATAACACGAATCAACCAACAACACCACAAACAACAACTATTATAACACTAATCAACCAACAACACCACAAACAACAACTATTATAACACGAATCAACCAACAACACCGCAAACAACAACTATTATAACACGATCAACCAACAACACCGCAAACAACAACTATTATAACACGATCAACCAACAACACCGCAAACAACAACTATTATGACACTAATCAACCAACAACACCGCAAACAACAACTATTATAACACGATCAACCAACAACACCGCAAACAACAACTATTATAACACTAATCAACCAACAACACCACAAACAACAACTATTATAACACGAATCAACCAACAACACCGCAAACAACAACTATTATAACACGATCAACCAACAACACCGCAAACAACAACTATTATGACACTAATCAACCAACAACACCACAAACAACAACTATTATAACACGAATCAACCAACAGCACCACAAACAACAACTTTTATAACACGAATCAACCAACAACACCACAAACAACAACTATTATAACACTAATCAACCAACAACACCACAAACAACAACTATTATAACACGAATCAACCAACAACACCGCAAACAACAACTATTATAACACGAATCAACCAACATCACCGCAAACAACAACTATTATAACACGAATCAACCAACAACACCACAAACAACAACTATTATAACACGAATCAACCAACAACACCACAAACAACAACTATTATAACACGAATCAACCAACAACACCGCAAACAACAACTATTATAACACGAATCAACATCACCGCAAACAACAACTATTATAACACGATCAACCAACAACACCGCAAACAACAACTATTATAACACGAATCAACCAACATCACCGCAAACAACAACTATTATGACACTAATCAACCAACAACACCACAAACAACAACTATTATAACACTAATCAACCAACAACACCACAAACAACAACTATTATGACACTAATCAACCAACAACACCACAAACAACAACTATTATGACACTAATCAACCAACAACACCACAAACAACAACTATTATGACACTAATCAACCAACAACACCACAAACAACAACTATTATAACACGAATCAACCAACAACACCACAAACAACAACTATTATAACACGAATCAACCAACAACACCACAAACAACAACTATTATGACACTAATCAACCAACAACACCACAAACAACAACTATTATGACACTAATCAACCAACAACACCACAAACAACAACTATTATAACACTAATCAACCAACAACACCGCAAACAACAACTATTATAACACGAATCAACCAACAACACCGCAAACAACAACTATTATAACACGAATCAACCAACATCACCGCAAACAACAACTATTATGACACTAATCAACCAACAACACCACAAACAACAACTATTATAACACTAATCAACCAACAACACCACAAACAACAACTATTATGACACTAATCAACCAACAACACCACAAACAACTATTATAACACGAATCAACCAACAACACCACAAACAACAACTATTATAACACGAATCAACCAACAACACCACAAACAACAACTATTATAACACGAATCAACCAACAACACCACAAACAACAACTATTATAACACTAATCAACCAGCAACACCACAAACAACAACTATTATAACACGAATCAACCAACAACACCACAAACAACAACTATTATAACACTAATCAACCAACAACACCACAAACAACAACTATTATGACACTAATCAACCAACAACACCACAAACAACAACTTTTATAACACGAATCAACCAACAACACCACAAACAACAACTATTATAACACTAATCAACTAACAACACCACAAACAACAACTATTATAACACGAATCAACCAACAACACCACAAACAACAACTATTATAACACGAATCAACCAACAACACCACAAACAACAACTATTATAACACGAATCAACCAACAACACCACAAACAACAACTATTATAACACGAATCAACCAACAACACCACAAACAACAACTATTATAACACGAATCAACCAACAACACCACAAACAACAACTATTATAACACGAATCAACCAACAACACCACAAACAACAACTATTATAACACTAATCAACCAACAACACCACAAACAACAACTATTATAACACGAATCAACTAACAACTCAACTGCGACTCGAGAAAACCTGGCAGAGTAGGAAGGAAGGAAGGCAGGTCTTACGGTACTTGGCCTGGGTGACCCCTGACCTCTGACCCTGCGTGCGTCACCCTTATCTGCCTGGTCCAAGGTCCACGCCTCACCTGACTGGTGTAAGGGAGAGGGGGAGGGGGGGGGGTAAGGAAGAGAGGGGGGAACCACGCCTCCCAGTCATGTGCCGTAAGGGATGTTGAATGGGTAGGTGGGTGGGTGGATGGGTGGGTTTGAAAGAGAGGAGAGAGAGATAAAAAGAAAGAAACAGAAAGAGAGAAGGAAAAAAATACATGGGAAAAGAGAGAGAGAGAGAGAGAGAGAGAGATAGATATTGTAGAATGCCTTTATTTCATGATCGTCTCGTTATTACATTAAATAATCATAACCATGGTGGCAGGATCACATTATTGTTACTCGTAATTCGTGAGGAAGTGTACCTGCCGTAGTTGTAGGAAGTGCACCTGTCGTCGTAGTAGGAAGTGTACCTGTCTTAAGGGGGAGGCGGGTTCGCACGTGGTAGAGACGAGGAGGGAGAGGTGTGCGGGCGGTGACCAGTAAGAGGCTGGCTGGGCAGTGGACCGTAAATGCAGTTTGGCCTCCGAGTCGAGCGACAGGCGGGGTAAGGTGTGGTGAAGCAGAGTCCGGGGTAAAGTCCAGGTTGAATGTGTGTGTGTTAGTGTTGCGACTTGGACGACACAAGATGATTTTTTTTATTAAGAAATGTGACAAAATATATTAATTTTACTACAGGTATTTCTAAAGAAAGATATATATTTTTTTCTATATAAAATATTCAAAAGGACATCAATTTTCTTTTACAGGAAATGTTAAATATTATGCAAATCTAAACTGTTTAATTCTATGTCAGTATACGCTTCAACTAACACGACTTGGCAGCCTCCCATGATCAAACACGACCTGGGGGACAATTCACGACCACAAGAATCACGTGTGACTTGTCTAAACCTCTTAAAACCCAGTCACAGTCCTCGCTCGCCTCCTTGTGTAAACTATAGTGGAATACTTGACATTTATTCCCGTTAACGAGGAACACGAAGAGGTAACGCCATCTCTCCTACACTGTCTGGCACTGAGAGACTACAGTATATCTCACTCGGTTCTAAATTTTGTTGGCTCGGGCCGTTCAGTTGTCCTCTTACTGTTCCACCCCTATAAGCGTCTCTCACCCTTGATATATTTCAATCTTACTGTCTCTTACCCTAGCTGTATCTTGCCTCGTCTCTCTTTCCTGATTTTTTTTTTACTTCAAATTCTTCTGTTTCTTCAGGCAGTTGACTTTTATTGATTACTTTCTTTCTCTAGTTATCTGATGCTCATTTTCACTCTCCGTTCCTCACCCTCGCTCTCTTTGATCACTTAAGCTGTTTTACTCACTCTAGATCACACCACATCATACCTACACTATGAATACCTGACTACGTATACCTGTCTCTTTCTTTCACCTCTGCATGTATATTAGATAGTAACTTTCAACCCCCCCCAACACTACTTAAAATAAATACCCCTCCTTGATGCTATTCCTCCAGCTGTCTCTCCTGATCAAAGTGTAGCTGTGTGAAGCCTTTTAGATACGACCGCTTGGTGTGTGTTGTGTGTGTATCTGACCGAGCAGCACCGCCTTGTTTGGTGTCCGTCAGAGAGGATGATTACACACACGTCCAGCCCTTGGAAAGGAGGTTGATTGGGGGCTTGAACTAGCGCTGATTAGTGGCCTTGGGAGAAGGGCGATTGGGGATCTGAACACGAAGGATAAGCAGCCTTGAGATTGGTGTGTGTGTGTGTGTGTGTGTGTGTGTGTGTGTGTGTGTGTGTGTGTGTGTGTGTGTGTGTGTGTGTGTGTGTGTGTGTGTGTGTGTGTGTGTGTGTGTTTCGGGAATGGTTGTGGGAGTGTCGGCATGAGGGACAGATGGATACAGGTTCCAGCGGGTTCTTTAACTGGCAGGTTCGGGTTCTAGGACTGGTGACTTCCGGGTCTGATGGGTTCTAGGGCTGGTGACTTCCGGGTCTGGTGGGTTCTAGGACTGGTGACTTCCCGGTCTGATGGGTTCTAGGACTGGTGATTTCCGGGTCTGATGGGTTCTATGACTGGCAGCTCTCTAGTCCAGTGATTACTTCTAGAGGTGTGTTCGTGGACTGAAGGGCTCGGGATTGTAACAACTTTTATGACTGGCAAGAGGAAGGAGACGCCTGGGATCTCCTGAAGATTCGCCCCCTACCTTATTTCACCTAAAGATTAACCACCCTAACGCTCCTGAAGAGGGGAGCGGGGGGGTAGGTGAGGTTAATCTTCAGGTGAAATAAGTTAGGTGATCAGACCCAAGTAGGTGGAGGCGTTGTCAAGGAGATATTATGGGAAGAACTGACACTAGGGCTAGACATCGCTCCTACACGTTACCAACTCATGTCTTACGGTAATGCGCAAGTCTTGACTTACACAAGCACAATGTTCTCATGATGTAATCTCTCACCATTTTATAATCTAATAAATCAAAATCATCTTGAAATTGATTTAGATTCCAGTGAACAAAGATTATGGACCTTAGAGTGAAGGTTAACAAGGGCGGGTTTTGCTCTCGCTGTGGCGGGTGTTGGTCTGAAGCGCCTTCAACCTTTAATGGCTACCGCCCGGGAAGAGTGCAAAAACAAGATAAATTGACTCCATTAATCGTGGCAAAAGCAAAATAATGACCATTCATCACCGAGGCAGAACCGGTCAATGTAGGCTAATTGTTGAGACGGCGGTCATTACAGTCTGCTGGAATAATCACTGCGCGCTTCATGATAGGCTTTTTTTTTTTGCCGCCAAATTACTGGATACTTTCCACCATCCTTTCCTTGCCAATTAGCAGATGATTTAGCTATTATCTACGGGAATAATCTTGTCGTTTTCTCTTCTCGTATTGCCTGTGACTTTTGTTCATTTCATCTTGCTTGAGTTTTTCATTTACTTACGTTAATTTTCTATATTCTTGTTGTTCCTTCCTCTCACTCGCTATAATTAATGGTTGAGCAGTCTGGCGTGTTCCTCGTACTCTAGAAATCCGATAAGGTAGTAGGCAATTTGATTCTTATCTTAATTTCTCATCTGAGGCGGTATTAGTGAGCATGATGTATCGTCGATCATCCGTTACGGGGAAGGATATTTTTCCGCCATCTCGAGTTGAGTTGGTGTCGTTCCCCGCCATCTTGCCGGGACGCACTACTTCATCTTGTGACGCCCAACACACCTTTTAAATAGTTGCCCATAATGATGTTAAAAGTGAATATATGGTATTTACATAGATCTATCTTAATATTTTGAAGTCATTATTCTGAAGCTATATTAAACGGTTTGTATAATACAGTACTTGGAAATTAATTAAAATAACAATAACACTAACAACAGACATGCGCCAAGTGGATCACTCTACAGTATGTTCAGTGAACTCCATGCCGCAAGGACGGTGACCTTGGTGAGGATCCAAACAAAGGTCAAGGTCAAAACAAAAGGTATCGCGCACATCCGTAGTACTTCCCTGTCTACTGAGCAAATGCCCTTTAGTGTGAGTCTGTCGGTTCCACAAAGTGATAGCCAACGCCCTCACGGACATACAGCGCACACACACTATGATGCTGGAAGTTGTAATGATCATAGAATAATTAATATACGAGAGAGAGAGAGTTGAGTTGTGTTAACTTGGTCACAATGGAAGCTAGGATGACCCTGTAATACATTTATAACTCCTGGTGACCTTCGTATGTTTGTCTCGGGATTCCTCAGACCCAACAAGAATTTAAAGATGGACCTGTTTCGTAATTCATAAAGACTTGGATTTTCCGTGAGCCATAAATTTATCCACCATTAACAACCTCACAGACAATAGATGAATGTAAATATATTTGTCGTATGTCTTAGTACGTGCTGTGTAAGTGAATGTCTTTAACATGTGCTGTGTTGCTGAATTCATGACCAGGTGCTGTGTTGCTGAATATCTTAGACGTGCTGTGTTCCTAAGATATCATTATGTCCTGTGGTGCTAAGTCTCTTTATGTGCTGTGTTGCCAGGTATGATGTGTTGCCGTGTCCTAATACCTGCTGGAGTTACTAAATGCGTCAGTCCTCGTCGTGTCGCCATATCTCGGCTGGTGACGGTACAGCGGTAACGTTACACGGTTTGTGGCGGTACTATATGTGTTGCCCCACCTTATCTGATCAAACATCATGATTTTCCTCCAGAATGATGACGCCACAGTTGGTTCAGACAAGCTAGTTATTGTTACCTCATTACCGGGGTGTCCTCCTCTCACACACACACTCGGATTACTAGTAATTTGTGGGGCTTCATTTTGTACCAAGGACTAGTTGTGAAACGGCAGTAAGTAGTTTGTGCTTCCATAACGCGGTCTGAGAATCGCGTCTGATCATCGGGTATTGGTGTGATCTCGTGTAACTCCTCCCGAAAGCGTTTTTCCACTCCTCTAGGGGGTTTCAAGGTGCCAGCTGCTGTGGGTGTGTAATTTAGACCAGTCAAGACATGATGGAGATGTGTCATATCCGGGCGAGTGTTTTGCTTGTGTGGGACTGAGGATGAGGTTAGGTTAGGTTAAGTGTATCTCTTGCTGCCCTCTATCTCTCCCTGCTGGCTGGAGTCCTCCGTCAGGTGTCAGCGTACAGGACACTCCCCATCAGGAACAGTGAGAGTAGATGTGGTGGAACGGGCGACCTCACCACCACCACCTGGGGAGGGAACACCTGTTGGTATACTTGGGCTTGCAACCCCCGCCACACACACACACATCTCTAGCATGCTAAAGTTGCTAAAAGATGGATGGTTGATTTGAACTCTACATAAATTCAGAAATTTTTTTTCGTGCATATATATATATTAAGTGACTACTAATAAGGATACTAATAAGGATGTCTTTATTTAGTAAGAAAATGAAATCGAAAAACTTTGACCTTGCCGGAAGTAAAGGATGTAAAACACAATTAAAACTGAAATATTTCAGCAAGAAAATTAGTAAATTAAACAAGAAACGTTGTCTAGTAAACAGACTGAGAGAGGTGGTGTAATTGTAGTGGAAAGTCTTGAATTAGTCGAGTGTGAGAAGTAAATAGTACAAACATAATTTTTTATTGCAGTGAATAAATGGTGTAAGATATAAATTTCTTGTAATAAGTAATTAGAGTAAAAACAACAAGAAAAGAATAAATTATTTGTCTTGGAAAGAAAGGCAGCAAAAGATTTTAATTTGGTTGGCGAGGCAGACAGAAAGAAGCAACTGGTGTCTTTGTGATGGTTGTGTGGGGCGGTGCAGCATCCTTCACCAGCCCACCGCCCTTACCCGCCCCTTGTAGGACTGACAGGGTCACTAGGGCACCCCTGGAGAGCCCCACCAACACTGCAGGGTCAAGGGTCGGGTTACTGCTGGAGGAGGAGGAGGGCAAGGCTGGTCCACACTCTGACGACCTAACAACACAAGATGGAGTGTGCCAGCCATCACGGTGCCTTCTGTTGGGACTGATCTCTTCTCTCTTTCTTTCCTTTATGTTTTTCTTTCTCACTTTTTCTCTCTCACTATCTCCCCCCCTCCTACCTCCCCCCTTCCTCTTCCTCCACCCCGGGGCTTCGTGACCACGCACAGGTGAGGGAAGCAGGGGAATGCACACACTGTTCTTGTACAATTAGTTCAGATTATTTACCGCTCAGACAAGTACATTAACCAGGGCTCACCCCTTCGACCCACTCGTCAGGGAAACTTTCCAAACATAATGAAGTTCAGGTAATTACCACCAAGTATTCCCTCCATTTATGATGCTTTTACCGCCACCATTTTCTTCTTCTTTGTTTCACGTAGATAGATGAATCGTGATGACAATGCAGCTCTTGCTCAAGCTAATAGAAGGCAAAATTCAATTCTCTTTTAATTATAAACGTCATGAAAATATATTGAGCTTCACAGTGTTGTCGACTCGCGCTCCAAACTCGATCGGATTTATGTATCGACCATAAAAAAAAGATTCCCGGAGGAGAGCGTGCCTTCATTAACTGGGAATAGTCGGTTTAATTTGTGTTGGTGTGGTGAGAGGTGAGGGGGGTGAACGAGGGTGAATTGGAGAGAACCAGGGTGAGTGAAAGGAAGCCAGGGTAAGCCAGAGTGAGTTAAAGGGGAAGAGTGAGCTGAGGCAGCATTCACTGGGGTGAAAAAGTAGCAAACTTTTGAAAGCAGTTAATGGGTGTCAGGACCACGGTGTCTTGAGTGAGAACATTGCAAGGGCGGATACAGGTGCGGGGTGGGGGGTTCCTGGGGTTCCCCCCCTTTTCATCGGAAAATCTCAATACTTTTTCTTTAATGCAGTATTGTACTCAGGTATTTTTGTATAGTGAAAAGTAATTAATAATGACCTCGGAATATCTCCTAATATCAAGTGCACATGGCTTCAAAATGCCCATGATATTAATCAGATTAAGAAAAAAAATTCTGGGAGCTTACAGCGCACCACCCCCCCCACCCCCTCTCAAATAAAAAAACCCAGCTGGGTGAGTTCGCTTTGCTCGTCATGTTCCCCCACCCAAAACTTCTTGGACCCCCATTTAATATTCCTGGATCCGCTCCTACATTGGTAATAGTGCATTAAAGTAACCACTAGGTCAAAGGGAGTATGAAGTCTGACTAGGAGTATTAACTCTGGTGGGGAACGTTTGGGCCACGGTTAAGTTAGGTTAGGTAAAGTCCCAAAAGTCCGTGGCCCAAACGTCCTATATTCAGCCGGGATGACAATGGTTAGCTCACGTCACTTTTTCGCCTCCCGATGCAGAAAAGCATCAGTGGGTACCGACTCATGACAGTCCAGAGGCTGGCCTGTCGAAGATTCGTTTGTTGAGATTTTTTGCTTTATCTGAATGTGTGACAAATATTCCCCGTAACTGAAGGATGGAAGACGCCACCTTTCTAGTTCACTTGGACTAAAAAAAAAAAAAAAAAAAATATATATATATATATATATATATATATATATATATATATATATATATATATATATATATATATATATATATATATATATATATATTTCATGTAGATCCACAATGAAAACGTGGATAAGATAAATCTTGATAAAATCACACGGGAAAAGGGAAACAACGGAGCACCTTAGCTTTCGTCTTTATTCAAGACATCTTCAGAGGCAACTGAAGGCAGTTGCCTCTGAAGATGTGGCTAATGAGGTCGTTGATTATATGTTCAAAGTCCGCGTGTTATATGGACTAAAAATGAAGTATATATATATATATATATATATATATATATATATATAACGTAAAACAAATGGAATTGTTGACACGGATACTATACCTTAACTAGATAACGTTTACTTACCACCAATAATCTTTGGACTAGTTCGTGGTAACCACTTTTTGAGAATTTGGTCCCCGAGTCGTAACACGAAGCGTTCTCTTGTTCCCTCATACGGAGAAAAATAAACATGGCTTAAGAATTTCTAACAATCGTTTCCCAGAACTCGAGCTCCGACAGAGAATCGGAACACACGACCCGAGCAAACATTATCCCATCAAACAAATGTTCAAACAATATATATATATATATATATATATATATATATATATATATATATATATATATATATATATATATATATATATATATATATATATATATATATATATATATATTCGAGGGTGGTTGTAGGACTACGTAACCGGTATATAAGTACTGGGCGGACTATTAGGGGGTAACAGCCGGTACTGGAGGCCACTCCCCGGTATATCAGCTCCGGGCGAGGGTAGTGATGGGTGGTACACACAAGCAGGTGGATACATTATGATGCAGTATGGTAATGTCTGGGGAGGTGCAGGCAGACCTGGCTGGGGGGGGGGGTGCTGACCACTGGCCCGAGACCCTGATAAATGTAGCCACCCCTCACCACGCCCCGCTGCCTCCACACCTGTGCTGCCTCACACCTGAACCTTACATGTGTTGCCCGGTTGCCTCCACACCTGAACCTTGCATGTGTTGCTCCGTTGCCTCCACACCTGTGATGCCTTACACTTGAACCTTACATATAATTGCCCTTCATCTCATGCATACACATGTCTACCGTACTCATGATACGCACATGTGTAGTGGCGCACACATCTTGCTTAAAACACCTGCGTGGTACTCTGCCCGCACACACACTTTTGAGTTGTGATAGAACAGAGGAAAAATGGTCCCTCGTGTATGCTGTACAGTTGGTTCTCGAGACAAAACAGCCTCAGGAATATGTGGCTATGGGTTCAGGTACTCTGGTACTGTAATGTCTTCCTGGTACTGCAAGGGTTTTATTACGCTCTCAACGGAATTTTGAAACTGTTAAGAAATTTACTGGTACTTTCTCTCTATTGTCTTTCCTTCTCTTTCTATCTATCGTTCTCTCTTTCCTTCTTGTTCGCTTTCTCTGTCTATGTTTTTATCTCTGGGTGAATTTAAAAGGCTCGTGCGATAAACCGCCAAGTCTTAACTCTTGGCCTGAGAGATCACAATAAAACAAAGGGGCAATAATGTATTGCGAACCTTTGGGCGTATGGAAATGAGCAGTCAAAACACGAAGCAACACGCACCTGAGCTTAAATTGTGTGGATAATAGCGGATCAGTGCCGCCCGGGCGTGCTTCGGCATGCCAATTTCTGTACAAGGTGTGTCTGTGCCGGAGATGGTAATGAGCTACAGTACACATATTATTCAATCACCATACATTACCCGGTGATGTGTGTGAGTTGATTATAAGTCGCTCACCATCCATCATCATCTCCACGCTGCTGGGGCGGGAAAGGTGGTGGTGTTTTGTCTTGGACCTGCTAGAGGGCGGGGCTACCAGACGTCACAATGGGTGGTGGGCGGGGCTATTTGATGTCACGGCGGGTGGTGGGCTCTCAATTGGCTCAGCCGTGTCAAAATTTTTATTATTGTCCACTCTGTATGAGTATTTCTCTGGCTAAATAAACTGTTTCAATATCAATTTCATGTCACGGCGAGTGGTGGGCGGGGTTGTAACGTGACGGCGAGTGGTGGGTGAAGTTACGAAACATCATGTTTGGTGATGCCACCACTCTGGAGGGCAGGGCGATCTGACGTCACGGCAGATGGTAGGCGGGGCTATGTGACGTCACGGTTGCTGGAGGGTGGGACTATCGGATGTCACGGCTACTGGGGGGCAGGGTTAACTAACCACGACTGATAGTTGACTGGGGTCTGACCCTATAGCTTGAGATGGGCTGGGCTACCAGACTTCACAGCTGTTGGTGAACAGGGCTGTTTGAGGTCACAGTTGATGGTAAGTGAAGCAGAGGCCCGAGTTAGGGACGGGTGGGGCCATTGGTGGATTAACAAGGGGCTTAAGGGGCAGTTACTCCAGGGCCCCAAGGTGTGAGGGGTCCTCAAGGCCCCAACGATAAATTTATTAGACATATATTCCAACACTTTCTGTCCCAATAAGGAAATGTATGTGTGTACTGCAGTGCCTGCAAATTGTCAACTGCAAATAAGCGATTTTTTTCAAAGTGATGGTTTTATTGATTGGAAGCTGCTGACCAGGTGTTGTGCAGGACGACAGTGAAGGCCACGGACAGGTAATGGTTTCCTTAATACCACTAACCCAAATAGAAGGAATACTTTATACATCTGATCAAACAAAACAAAAGTAAAACTCGGTATTGGACAGCTGTTCTACTGCAGTTGTAAAGGTCACAGCCTTTTAGTAGAGCGCTGGTTTGTCACTTCGAGGAAAGGATGAAATATTTGGACCCATACACAATCGTAAATACTTGGGCATTTGAGAATTATGAGCCAAGTATGATGTATTTATACAACATATCAGTGAACTTGGTAACAAAGCCCGTGGACACATCTTTCATCAACTCTGTGAGAATATTTTATCTCCTCACGGGGACAAGAAGTGTTGGAATATATAGCTACATTATAATATGTAATTGTACTGAATGGAAGAAAGCGAAATTCTTCTGTCGATATTATTCGTGGCATGTCACACCTGGAGCCGCATATTCTTATTGTGGATCTTTACAACCATTCCTAACTCGATTGTCTGCGTGCAATGATGCTGTTGTCACTTTGAAGACGGGATGTAGCTAAATTAATGATGCTCTGGATTTCTTGTTTGATGATGACATGCAGAGGCAGGCACTAGGATGTTAGTAGTGTCAAAAGTGATGGGAAGACAAGAAACAACAATAGTAGCTGACATGCGGCAGACTATTATTGAACGCTTTCACACGGTATCGGTAAACTTGCAAGATTTAACAATGATCTCCACAGTGTAGTGCAATTGCTAGAGAAATTGAAAATATTTGTAGAGAAGTTGAGAGGCAAGTATGCATACTGTACTTTGAGGAAGAAGCAAAAACTCGAGGCTTATGTTCAATGATGTACTGTAGTGAAAATCAAGAACCAAGGAAAGTAAATAATAAATTGAATGATATGGTTTGGGAAGAAGTAAACATGACCCACGGGAACAATAATGCGTACTTTATCATGATTGAGTTATTATCAAACGCTCATGACTCAGGCTCTAGGCAGACGACTCGATGCATATTTTGTAGTGAGACAGATTTGAGGTTTTGAAAACAACAACATGACGAGGGAGAAAGTACCAACTGCTACTCAAAATCTTCTAAACAAATACTTTTCAGTCATAGAAGAATCTTTTAGCTGAAGAACTACGTCAGTTTTCAGATCTTTTGACCGTTGATTCAGTAAAGAGATATTAAATTTGAAATATAAATACGGCATACAACTTTCTGCATTTTCATGATATTGAAGGTACATTTAAAAATGTTGACGTAATTTTACGTGTATATCTTTGCGCCTGTGTTGCAACAGTTAGTCAAGTGCAGGGTATTAATTTTTCCAGCCTGGCATATCGTAACGACAGTGACATCTCAATTTCCTATAAGTTATCCCAGGTTTTTCTATTATTTCTATTACTTACATGTATCTGGTAAATTTAACAAAGACATTATACAGTAGTATGTAAGTATGTGTCTACTGGTGGTGCAGATTACCTTGATGTTGGTGCACACAACAAAGTTATTCGACACCGTGGTGTAAAGAACTATACCTGTAAATAACCTATACTGGAGAACCTTCTTTTTCACATCTTGGGTTAATTAAGAATAAATTACGGTCCGCTGTAGGGTTGCCATACGTCCGTATTTTCCCGGACATGTCCTCCATTTAGGTCTCGAAATCTTCATCCGGAAGGAATTTTTAAAATTCTTCAAAAGTCCGGAATTTCAGCTTCCATCATTTTCTTCACGGAAAAAAACATGAAACTGTAATGACGGGAGAGAAAGAGAGAGGGAAGGTGGAAACCGTGGAGATCTCTTTCAGTTTTCGTCAGCTGATAAGTCACTTGTACGCCTGTACGGTGTTGTCAACTTAGCTGTCAAATATTTGATTGATAAGTGGGTAGAAGTTGATGAAGTGTTTTGACCAAGTTAGTAACCTGAAGCAGTTTGTGGAAAATTACAAGTGATGAAGAATTTAGTAATCTGCCAACACATAAAAAGTGGACCAGATACTTTGAAAAATCAAAGAACATTGAATGCCACTCAGAATTGCTGAGAATTGCACAATTCTTCTTTGCTATATTATCTCACAATGCAAATGTAGAAAGAGTTTTTTCACTGATGCAAAGTCAATGGACAAAGGAAAGGAACAAATTGAGTGTTGAAACAATGAAAGGCATTCTGACTGTACAGTACAACTTCCGAGAAACACCTTGCAGTGACTTCTATGCCTTTCTAAAGAGCAATCAGCCAATACTGAAAAAGATCCGATCTACAGAAAAGTATGCATGGGCACATCAAGTCACACACACAGTGGGGGAAGAAGACTGCAGCTAAGGGAATGAAGATGTTCAGCCTTAAGCAAAGGTATTTTTTTTTTTAGATTTCTATACCATATATGTTGTATATTAGCCTGTGTGTGCCTGGCGGTGGGGGGGGGTTGTCTTTGGGAGCGTCCTCTTTTTTTAATGTTCAGATATGGCAACCCTAGTCCATTGTGCATCAACATCGTTTGACTAAGTTAACTCTTGTTAATTAAGCATGAAATACTACGCACAGACTATTATAATGTTCTTCCTGCGTTTCAATAAATGAAGTCTTTAACAACAAGGTTCGTCCAGCATTAACAAATTATGTGAGATAGAACTCTGTGTATGCATAACAGAATTTTACTGAAATGTAAGTGATAAAGCAAAGGTTTTATAGAATTTTAGTTGTGAGAAATGGCTCTTAAAACCGAGACTTTTCTTGTGTTTTTCAATTTGTATTTTAGTTTATACCATGTCTAACTATATATATATATATATATATATATATATATATATATATATATATATATATATATATATATATATATATATACTGTATATATATTAGAGTTGGCCGATTGACCCCACCTGTTCTTAACCGGCCACTATCCATAGAGTTTTAGATCAATCAACTGTCCATTTAAAGGTAGACTAAAACAGACGAGGAAATGGTCGATGTGTTGTAACAAGGACAACTATTCTTATGTTTCGTCTGAATGTTTGTGTTCATCAGAAGTTTGTCCTGCTGTTGTAGAAGATAGAATATACATTTTCTTTGGTTATTCTTAGAAAATGATTATGATGACAGACTGAGACAGTACGTCAAGTCTTCGCTGCGTAAGTCCTATTAATTTTGTATTGATCCTTTATTCTCGTCTCTTTCCTATTTTTATTGTCTCACTTATTTGTTTTTCCTGGGCTGCTTAACCTGAAACTAGTGTGTAATTTAAGTACTCTGATCCCATACGCAAATGACTGAGCTATCTCTTATTATTTTTGGAAACCTCAAAACCTCATTCATTAGGATTTATAGAGGAACCAGTAGCAGGACACATGAACACAATTAACGTGTTTATTACGTTTATATTTTTATCTAATATTTTTTAATATATATATATATATATATATATATATATATATATATATATATATATATATATATATATATATATATTTCATGTAAATCCACAATGAAAACGTGGATAAGATAAATCTTGATAAAATCACACGGGAAAATGGAAACAACGGAGAATCTTAGCTTGCCTTTATTCAAGACATCTTCAGAGGCAACTGATTACAGGTCACCCTGCATATTTGGGGTTTCCCTCTGTCCATGTAATCCAGTTGCCTCTGAAGATGTCTTGAATAAAGACGAAAGCTAAGGTGCCTGTTGTTTCTTCTTCCGTGATTTTTATCAATATATATATATATATATATATATATATATATATGCAAGCAAATCACCAGCTGCGCGTGATCCAGGTATATGTTGATAAACTGCCATGAAGACCTGACCTGACTACCGACCGTTGCGGTGCTTTTAAAGATTAGTACAAAAGAACATAAGAATGGAGGAAACTGCAGCGGGCTCTATTAGTCTCATACTGGGCAGTCCCGTTTACACCCAACCCCTATTGCTCATATAAGCATCCAACCTATGTTTGATTATTCAGCGTATTCGAGTTAATAGATGATATTTGGTAACTTGTTCCATTCATCCACTACTCTGTTTCCAAACCAGTGTTTGAGTACCTTTGTAATGTCCCCTTTGTTTAGCCCTGCCTTCCACTTATACACCTCTATTAGGTCGCCCCTCGCTCTACGTCTCTCGAGGGAGTGCAAATTAAGATGCTTTAACCTGTCTCTATACTCAAGGTTCCTAATGCCCGGGATTAGTCTTGTCATTCTCCTCTGAATTCTTTCCAAGGATTCTATATCCATTCTGTCATACTGTGACCATTACCTAATACCTGACCATTGTGGACCTGATCTCACCCTCCTCTGTATATATACACCTTGTTTTGTACTTCTCCTTAGTCTGTACTCACCCCTGAATTACACGAAAGCGCTGGGGAACTTCGTGTTTTCTTCTTTCCTTGTGGTTATCAGCATATATATATATACAAAAGCTTGTTAGGTCCACGTGTATAAAGTACCTTTCAAGCACTAATCTTACACTGTGTATCGGCAGGTTCTGGGGCGGTGGGTCTGGCCCACTTTGACAAGTGTAGCCACGACGAATGTCTGAGCGGCCTCCATATCTGCTCTCACGACGACGGCGTCCTCCACCTGCTCACCCGCATCAATGAGCTTTCTATGGGCTACACCGAGGGCCGCCTCGAGCTCTGTGTCGTCGGCGGATTCCAGGACGCCCGCGCCATTTGTGAGAAGGTCACCCTCTCCCTCTTGAGTAAGTTGCCACCCCTTATGAGTAAATCCCAGTGTTTATCTCACTGCTGGGTAACCCTTCATGTTTGTCTCCCTGTTTAAAGGAACCCCTCATGTCTTCCTGTTGACTAAGTCCCCTCGTGTTTGTGCTGACATTCCATTCTTAAACCCCGAATGATCCCGCTCCCAAGGTTCTACCAGTGTTATTCATCCAAGGCAGCCAAACACAGACGCCAATTTCGCCATAAAACTCTGGGGAGAAAACATGCCTCACTTCAAAAGTTGTTGTTGTATATATTTTGTGTCCGAAAAAAACAAAACAGGTGCTGTAGCTGTATTTATAATTCACAGACGCATTCAGCAAGTACTCCATATTGTCTATACAGTACTCTTCCCTTTGTGTCTTCATCCCTCTAGTGTTACTGGAGGTTAAACAGGTGAAGGTGAGCCTGATGGTCTGCTAAGAAATAGATCATTAAGATAAGACTTCATTTTGAGTCGACCTTAATATATATATTTTTTTACCCAGACTTTGTTTCAATCTGTAGTTTGCTTAGCCTAGGGAGATTACTTTTTTCAATTTTACTGCAGCTGTAGGTAAATTTGAATATGTCACCCGATATTAAATTTTGAGAATTTTACGTTTGCAATTAATAGTTTAGACAATTCTAAGACACTTTCCTTGCAAATAACCTAACCTGACCTCCTAACCGAGATGGCTCTGCTCCTCTCGACCCCCCACCTCCCCCGGCAGATATAAGTCATTTACAGTATTCTTGTTACCTAGTAGGTACTACACTGGCAGAGCTGTCCCGAGGGGGGGGGGGTGCGGGGCCCCTCTGCATTCTTAAATATATATATATATATATATATATATATATACACTGAGAAAAGGGAAACAACGGAGCACCTTAGCTTTCGTCTTTATTCAAGACATCTTCAGAGGCAACTGGATTACATGGACAGAGAGGCTTAAATATACAGGGTGACCTTATTAAACATGAGGTCAGGTCATAATGATGTCATCCACTAATCTCCACACCAACACACACGTACAGGAGCTTAAGAGAAAAGGGGTCGACGTGACTAGTCAGGTCAGGTCAGGTCAAAAATAAGGGACCCACTAAATAACTATCCTACATCTAGCTCCAAGGTTTTCAAAGCATTTTTAACCTTGGGCCACTGACAAATAAATTTATGTAACATAATATCAGTTTTGAACTGACCATCACTAAGGTTTATTGATTTTTAATTCCTTAATCAAACTAGCTTCAACCAGAAGTCTTTCTGTGACACAAGATTATTTGAATACTTCTAAGCTTTTTTCCCAAGCAATGGGATGATTATTATTCCTAACATGAACGAACAGGGCACTGCTTTCAGATGCTGTTCTGATATTGTACTTATGTTGTTTGATTCTGAGCTGCAACGTTTTTCCTGTCTGTCCTACATAATTACCATTACATTTGCTACATGGAATACAATAAACACTTCCATTTACATTCAAAGTTGGGCTATTTTTTATTAACATTGTGGTAATGGTTGAGTCATACTTTAAAACAACATTAATATTTCTTAATTTAAGGGACCGAACTAACGGGACAAATTCATTGCGATAGGGCAGTCAAAATATTCTTAAGTGTAGGAATTTGTCTGGTTTGAGTAGAATGAAAGGATTTTTTAGCCCTTTTAAAACAATGATCATCAACAAACACAGAAGGGTACCCGAGTTTTTGTGCAATGGAACGAATGTGTTTCAATTCTTTATCAATAAATTCAGGGTCACAAATACGCAAACATCTCAAAAACATAGCAGAAAAAACTGACATTTTGGTAGACTCCAGGTGATTCGATAAAAAATTTATGAAACAGTCTACCTGTGTGGGCTTCCTGTACACCTTAAATTTGTAGTTATGGCCATTTCTAATGATAAGCATATCAAGGAATGGAAGGGATCCATTTATTTCTCTTTCAATTTTTATTGTGATACTTGGGACAATATCATTAGGCTTGTCTAAAAATTCCAATGGGTCACTGTTTCTAGGCCAAAGACAAAGAACATCATCTACATATCTATACCATGGAGGAATAAAGTCCCCTATATTGGGTAGTAATCAGATCACCCTGTATATTTAAGCCTCTCTTTGTCCATGTAATCCAGTTGCCTCTGAAGATAAGATGTCTTGAATAAAGACGAAAGCTAAGGTGCTCCATTGTTTCCCCTTTTCCCGTGTGATTTTATCAATATATATATATATATATATATATATATATATATATATATATATATATATATATATATATATATATATATATATATATAAGAGTATATATATATATATACTGTTGTACCCTGTTTCTTAACGCCAGCTCGGACAGAACCCAGAGGGTCCCGTGTTAAGGAACTGCTGCTAAGTGAACAACAGAACATATGGATTAATTCTTAATTAGAAACTGCCCGACCCCCAAACTCCACTTTTTGGAAGGCAATATGACTTGCTGTAGTAAAATAACATCTTAATTTTTATGATGGGTACATGCAATAATTAATACTTAAGAGAAATAGAGAACATAGTCGTTGCTAATGTCCATTCAAATAATGGACTCAACTCTCCCCTCTCACACTACACGGCTCTTCTCTGAGAAATTTTGGGGAAAAAATTCACTAAATTTTAATACTAAATAATACCAAACTAAAGTTAGATAATACAATTGACATTGCTGATCTCTTTGTAGGAATATTTTGAATATAAATGCCATATATTTTGCACAAAAGATAACATATTTACTAGAGAAAACATTTTATCTAAAATTTGTATGTCTAATGCAAAATATATGATGTTTATATTCAAAATGACCACCAAATTATAAGAATTCCAGCAATGTAAATTATATTCTGGCCGGGTAATTTGTATGAATTTTATGAGCTAAAACAAATATCTTCAGTTAATAAAAAAAAAAATATTCTTCAAGACACTATCTGTCAATCAAAGTACCCCACCTTGCCTCCCCCCCTCTTCCAACCGCCGTCAGTCCCAACTCTCCGCTTCAATTCCCCCACCAATCTCCTTCAAGAGTTTTCAATGATTTAGTATTAAATGATACCTCAGATTAAAAAGATAATAATTGACATTGCTGATTCCTTGTAAGATTAGGGAATATTTTGAATATAAATGTCATATATTTTGCACAAAAGATAACATAGTTACTCTGAGAAAAATTTTTATCTAAAATTTGTATGTTTAATGCAAAATATATGATGTTTATATTCAAAATGATCACCAAATTATAAGAATTCCAGCAATGTAAATTATATTCTGACCGGGCAATTTGTATGAATTTTATGAGCTAAAACAGGCAGTCAGGCAGGGTGGCGGGTGGGGCAAATCTAAAAATAGCGTCTCGAGCCGGACACTACCACATATATGTGAAAAAAAATCCGTAAAGAGGAAAGTTCATTTCATGAAAGTAATCACAGAGTATGATAAAACGCGTTAAGTAAAAACCGCTAGGCGCGGGGTAATATATATATATATATATATATATATATATATATATGTGTGTGTGAAATAAAATTTTAAAATCAGTTTATTTTTATAGTTACATATATACACACTGTAATATACATATTGTTAATCCCCCAATCATACTGTTACTATGCCAAGTATTATGTAATTTACTATGTTATAACACCTTTCATATATTTCCCATTTGGCAATCTTCGCATGAAAAAGTCTTCTGAAAACTGTTAGAATTCACCATTTTTTGGAAACATAATTTTCACTAGATACCTTAACAGGTCCCTTTTCTACCAAAATATCAATTGTCGTAGTGTCCAGTAAATGTGGCCAGTTGGCTGGATCACATAGATCTTCATCGGCATGACCGTTAGCGTAGGTAAAACTGTCCATTTTAAAAGCCTTAGTATTTTCTCAGTACTCTCCTCTTCCTCAGCTTGAATATGGCCCACACACACCATCACCATCACAGTCGCTCAAGTCCTTTTTTGCACTAGTTTATGGTGTTTCTTAAAACACATATTTTTCTAGGGAACCTTTCATTGACATTTCGATTTCTTCTCTTTTCCTTTTCTTTTGCCTTTTCTCTGAACCCGAGATGTATTTTCTACATCTGTCTCTATCCTTGCTGGCCATGGTATCAGGGCCGGATTAACCATGAGACACTTGAGGCATTGGCCTCAGGCCCCCTGACTCTAAGGGGTCCCCAAATCCAAACATTCTCGAAGTTGAAGCATATAAAACATGAACTTCGTTCAACGATGTCCTAGCAACGTCTCAATTTTCTGTCTCTTATGAACATTGAATGTGTTATTTTGCAGAAGCTTAATATTGATGAAATCATTGATAAATTTTGGTATATTTTGTTCTTGCTATATACTGTATATATTTACCTTGAGTGTAGGGGGCCCCAAGTTGATCTGTGCCTCAGGCCCCTATATAGCTTAATCCGTCACTGCATGGTATAATAAAAAACGAGGGCTGTGAATGACAGTAAAATAATGTATATCAACAATTTCACAAAACACAAATCACGGACAACTGGAGATTCAGAGTTTCAACATCACTGACAGGTGAGTGCTGTCAACATCTTCACTCCTCTTTGACAGAGAGCACAGTAAAGAATGACATTGTTCTCTGTCTGGGTGGTAAGATGGGTTGTCTTGATCTTACCTTTGACTTCATGTCAGCAGATGCATTGCCTAACTGTGCTCATCACCAATCCTTCAGGTGGTCTCCTGAATCTGGGTGGTAAGATGAGTTCGGCCTAACCTGGTCGCTGATTCTGTTGTTGGGTAAGGTAAGGGCCGGGGGCCTGGTGGGGTCGCACTGGTTGTCTTACTCTAGGGACGGCTCTGTACACTGGGCTTGACTTACTCAGGCCATGGCATCATAGCTTTACACACTGTTACTTGACTTTCCCGTTTACACTTATGCATTCACAAGGTCGAGTTAGCACAAAAATCTCATTTAATGAGTTGATTTTGTATATTTTTATCATGATATATTTTTGTGTCACCTTTCAGATGCTATGCACAAGAGTCCACCACAGATCCATTTGGTTCTGCTGTGTACTGGGGAGATGAACACAACGCTGAGAGGCAACATCTCCTGGCCACTTGTCAAGGGCATTGGTAAGGAGTATATACTTGAGCCAGTGGCATGTTAAGTACAATACTTGTAAGTAGAATTACAGTAGGTCATCCTTACTTATATAGTTAAAGTAAGTGATTTTTTTTATTTCTGTATGGGCTGCATGTTGGTTACAGTACAGTAGCTACAGCTCTTCATGCACATTCTCTTCATTCCTTTCCCATTTGCTGTACTTATAAATGTAATATAATTTAGGATTTTATAGGACAAATATTCAGTACTGTACTTCAAATGAATGGGCTTTTATAGTCTTCTTATGATGGACAGGTCCTCCGTGAGTGAACTGTATGATGACAGGAAACATTATTCATGTAGACAATACCATTGCTGCAAGCACTTACTTACCTAGCTGAATCAAGGTTCTAAACATCTGATTTGGTGGTTGTCTTGCTTGTCGAGTTATCCGAGACAGCAGTTTAATTTTTCCAGTGAGGTTGACATGACACTTTGAAGCGATGAGGGATTTCGAATCCCAACCTACAGCCTACTCTAGGTCTTGCTGCCTACTACAGTTAAGTTCTGTACTGTACTACTGTACTGTACTACTGTACTAGGCTTTATGACAACACCTCATTTTCAGATTTATAGACCGAGACTATAATTTTTTTTTAATGTGTATTAAAGGTTATATTCTTTGTATACAGTGCAGGTATATAGCTTTTCTGAGTACTGTGTTATAGTATTTAAGAAGTTCAAATCCCCGACCTGGGCAACTTGATGGTTGAATAAGGCAGCTGCCAAATCAGAAGTTAATAAATTTGATTTCACTGGGAAAGTACAGTACTACTATACTTGGGTTAAGATTTATTTAGTTAACCAAAGAACTTCATATTTCTATTTATTTAGGGATAAAGTGCAAAAAACAAATACTATAATCTATTTCATTTCTGTTGCAAATTTTATTTTTCAAGTAATTTGGACTTTGTGATAGGACCCAGGGGTATGATTTCTTTTATATTCTGTAGTGGGAACAAAAGCTTCTGACCCTATACGTACTGTTATTGTTTGAGGCTACCAGCAGTTTATTGACTAAAGATGAGACACCTGTTGTAGAAAAGAAATTAAATACTGTAGTTTGTATCTTCAGATACATCGTAACATACTGTAGTTTATTATCAATATTTAGGATTAAGTTGAAATGCTCTTTTGGTTTGTGTCTGTGTCCAAGGGATCTTAGTTGCTTCCAGAGCTTTTTTTTTTATTACTTTTATTTTCCTCAGCATTAAATTTTAAATAATCTGTTTTCACTTGCATTATATCTCTGTGAACTTTGTTTATTGAGGCACACCCCGATAACCGACACATATAGAGACCAGGGAAAGTCAATGGTTAGTGAATCAACGGTTATCGAAGCAATTAATCCCATAAGAATGTAACAAATTCAGGTGATTAGGGACTGACCGCCCTCCCAAAATCCCAAGAAAATAAAGTGGATATATATAAAGCAAGTTGATCTCTGTGTATGATGGATTCTGATATCTCGCTAGTCATCCGAGGTTCAGTCAAGCTAGTGGAGTTAGAAGAATTTATTCGTTTATATGTGGGACTACTATCATTGGTTTTACAGTACTTAAGGAAAAATTCAAGAATCTCGTCAATTTCTGAAATTTGTTGAAAATGCCATTTGTATCTGTAGGTGTGAGCACACAAACTGGCAAGATCTTCCCTGCTACCTTCACTGACAAGGGACCCTACCTTGTCCTCCGTTCTACCAGGGTCTTCACTGGTGCACAACAGGTATGTTTCTCTAAAGTTACCCCTAGCATTGTTGATGATATAACACAGCAGCACAGAAGTAATAAGCATGTAGCACACCAGTTATGCATTCTTTATGTACACTTTTAGTGAATTTGAAGAATTTACAATGAACATGAGGTTCATTAGAGAGTATGAAGTACTTTCAGTGATAGTTGTGCACTTTATTAAGTACAGATTAAAAAAAAGTCAAATAATATGGAATATATTGTATAGTTCACTGGATGTACTGTACATTACTGTACGTATACAGGTACAGTCGGAGTCAAAAGTCTTGAACGCGACGGTATTTGGCAAGTACCCAAAGGTCTTAGGTATTAAGGCGAGTTTTATCCCATTTTGTGGTTCAGACATAATATGTGATGACAAGTAGTGTTATTAGTATATCCCAATCATATATGTATAACTCAGAAGTAGATGCCAGATATTACTAAGTGTTCAAGACTTTTGACCCCGGCTGTACCTATTATGGAGATGGAGTCCATACAATGATTAAATAATGAATCTGGCTTGTATGCTGTACATAATTAATAATATCAGCACAGTTTCTTGAAGATGATGTTTTGGAATAATATCTCTGTTAGCTGGAACTCTCCAATACCTGGAATTTAATTTGCTCCTCATTTTTCCCCCAAATTTCTCTCAATTCCTGATTTGGGAAAGATTTTCAGGGTTTGAAAGTTAGGCGCATTTTCTAAAAAATTCCAAGAAAAGTTCCGGAAACACACTCCAAATGTTTTTTTTTCCAGTTTGGGAACAAATTCCGAGGTTGAAAATCAGGCACATTTTCTGAAAATTTTTATGAAAAAATCCAGAAACTATCTCAAATTTTTTTTATCCGGGTTCTAGGAGCAAATTCTGAGGATGAAATACAGTAATGTGCATTTTCCAGAACCTTCTAACAAACTTTTCCCGGTGAATGTACATGCAAAAATCCAGGGGATGAGTGATTTTTCTGGGTTTGAGAGAGTCTTCTCCTTAACTGGTAATCTCTCGTCCCTGGAAGTGCTCTACAACAATTGTTCCGGTTAATGGGCATATCACTTATAAAACTCGGATGTAAAGTAACTCTGAATAACTTTTAATTGTCTACCAATTTCCATCTCTTCTCCACAGTTTTATGTGGAGAATAGAACCACAAGCCATATATATTCAGGGGAATGCAGTATCACAGTTAGGTAATACAGTAATACCTATCCCTGTTAGCCGGTACAATTGGTTTGAAAGATATCTGTGTATTAAGACAAATTCTCTTATCCCCGGAAAAAAAATTACTCATTGACCAAATTTTTGCAGACGTTGGTGAATGTTTCTGTGTCTTAACTACACACCAGGCATGGGGCACTGTTTCTATGGTGGCTTAAGTGCAGTCAGACAGACAAAGTTGCATTTATTTATGTAAACACTACAGTGTACGTACAATATATTGTAAAGAAACAAAATATGCTACCATATCCAGCCATCTCGCTGTTTACAACGTAGTTAAATTCTTGAGAATGGCCTGGGTAAATAAAAAACGTGTACCTTAAATCAAACTTAATTACCGGTATCCCATAAGAAATATAGGAAATGGCAGGGGTTAGAAGAAACACTCCCTAAAAACTTTAATTTGTTTATCTATTTCCTTTAATATATTTTATCTGCAATAATAATATAAACAAACAATAATAATACAAAGCTAGTGTCAATTAAAAAAAAAGTGCAAATTAATTCCATGTAAATTGAGAGGTGACTGTACACTACAGTATACTTTGCTCACCAGGAAGGATTGTACATACAGCATGCTGTATACTGTACATACACCCCTACACTAGGCATATACTATCCACTTTCACACTTAGTACATACTGTACTTTCACACGCACCGAATGTACAGTACATGTACAGTACAGTACGTATATTCATAACTGTAATAAGTTTTTATGTCTTAACACTGCTTTATCCATTTAACAGTATTATTGTGTGTTTGTATCCTGGTACAGTAATGTACAGTACAGTAGCTAAAAAAAGTATCTGTGCATACATTGTGTGAAACTATATGATACCACGGACGATAGGTTGGGGTAGGCATGTTGTCTCCTTATACTAAGTGAAAGTAATCACTTAACTGTTTATTTTATTCCTATATGCCAACTCACCCCCTGTGTTGGATACTAAATGGCGGTGGATGAAGACACGCATACCAACCCTCCCGGGACATCACGAGTTGTACGTACAATTTCGGAAGTCATCGGACCCACCCTCTCAGATACTTAACTTTTTTTAGCTACTGTGCATGCTGTTCCTTGTATTTTGGATTTTCTTCAAATTTCATACAAAAGTACCTACTAATTTACAAGCTGATTAAGTATTTGGGTTCAGAATTAAAAAATTGAGTAATAATTAAATAGTATACTGTAATGTATTTAGAATATTTAAAAAGTCAATTTTGGTGTGCCCATAAGTTTTAAATCACCTTTATATACTTTTCATAAAAATATAGGCTATCTTTACTGTATAAACATGTTAGTTTCAAATTCCTATAAAAATGTTGTTTGATGCAAAAAATATGCATTTCGGTACTTGGGGTCATACCATGGATTTTGTTAAAATCTCATACAAAGGTACAGTATTCTTTTGCATGTTGATGAAGGATCTGAGTTCATAATTTATATTTTTGAGTAATTAGTGTTAATTAATGACTTACAAAAAACTTTAGAATATTTAAAACGTCAATTACGCTATGCTTGTAAGTTTTAGATCCCCCTTATATACATTTTCTCAAGAATATAGGTTAACTTTTTCACATAAGCACGAAAGTTTTCACTTTCCGAAAACACCTGACTTAATACCTTCTGTTTCAACAGAGGTCATGACGTAGATATTGTCATAGGCATACCAAGGGAGGGGATTGCCCCCCCCCCCTCATTGAGCGAATAAATTATTCCAATTAAACCATTTTTAGCATTAAGAAGAGAAAAATAATAGTATTACTAGGTAATTGAGCTGTAAGCTCATCATGAACGTGCAGGAAAATATTAATTATCTCGTACAGTATATGAACAATGCTGTACAGTACAGTAGCTAATAATAAGGTTCTGACAGGGTGGGTCTGATGACTTCCGAAATTATACGTACAACTCGTGATGTCTCGGGAGGGTTGGTATGTGTGTCTTTACCCCACCGCCATTCAGTATCCAACACTGGGTGAGTTGGTATATAGGAATAAAATAAACAGTTAAGTGATTACTATCACATAGCATATAAGGAGACAACACGCATATCCCAGTACTGTACCTATTGTCCTTGGTCTCGTATTGTTTCACAAAGAGTATGCACCAATACTTTCTTTAGCTACTGTACCTCGGTACTGCATGTTTTGGCAAACCTGGGTTGAGAACCAGTGGTCTAAGCAGTTGTTTCATTTGAACACAATCTTTTGGAAAATTTTTGATAGGGAAAAACAGTTTAAAACAAGTCTCATTTTATAATTCCAGGGCACAAAGATGGTCGTCAAGTCGGAAGATATCTTGTGAAATTTAAGATTTTATTTAATACCCGTACAGTGAAACCTCGGTAAATCGGACTTCAATATATCGGAATTCGCTTTTTTTCAGACTCTTGAGATGCTCTGGTCACCAGAAATACAAAAAAAAAAAAGTTTTAAGAAATGGGGAAGATTAATAAAAATATACAAAATGAACAACACCTGCACTGTACTGTACAGTGGTCTAATCAAATTTGCAATAGGTCTACTGAGAACTAAGACACTTGAGTATGTATTGGGGCTGATAAGTGTTGCTGCATTTGTCAGGTTTATTTATTTATTGATTCAGTATTATATTCGCTTATGATTGGTCTCTTATGGTTTATGGTTCATCATGATTAATAAAACATTTTAAGTAATAAAGAAAAAATACAATATAGGGGTACTGTATGTAATTTGCAATAAGACTCGAAAATAAAAGGATAAGCTGTATCAGAAGGTTGTTTACTGAAGATGCGTCCGTGTGAGAGCTTTCAGCAGACCAGCTTACAACAGGGGTCACTATAACACACTGTATAGTATCTGATATGAAGATACCTTCCTAAAAATGCTACTTACTACCTTTGAGTGTTATATGATGGCTCAATTTGGCTACTTGTACACTTTGATAAATGATTAATGAATAAACCAGTGTTGATGACAGATGTTGTGGTAAACCTATCAGCTGTTAAGTGTGGGATTCTTTTTTCAAGAAAGCAGATTCTTATAGGATAATATTTTATCAACCTGGCATCAAATGATCCTAAATTATATGAGAATTGTTGTGGAATTGCATAAAGAAGTGTTAAAGGAACCTTTGGGGGGAAGGGGGACAACCCACCCATGCTACCTCTGTCAGCTGCTCCCGGATAAACATTCATCTTCCACAGACAATATACTCCTACACTTATTTGTCCTTATTTTTATCTTTATAGTACAGTACTGTACATATACAGTTTTCTCTTTATTCATAAGACATATTCTGTGATTACTTATAACACTTTACAGTAAATGACAATCATCTCAGTGACAACGGTTTTTGACACATATATCTGATTTTCAACCCAGAGAGTTCTGTTTCATATTTTTTTATTGTTGATTGATGTAATATTCTTTTAATATCCTTGTTATACACGTAAAAGCCTTAGTTGTTGAAGTGCAGTAATAACATAACATCAACTGATTTTCTTTAAACAGTTCAAATAAGCAGGGTTATCTCCCCCCCCCCCCACATATTTGCATTTTTCAGATTGGGGTCTGCCCCAATTAGTACTATTTATCGAGGTTCTACTGTACTCTCATTTATGAGCATATAAGTCTTAACATCTGTATTCTTCACTAATTTAATAGTACAGGTATTTGACTAATATAAATTTTCCTTCTGCCAGATGGTTGACATATATGACTGTGCTTTGGGATTATTACGGATTGGACCTTTTAACTATGAGCCTCATGCTGGTGTGGAGCTACTCTTGCAACAGACAGATGATGTGATACTCCAGTGTCTCTCTACAACCCCAGAAGTTGAGGGACCAAGCTGGGTCAAGATGGTATGTTTCGTAGCACCAATATATGTGAAATCTGTACATCAAGATAATGCTTATTTTCTTTCTCTCTTTATCTTGCAAATCTTTTTAATATTTATAGCAGGTAATGTTGGTAAAATCTTATCAAACATTTAAATTGCTGACAGTACAGTATCTCACTTCCTTTAGGACATGGAAAGGAAGTGAAGACAGAAGGGAAAACACTAATAATAAAGATATGTAAAATAAGTTTTTGAAGCATAATTTACAGTTAAGAGAACATGTGACCAGAGAGAGAACTAGCATCCTTAAATCCTTCCTCAATAATGACTTCCTTGACAACATTAAACTCCTATTCTACAATATATTATTACAGATTCAGTATGTGAAATCTCAGGTTGTAGTTATCTAAGAATTATTTTATAAATTTGGGTTAATTTTCAGGTACGAGAAGTTCTAAAACACATCAAAGAGCATCCTTTCCCGGCTGTGACAATATTCCCAGACAACCGACCTCACTATTTCCGACGAGATAACTTGGGGGCTTGGACACCTGCTGAGCTCCCCAACAACAATGATTCCACTCCTGATGCTAATGTTCAGGCAGCTGTTCAAGCTGTTGCTGGAGCTGCAGTTGCAGCTACAGGAGCCTGGACACAAGCAGGTGGTGTCACAACAACATCAGCACCTCCCACCTCAGGTGCTCTTTCTCCAGCCCCCTGGGGTACTTCTGTACCTCCCAGGTCAGTTGTGCACATAATTACTGTAACTCTACTAAGATAATGTATTGTGTTTACTGTGGATATATTGCTATAGGTTACAGTAAAACCCTGTCTACTGGTCTGGGAAACCTAGAAAAGGCAGGGAATTTTATAAATAAACCTGTAATTTTATGTAAATTCAGTTCAGCTTCAAAATATTGTTATTTTGACAGCAATCTTCCCATAAATTAATGCTGTGTGCTGTATAATAGATAAATAATTAAACTTTTAGGAACAAAGTCCAGTAAATAGTCCACTCCAATAACTGAATTGCTTGTGTGCCTCTCATATTTCATGTTAGTGATCAAATAACCAAATATTACAGGTTATACCTACTAATTCTGCAATGAGTATTGTCAGAGATGAATTGTTCTCATAATTAAGTAACTTTATTTAAGTGGATTAATCCACATACAGTATTAATCATGAATCATATGGGTGGATCAGCAGTGTGATTTTTTTTTGCCGGATTTCTACCTTTTTTGGAATGTCCAGGTCAACCCACGTGAATCTCACAAATCCAAGGAGAAAAATATGGAGGGGGGGGGGGGTCAGGGTCTTTTCCGATGTTTATCACAAGGCTTGGGGTGAGTCGCGAACGGGTCTTCAATTTCTTGATTAATATCATTAATGTCATCTTTAATTTCCCAATAGTATATACAGGTGCTCCTCTACTTAAGAACATTCAACTTACAAACTTTCAGAGATACAAACATCATCACTGAGGGGGAGGGGTTACCTGCCAGAACAGGTGTTTAATGTGGATGAGACTGGATTATTTGGAAGAAAATTCCAGATAGAACAAACATTACCTAAGAGGAGAAGAGTGAGCCAGGTTTTAAGACTGTATTAAAGGGTATAGCTGTACTAAATATCCATAATTTTTCATTTTTTTACAATATGTTTGGTATCTACAAGAGTAAAGTTGGACTTACAAACAAGCCTCATGAACGTAGCTCGTTTGTAAGTAGAGGAGCACCTGTATTTCAATGGGATATTGGATAATTGTTCCAACTCGCAGAATTCCCTTTAATTTAATTAAAAAGTACATACAAAGTACTGTTTACGGGTAATAGAATTAACAAAACATTAAATATAAATAAAATACAGTACTGTACAGTATACTGTACAATATTAAATAAAAAACAATAAAATACTTTGAGGTGTGTATGTAGAATGTTGCTGGTTGAGTTGAAAGGTGAAGGAAGAAGATGAAGGGAATTGGAAGTGGGGGTGGAGGAGGAGGAGAAGGGGGGAAGAGAAGCATTTTAATGCTTCTTGGAAGGCGAACCACCTTCCATAAAAATGTCAGAAACCTCTTTGGGCCTCCAAAGTGTTGGCAAGATCAGGGTCATGATCAGGAGCCTTTAAAGGAAGTTTATTGGTGGTGAGGTAATTCTTCGCAGAAGGGTAAAACACCTCAGCTTCCCATTTATTAAAGAGCTGCCTAGTCACCCATAACTTGCAGTTCGACTTCCAATAAACTCCAAGTTGTCCTCTTATTACATTTTGTTGTTTGAACACCCTGGGATTCTCAGAGTGGTATACGAGCATAGGCTTAAGTCTGAAATCCCCTGAAGCATTGGCACCAAGCAATAGAATGAGATGGTCCTTCATTGGTTTATGCCGTGGTAAAGCAGCTTCGTCTCTGGTGTTGAATGTCCTTTTGGGCATTTTCTTCCGGAACAGCTCAGTTTCATCTACTGTACATAGAAAACTTGCTGTGGAAGATAATCTTCCTTCATCAGTTTCTTGAATTCTGCTACTAATTTTTCAGCGCCTTCTTTATCTGCACTTGCAGCTTCACCATGCCAAACAACATTATAAATGGCAGTTCTTTTCTTAAACTTATTGAACCAGCCCTTGCTGGCTTTAAAGTCTTCAAACACAGTTTCAGAAGAACTAGGTTGATCTTCCTTCAAATGTTCATAAATTTCCCTGGCTCTTCCACAAATGAATTTAGTAGAAATGGAATTGCCTTTCATTTTGTTTTGCTTTAACCCAAATAAGAAGTAACCTCTCCATTTCTGCAATCAGCCATCTGCCTTTAAACACTCTGGTAGATATATCTCACTTTCACTGATTTAAATTTGTCTTTCTGTGCAATAATTGTAGACACAGTCGATGACGACATGCTATATTCTTTACAGAGTGCATTGGTACTAATGCCTTCTTCGTATTTCTTCATAATTTCTTGTTTCACTTGAATTGAAATCGCCTTCCGAGATTTTTCAGACCCATGCTTGATAATTTCTCCAATAAAATTTTAAGTTCACAACAATTTATTTAACTAATTCCAGATTTTTTTGTTTAAACCAACACTTCACTGTATATTATCAATATGTTAACTTAATTTCAGAATGATCAATAATTTTAATGTAAAAATGTTTACTCCACTGGAAACAAAGCTAAACAAAGAGCCGATTATTGGCGGATGAGTCGATCAGCTGATACACACACTAAAACGTGTTTCTCGTAAGGCTGTCCTTACAGGAGGTAACTTGTTAACTGAAATCTCGTAAATTGAACCGCTTGTTAATGGAGAGTCCACTGTAATAATAATAATAATAATAATAATAATAATAATAATTAACGGTTTATTGAAAAAAAAATTCTGCAGCCCGAAGGCTGAAAATATACATTGGACATAAATGACTTATTACATACATTGGTGGTTTAACAAAAGCCTTCATTAGAGAAAGGTAAAGGAACATACAGTGAACATACAGATTAATGTAGGTGTTGAACAGCAAACTCGTAGTGTAGTAACTCCCTCCCAGATGGTGTTAGGAGGAACTCACGTGGTGTAGTAGTTCCCTCAGATGGTGTTATGAGGGACCTGGTGTGGTGTAGTAATTCCCTCGCAGATGGTGTTGTGAGGGGCCTCACGTGGTGTAGTAATTCCCTCACAGATGGTGTTATGAGGGACCTCACGTGGTGTAGTAATTACCCCACAGGTGGTGTTATGAGGGACCTCACGTGGTGAAGTAATTACCTCACAGATGGTGTTATGAGGGGCCTCACGTGGTGTAGTAACTCCCTCACAGATGGTGTTATGAGGGGCATCACGTGGTGTAGTAATTCCCTCACAGATGGTGTTATGAGGGACTTGACGTGGTGTAGTAATTCCCTCACAGATGGTGTTATATGAGTGAGGTTTGGTCTTAGGCCTTCCTATCGTAGACGGATTAGCACATCGTGTGTGTGTGTGCGTGTGCATGTGTGCGTAAAGCTTCCAATAATGACGGTTCTACTAACGCCGATTCATATTTAAGACCCTTGTTAATTTAGGACCTAATTCAATTTGTGCCATTATTTTCTTCGTATTTACGACGAAATTAGAAAAAAAAATTACATTTTCATATATATAATAACTAAATCCCGATATGTATTATACAAAAAAAAACTTGCACACAGAGGCTGCTGGGCTTGTGAGTGGTGGATATGACTCATTTACGAACCTTTCTCAAGAAACTTGCAAGAGGGGTGTGGTTATCTACGCTAGGCAAGACCTTAGAGCCAGCCAGGCGAGGGTACAGGGAGAGGATGTTTTTGAAGAGTCCAAGTGGTGTAAAATTAAATTAAAGGGAGGGGACTTACTTATCGTCGGGTGTATCTACAGATCCCCAAACTGTGGCCCACTAAATCAAAGGAACTTAAGAACCTTAATAAACAACGTGGCGATGCTCAACCCTAGCCACCTCCTTATTATAGGGGACTTTAACTATGGAGACATCGACTGGAGAAACGAGTCCACCCCGAATGACTTGAATAACCCTGCTACTCTTTTTGTAGAAACTCTGAGAGATAATTTTCTGTTCCAACATGTTAGAGACCCGACACATTACAGAGGGGAGCAAACACCCAAGCCACTTGACCTCATCATAACAAACGAGGAGGGTATGGTGACCAAACTGGAACACCTTGCCCCAGTTGGCACCAGTCACCATATAGTGTTGTCATTCAGATTTAACTGTTACCTAGTTCAGGATAAGGTCAGGCCAAGGTGCAAATATTACAAGGGAAATTGCAATGGGATGAGGGAAGAGATGAGGGGTATCAACTGGCCTGACTTATTAAGGTACAAGTACGCAGACATTACGCTGAATATCATAACTAGTAAAATGACCCATTTGATCGGTAAATATATACCCAAGACCAAACCCAGTGCTTCTAGGAATACAAGGGGATCCCTACACATGAACCACGCGGCGGTCGACAAAATTAAGAAGAAAACCCAGAAATTCAAGACGTGGGTTGGGTCAAACGATGAGCAAGACAGGAGGATGTATGCGAGAGCCAGAAACCAAACAAAGATAGAGTGTAGGAGGGCTGGTTGCAAGTGAGGTCAAGTCAAACCCAAAGGCGTTTTATCGCTATGCAAAGTCGAAATTGAAAACGCGAGTAGGAGTATCAGACCTGAGGCTGGTGGATGGTAGTTACGCAGGTTCTGACCAGGATAAAGCTGAGGCATTGAACAGCTTCTTTTCCTCGGTGTTCACAAGAGAGGATGCAACTAACCTTCCTGCGTTTGAGGACAGACGGTTCGACACAGCACTGACCCACATTGTGTTCACAGAAGAGGGTATTAGAAATAAACTGTCCAGGCTAAAGGTCCATAAGAGTCTCGGACCTGACATGGTGCATCCCAGAGTGCTGAGAGTTGTACAACGAGCTTGCAGAGCCCCGGAAGATCTTGTTTTGTAAATGCCTGGATGAACAAATGGTCCTCAGTGAATGGAAAGTGGCTTCTGTGAGTCCTATCTTCAAGAAGGGTGATCGTCACTCCACGAACAACTACGGTATAGACCGGTGAGCCTGACCAGCATATTATGTAAAGTACTTGAGAGTATTATCAGAGATGCCGCAATGGAACATCTAATACGAAACAACCTTGTAAAAGATTGCCAACACGGTTTTATGCCGGGGCGCTCCTGCTTAACACAATTACTCAAGGTATTGGATATTTGGACCCATATTTTGGAACAGGGTGGTAACATCAACAATATTTACCTAGATTTTGCCAAGGCTTTCGACAGTGTACCCCACGAAAGGCTGAAAATCAAACTGGAAGGGTACGGAATTCGGGGAAATGTCCTAGCGTGGATAGAAGACTCTCTACATGACCGCAAGCAGTGTGTGGTGATTAATGGCACGAAATCGTCATCTGTACCTGTCACAAGTGGGGTACCACAGGGCAGTGTATTGGTCCCGCTGTTGTTTGTTTGTTTCATAAATGACATGCCTGACGTTGTACACTCCTCCATACAAATGTTTGCCGATGACGCCAAGTTATTTCGGGAAATTAAGAAGCAAGCGGACTGTGAAGAACTGAAGAAGGACCTCTGTGGGCTCCAGGAATGGTCAAAGAAATGGCTGCTGAGAATCAATGTCACGAAGTGTAAGAGGATGCACCTGGGGTATACCAACGGTAAGGAGGCGTATCATATGTCCCAACGGGATGATGAAACTGCACAAGATGAGACTGTGTGTGAGAAGGACCTCGGTGTGTATGTTAACAATGAGCTGAAGTTCTCGGGCCATTGCGAGAAGAAGGTAAATCAGGCAAATAAATTATTGGGTCTTATAAGAAGGTCGTCCAGATACCTAGACGGTTCGTCCCTCGTAACTATCTTCAGGAGTGAAGTGCTTCCCCATCTGGAGTACTGTCACCCCATCTGGTCCCCGAGATATGCTAGGGACTGTCAGTTGGTTGAAAATGTTCAAAGGAGGGCCACCAGACTGGTGCCTGCACTTTGCCACCTCAGCTACCCTGAGAGATTGGAGCGCCTGAACTTGCCTAGCTTATACTACAGACGGGCATGGGGGGACCTAGTTGAGGTGTATAAGCATCTCAGGGGGCACTACTCAGTTGAGTGTCCTTACTTGGAGCTGGCGGACGCTCGCCCCCACAAGGGGTCACGGCTCAAGATTGAAGAAGCCGCAAGTCCAGAAAACCGTGAGGGCAAACGTTTTTGGAGTGAGGGTTGTAAACTCTTGGAACAATCTACCAGAGAGTGTTGTGACTGCACTGAATGTGAACTCTTTCAAGACAAGACTTGACCAACACCGGAGCGGGTTCAGGTACATTCAGGAGCCGGTGCATGCCCAGTATTTGCCAACAGTGCATGACAGAGACGTGACCGATCGCCTGGGAGGCTAGCGAGCCGATCTTTTGGTGAAGAAGATAAATGAAAAGGAAAAGTAATCAGAGACGTGACTGATAGCCCAAGCGGCTAACAGGACGATCAGTGGCGGAGAGGATAAAATCACTAGTATAAACAGTTACAGCTGGCGGGCCTTTTGTTTTCAGGCATCTGAACAAGAAAAGAAAAAAATTTTCATGGGTTTCTTACGGCATTTTTGTGTCCCTATTCAACATGAGCAAGAGAGTAAGTGATGGTAGTGCTGTTTCAAAAGCTAATAGAAAGTGTATAAGCTTAGCTGAGAAATTAGATGTGTTTAAACGATATGAAAAAGGTGAGAGGTCTGTGGTTATTATATGGAGCAAACAATGAACATATTTTCTGAAGTGGATCCATTAACAGAACAAAGCATTAAAATTAACGGGCATGAAAAATGCAAATGACCTCTACATAAATATGTAAAATTAGAAAAGAAAGAAGCTGTGCAAGGTTTTTTCGACAGCATTATTATTTGAAGGCCTAAACCATCAATTTCAGCTACACCATCAAATTCAGCATCATAAGTAGCTTCAACAACAACTTCAGGTTCAGTAACAGTTTCAGCAACAGCTTTATAGAAAGCTACAGCTTCAGCCACAGTAGAACCTACAGCTTCAGCCAAAGTTGAACCTGATGACTTCGTTATCTCAATAAAAACTCACTCAAAATCATTGGCTGTCCTTATGTTTTAGACTTTACCACTATTGGTGAAGATAATTTTTGTTTTACATTCATAAGTATTATTTAAAACATATATGAACAGTAAATAAGTGTTGCTTTCATATTCATATGTAGAGAAATGACGATAAGTTTTCACAAGTACGCATTTAATGAGTTGGCGTTCCCGATCGTCTCGCTTTATTTCCTTACCATTAGTGGTTAGCTACTTCTAGTGTTCCATTTATTAACATTAAATAACATTACTTAAAACATACATACAGGTATTGAATTTTTTTTTACATTAAGTTCACTACAGCTACAACCAG
This sequence comes from Homarus americanus, assembly GCF_018991925.1. NCBI lineage: Eukaryota > Metazoa > Arthropoda > Malacostraca > Decapoda > Nephropidae > Homarus > Homarus americanus. The sequence goes on along the minus strand of NW_024716501.1, from coordinate 32,506 downwards.
CGTCTTATTTTCTTCAGTTTCTTATGTAGAACCATCCTCACACTTAAAAACAATGTCGTCTCATATCCTCTTGTGTGTTTTAATATTCTACGTATTATTAATGAATTGCATTGTTCATTTCACATATATAAACATTAATTCAATCAAATACATATTCAGTAATAAACAATAATGAATCTTTTGTACATATTCTTAATAAGATAAATGACGCTATGGTTTCCTTACATGCGCACATATTGGCCTTTGTTGGTGTTCCCAATCCATCTCACTTTAATTTCTTTGCCATTAGTGGTTCGCTACTTCTATTGTTCCATTTATTAACATTAAGTGACATTACTTGAAACATATATATTCATTTTCTTTACAATAATTTTACTACAGCTACAACCAGGGTCTTATTTCTTCATTTCCTCATGTAAAACCATCGTCCTAGTTTCCTGGCTGTGAACACTAACGAAAGCAATGGCGTCCCACCTCCTCTTGTGTGACCATATTGTTATTCATTTATATTGTATAAGGTGCATTCATAAACATTATTTAAAGAATATAGTTTGCATTTTTCATTAATTGTATTGTTTTGGGGGAAAAGAGGGTAAAAAGGCACACAAAAGATATGAAAAGGTCACACTTGGGAACGCATCTTATAACAGTATTATTGCTTTATTTTAATTATGTGAATGGTAATAAATGATTCACGATACGACGATTCACCTTACACTGCACAATATATGTGCGTGTGTGTGTGTGTGTGTGTGTGTGTGTGTGTGTGTGTGTGTGTGTGTGTGTGTGTGTGTGTGTGTGCATGCGTGCGTGCGTGTGTGCTAAACGGTTTATTAATAGAGTTGCAGCAGGTGGCTGAAAATATACAAACTTACATGTGATTTAGACATAATGATATGCGTTCAATACATTTACAGGGCTGCACAGTACATAAATCAGGAGTTGTTTATTGTTTTAACAATAGATGGGGGTAATGGCAACTGGCCTGAGGTCGTTAGGGGACTGTGGAGTGGTGACCTTGGGGATGGGGGTGACAAATGCGGTTTTCCATTCATTAGGGCATGTGCTTTGTCTGAGGGATGCATTAATAATAGAACAGAGGGGGGTGGCAAGTTCGACTGCAAAATCCTTGTATATTTTGATTGGGAGGTCAATTGGGGTCGTGGAGCGTTTGGATTTAAATTTCAGGAGTTTGTTGGCAATTTCTTATGGTTGAACACTGGGAGGGGGGGAGGGGGAAGGTAAGTAAGCCGGGAGGAGAATGAGGTCAAGACTGGGTAAGGTATGACATATGGTAGCAAAATGGTTATTAATTATCTCAGCTGCCTCCTCACTAGGTAAATGTGAGATGAAAGGAAGTGTGGGAGACTGACGGTTGAGACCACAGAGATCTTTTACCTTGGAGTACCACTGACCGATGCCGACTTCCTTGAGGCTGTGCACTTTCCTGGGATAATAAGTCTCCTTGGCCGACTTGATTTCCCTGATGACTTGGTTATGTAGACTTTTGTACAGGCGGTTGTTGGTGTAGTATGCCTTGTTGCGCTGCTCAATAAATCTTTTTATGCGGGGCGTAATCCACGGGACATCATCGGGGTGGGTCCTCAGTGTTTTGGCTGGAAAGAAGTGGTGGTAGGCTTTGGTGATAGTGTCCAGGTAATTATCCCACTTGTTCTGCACATCGTCTACCGTGATCACTTCAGTCCAGGGATACCGGGTTATCCATTGTCCAAAACGCTGCATAGCAGAGTCGGGGGTGGGTCGGTAAGTTCTGGTGGTAACTGGCGGTGGTGAGTAGGTGGGGGTAGGTGACCACAGTAGGGACAGGTGGGGGCTACGTCCCACGGGAGGCAGCGGCTGGGGGGGAAGGTAGTGGTTACCGAGATCAGTCATAATGAGGTCAAGGGTGGCATTGCCACGTGTGGGAAAGTCTACTATTTGTGTAAGGTGGAGGTGTTGGGTGATGTCACTGATGTCTAACTCATTGAAGTCACTGCATATCACTAGTTTAGCACATGGAAATCTGGCTCTCAGGGAGTCAGCAGTGTCTATAATACGAGTAATCAGTACATTGGCGGTTGGTGCACGGGGGGATGATAGCAAACACAGACAATGAGGGAGGCAAGCTGGCGGGGGTGGGAGGTGGGAGTGACCTGAACCCACAAGGCTTCTACATCATCAGGTACATTAACACCTAGGGGTGATGGTTTGAGGTCACTGCGACAGTACAGAACTACACCCCTGAAGGTTCCAAGTGTTCCCTGAAGAATGCAGTGATGGGTAGGGAAACACCGGGTAACATTGAAGTCCATTTATTCGGATTGGAGAAATACAAGTGGTGACTAGCATGTGCCATGCACGGCTCACACCGTCAGACTGAGACTGCCTTGCCATATGGCAGCCTCGGGGCAATGTTGCCACATAACACGTGCAGTGTTGCCACGTAATTATATACATAGATGCTACTCGGCACAGTAGCTTATATACAAGGTTGCTACTCGGCACAGTAGCATAGATACATAACCTACAACCCCCACCTCTCCTATCCTTTCTAAGGAGGTGAAATAACTCATAGTTTTCTATGGCGCAGATCTCGGGAACAATTTGCCATGCTTCGGTAATCGCCACAATGCCTGCACCAACTGACTTCACTGTGACACTGACCTCCTCCACCTTGTTGCATAAAGATGTGACATTGGACAGCAGTAGGGATGGTAGGCTGTACCATAGTCGCGGCACTTCATAGCGAGTACACTGTCTTTCAAGTACTGGCTTGACTTTCCTATGCTTGCTCGGTGTGATGATAGGGATTCGTCTGGGAATGCGGCGATCCCATCTGCAGCCTCGGTTGTGGAAGATTACCAGCGCATTTAGTAGAGTGATGGTGTGGGGTGGAGGATAGCCAGCACCGGACTTCAGCCGAAACAGGTCGGTGCGACGATATCGTGGCACTGGAACACACATATTCACAAGTCTGGCACTGACAGTCACTGATACCTTGAAAATACGCACTCTACCGGTAAAATTACTGAACTGCCTTAAGTAACTACAGGTCGACGTGATGACCTTGGCTGCTACTGAGCGCCAGGAGACATGTCCTCACTCGGTGAGGTCACAAAAGTAAGTGTGTGTGTGTGTGTGTGTGTGTGCGTGCGTGTGTGTGCGTGCGTGCACGCGCGCGCTGATAACCGACGCGCATGTACGAGTACAGTGAGTGATTTTTTCCGGGAGTGAGAAAATTCATCTCCATACCCAGAAATCTCTCAATGTAGACAGTGCTTTATTTTGTTGGAACAATAAGTCATGGTAAAATCAGGATAGTAGCACATCTGAAGTTGGGTTGATTAACGATAAGGCAATTATGTCACAGACAGAGTGGCAGACGGGAAGCCAGTCATAGGGCAGTCTAGCTAGGTGGTAATGTGCAGATTTCTTTTCTCTTGGACTTGCTTATGTTGACTGATCTCTGCCTGCCAAGTGCACTTCTCACTACACTGAGGTGCAGATAGCATAGCCAGGTTACACATTTGGGTAACTGTTTATCCACTTGGATGATCTGCATGGGACTACTCTGTGGCCTACAGAGTAAAACATACCTCTACTGTCTTAAGGAAATGCAAACTCTGAAAGTACTTATGCTATAATTATACAGTACTGTACATGTGTTCATTCATATACACTACCATGTTTGTGTTGCAGGTATGGATCTCTTCACTTGGACTGCCGCTTGAAGACCCACTTGGCTGTACCACCAGTTGTAAACCCAGGACAGCATTATGATGATCCTCTACTTAATCCTGTTAAGGATCGTTTCATGCCAGCCTGGCAGGCCTCACAATTGTGACCATCCACTCTTAATCTTCAAGACCCCTTCCTTCTGCCAGAGGGCATGGGGGCAAGCTGAATACCTGGCTGGGTGACGTGGCTCTGCGGCGGAGCACCGTTGCCACATTCCTGCACCAGCCGCCAGAATTCATCGTGCCAAACTGCAGACCACCACCGCCAATTACGTATCACCTACATACTAACTCTCACACTTGTTTCATTTAATTTTTTGACATTCACAGAGATTTGTGGTTAATGCTAGGGAGGATTATTATTGATTAGTTAACATTATGTGAATTGCACCAGAAGCTTATCACTCCTAATTTGATTTGCCCTTTGTTGGTGCATAATAAAACACATCAGGAAATTTAATTGCACTGTCGTTACATAATTTAATAAGAATCCTAGACAGTTAATTAGCTCAGAGATTATTGTGCATTGCATGCTGTTAAACTGTTATGGACATGTGTGGGTGTGACTAAGTGTAGGTTGAGTGTGTTGGAGAGCAGGTGGAGGTCTTGCTGCAGCGTTGACTCGGGCTCTGGCCATTATTGCTAAGTGTCTCTCTCCTCCCTGGTGCAATATTTATCCCGGGTCGGGGTATTCATCAGTAACTCTGTAATAGTTTTGTAGTGACACTGTGTTTATGCTTAGGAATAATAACTAAATAGATCAGAGGTAGGAAAGAAAGATTACTTTTTTTTTTTTTTAGAAATCAAAATTTTTTTGAAAAGAAATACCACCATATGAAAGCAAATATCTAATATATTCCTCAACAGTGGTTGACAAATTAATAAAGCACAGGATTATTTACAGAGTGTTTTCTCCACAGAATGTAGAAATTCATTCTCATCATTCGTTTTGGTAAAATAATTGAAATATTTTCATTATTATTCCCCCCAAAATTTTTCTTTTAAAAGTGAAAGGAATTAAGAGTTATAAAATGCATTGCTACTTGATTATTTCCATTATTTAACTAATGCAGAAGTACAAATGCTAATATTTCAGTTATTTTACTGTGACTTTGACATTCATGATAGGGTCAGCATCTCATAATTATGTTCAGTTTATGCCTTTTAATAAGGGTAGTTGTTTTGTTTGTGCATAAATATTCCCTTTAGAATATTGTATATGAATCTGTTTAGTGCACATTGTTTACCCTTTGTATATGTAGATGTTCTCAGCAGGACATAAGGCTGTCTGTGAATATTTTTTGTAGTGATAGAAGGTATTTTCTATGTGTTTCTCATAATATATATGCTGGTAGAATCTCTTGTGGTGATCTGATGTTGCACATGATGAAAAGGTTTGGGTCCTTCTAGAATTGTTTAGATTTTGTTTCTTGCCAGACTCATAATAAAACTGCTCCACAGATAGCCAAACTTTGTGCCAATATAATTTGTCTGGCCCCCTCCCCAAAAATGAGGAAGAAAATGAAGATGAGTTTGCTACTGAATCATTCTTGCAGTCCATTGTTACTCCATCATGTGACACTACACCTCCTTTATTGCTATACAAATTGTGGGCTATGAAAATTAAACATATCAAATATTTAATGTATTCATGTTTAACTGCTACTGTACTGTTCATTATTGAAAGTTTTGTGTAGTTTTTAATCTCAATGCTATTTTTTGAATAATGAAAATCAACTTGCTGGAAATGACCTAGTTCCTTATAATTTATTTTGGAAGTTCTATTGGAGAAAGTAGTGTTCAATTTTTAGAAAATCGTGACACTGGGGTTTATTGTGGTGTTTTTTAATGGCTTTTCCTATGGATGTAGACAATAATATTGTGGTGCAGTGTTGAATTTATTGCTAATATGAATTCCAGTGTGTATGTTTTGCCAATGTTTGAGGTGGAGGTGTGAATGATTATAGACAACTAAATCCAGAAACATAATTTTGGAAAACCTTGTGGAATACTGTATCTTCATCTCTGTGTAGTCCTCAGTGATTTTAATATATTAAGTGTTGGATTTAGAGTACATTAACTGTATAGAAATGTTACAAAGATTCTTTTGGTAAAATAATTTAGTGAATTAGATGTAAATTAAAATGACTCGACTACTGTATTGTTTGAGGAGTCCATTACTGTATGTGATAAGGTTGTTTATAAACTACCCTAGATATCACCTCCACCTCCATGGCTGTTGTTCCTGAGGAGTTATGATATACTGCGTTGGTGGACCTTGTAGCTAGTAGACTAGCTCTCCTGTACCTGCTATGTTAACATGACATTGCCTGACTGATGTCAAGAAATCTATGATCGCTCTTTAATGAACGACTTATAGTTGAGATGTTTTACAGAATACATTTTTGAATTATTATCATTTATAGAATTTCAGGTTTCAAAGAAAAACTCCAAGAAAATGTAATCCGCATTAAGATAGATTTCATACAGTATCTACCGTTCTACAGTAAGCAATACCAATCAAAATTAAAGACTGCTTCTCTTGTTCTTCTTTGTAATTAATTATATTTGTTAGGGAGACTAGGAAAGGTGAATTTTAAACAGTAACTATAAGTGATAAGAAAGTATTGTCGTGTGTTAGACAGTATTTTCATTTCCTTGAAATTATGGAAATTGCCAAATTGGTGTAAAGTAAAGATAGTAGGGGAATTTGGGAAGCCTCAAATATAATCATTAGAATTGCTCTTTATAGTACACCAATATCTCGATTACTACATAATTAGTGGACAAAAATATTTTTTTTAGTGTCAGATTTGTGTGAATTTCAAGAGAAACGTGTACAGTAGAGATAAAAAGAAGACATTTAGATAAAATTTGCCTGCCTCTAGGCAGATGAGTAGATACACATACAAATAAGAATTTGAAAGAAAATTGGAGTAAAAAACATAGCAGGGAACAGTTCTGCATAGCCGAGATTAAAGGTCCTTGAGTTACTGTATAGTGTGATGGTTAACCTCTGGGTAATTAAGATATTGATGTATTGTAAAAGATGAGGATTTATTGCTTTCTTCTTAATGATCATGTACCCTTTATTGTTATGTATAGATTATTTCTGTGGTTTAAATTGATTCTCAGTTCATTAATTAATGCTCATTGCATTATGTACTTTGGCTGACCAACACCAATAAGTACAGTACTTAATAGTTATAGTGAATATCGTGCAGCATATAAAGTTCAAGGTCTTATTTAGCATAAATTTTCTTTCCTGGATTCTTCTCTTTCTAACAATTTTGAGGAGATAAAATCTCGTACTTCCTTCACCGCAGAACCTCCCCCATTAATGAGGAAAACATTAGTTATAATAAATCATCATCCCTGAATGTATTGTACATTTTGTAGTAGGTTTTAAGCCTGTACCTATTGTATGAAGGGAATCTTGTCTTTGAGGGTCATACATTCACAAATGTTCTATTTTTTCACAAATCACTCATTATTGTCAAATATATTTCCATGTAAACTGAATATTTTCTTTTATACCTAACAAATAACCCATTTAATTGAAAAAATCTAATTTTTATAATTGAAATTGCATGCTTACTATGATGAAATTTACCATTTTCAATGATGAAATTTTTCACTTTCAATGATAAAACCCATTTTCTGTGATAAAATGCCTCATTTACATCATAGAATTTCCCATTTTATATGATAAAATTTCACATTTCTATGGTAAATATTCTGAAGTAGATTATCATAGAAAACGGGAAATTTGTTTCACAGAAAATGGGAAATATCTACTTTCCGGGAAAGTTGGTTATCTACTTTCCCGAAAAGTAGATTATCTACTTTTCAGGAAAGTAGATGATCGACTTTTTGGGGAAGTACATTATCGACTTTTGGGGAAATATTACCTGATTTTCCTAAGTAGATTATCATAGAAAACGGGAAATTTGTATCACAGAAAATGGGAAATATCTACTTTCCGGGAAAGTTGGTTATCTACTTTCCCGGAAAGTAGATTATCTACTTTTCGGGAAAGTAGATTATCGACATTTCGTTGAAGTGGAATATCGAATTTTGGGGAAATATTACCTAGTTTTCCGAAGTAGATTATCATAGAAAACGGGAAATTTGTATCACAGAAAATGGGAAATATCTACTTTCTGGGAAAGTTGGTTATCTACTTATCATAGAAAACGGGAAATTTATATCAAAGAAAATGGGAAATATCTACTTTCCGGGAAAGTTGGTTATCTACTTTCCCGAAAAGTAGATTATCTACTTTTCAGGAAAGTAGATGATCGACTTTTTGGGGAAGTACATTATCGAATTTTGGGGAAATATTACCTGATTTTCCAAAGTAGATTATCATAGAAAAACTGGAAATTTGAATCACAGAAAATGGGAAATATCTACTTTCTGGGAAAGTTGGATATCTACTTATCATAGAAAACGGGAAATTTATATCAAAGAAAATGGGAAATATCTACTTTCCGGGAAAGTTGGTTATCTACTTTCCCGGAAAGTAGATTATCTACTTTTCGGGAAAGTAGATTATCGACTTTTCGTTGAAGTGGAATATCGACTTTTGGGGAAATATTACCTAGTTTTCCGAAGTAGATTATCATAGAAAACGGGAAATTTGTATCACAGAAAATGGGAAATATCTACTTTCTGGGAAAGTTGGTTATCTACTTATCATAGAAAACGGGAAATTTATATCAAAGAAAATGGGAAATATCTACTTTCCGGGAAAGTTGGTTATCTACTTTCCCGAAATGTAGATTATCTACTTTTCAGGAAAGTAGATGATCGACTTTTTGGGGAAGTACATTATCGAATTTTGGGGAAATATTACCTGATTTTCCGAAGTAGATTATCATAGAAAACGGGAAATTTGTATCATAGAAAATGGGAAATATCTACTTTCCGGGAAAGTTGGTTATCTACTTTCCCGAAAAGTAGATTATCTACTTTTCAGGAAAGTAGATGATCGACTTTTTGGGGAAGTACATTATCGACTTTTGGGGAAATATTACCTGATTTTCCAAAGTAGATTATCATAGAAAACGGGAAATTTGTATCACAGTAAATGGGAAATATCTACTTTCTGGGAAAGTTGGTTATCTACTTATCATAGAAAACGGGAAATTTATATCAAAGAAAATGGGAAATATCTACTTTCCGGGAAAGTTGGTTATCTACTTTCCCGGAAAGTAGATTATCTACTTTTCGGGAAAGTAGATTATCGACATTTCGTTGAAGTGGAATATCGAATTTTGGGGAAATATTACCTAATTTTCCGAAGTAGATTATCATAGAAAACGGGAAATTTGTATCAGAGAAAATGGGAAATATCTACTTTCTGGGAAAGTTGGTTATCTACTTATCATAGAAAACGGGAAATTTATATCAAAGAAAATGGGAAATATCTACTTTCCGGGAAAGTTGGTTATCTACTTTCCCGAAAAGTAGATTATATACTTTTCAGGAAAGTAGATGAAGGACTTTTTGTGGAAGTACATTATCGAATTTTGGGGAAATATTACTGATTTGCCATTAGATTATCATAGAAACAGAAATTTGTATCACGAAAATAGAAATATCTGCTTTCTGGGAAAGTTGGTTATCTACTTATCATGAAAACAGGAAATTTGTATCATAGAAATGAAATATCTACTTTCCGGGAAAGTTGGTTATCTACTTTCCCGAAAAGTAGATTATCTACTTTTCAGGAAAGTAGATGATCGACTTTTTGGGGAAGTACATTATCGAATTTTGGGGAAATATTACCTGATTTTCCAAAGTAGATTATCATAGAAAAACTGGAAATTTGAATCACAGAAAATGGGAAATATCTACTTTCTGGGAAAGTTGGATATCTACTTATCATAGAAAACGGGAAATTTATATCAAAGAAAATGGGAAATATCTACTTTCCGGGAAAGTTGGTTATCTACTTTTCCGGAAAGTAGATTATCTACTTTTCGGGAAAGTAGATTATCGACTTTTCGTTGAAGTGGAATATCGAATTTTGGGGAAATATTACCTAGTTTTCCGAAGTAGATTATCATAGAAAACGGGAAATTTGTATCACAGAAAATGGGAAATATCTACTTTCTGGGAAAGTTGGTTATCTACTTATCATAGAAAACGGGAAATTTGTATCATAGAAAATGGGAAATATCTACTTTCCGGGAAAGTTGGTTATCTACTTTCCCGAAAAGTAGATTATCTACTTTTCAGGAAAGTAGATGATCGACTTTTTGGGGAAGTACATTATCGACTTTTGGGGAAATATTACCTGATTTTCCGAAGTAGATTATCATAGAAAACGGGAAATTTGTATCACAGAAAATGGGAAATATCTACTTTCTGGGAAAGTTGGATATCTACTTATCATAGAAAACGGGAAATTTATATCAAAGAAAATGGGAAATATCTACTTTCCGGGAAAGTTGGTTATCTACTTTCCCGGAAAGTAGATTATCTACTTTTCGGGAAAGTAGATTATCGACTTTTCGTTGAAGTGGAATATCGACTTTTGGGGAAATATTACCTAGTTTTCCGAAGTAGATTATCATAGAAAACGGGAAATTTGTATCACAGAAAATGGGAAATATCTACTTTCTGGGAAAGTTGGTTATCTACTTATCATAGAAAACGGGAAATTTATATCAAAGAAAATGGGAAATATCTACTTTCCGGGAAAGTTGGTTATCTACTTTCCCGAAAAGTAGATTACCTACTTTTCAGGAAAGTAGATGAAGGACTTTTTGTGGAAGTACATTATCGAATTTTGGGGAAATATTACCTGATCTTCCGAAGTAGATGATCATAGAAAACGGGAAATTTGTATCACAGAAAATGGGAAATATCTACTTTCTGGGAAAGTTGGTTATCTACTTATCATAGAAAACGGGAAATTTGTATCATAGAAAATAGGAAATATCTACTTTCCGGGAAAGTTGGTTATCTACTTTCCCGAAAAGTATTCACTTTTTCAGGAAAGTAGATGATCGACTTTTGGGAAGTACATTATCGACTTTGGGGAAATATTACCTGATTTTCCAAAGTAGATTATCATAGAAAACGGGAAATTTTGTATCACAGAAAAATGGGAAATATCTACTTCTGGGAAAAGTTTTCGATATCTACTTATCATAGAAAACGGAAATTTATCAAAAGAAAATGGGAAAATATCTACTTTCCGAAAGTTGGTTATCGATTCTTTCCCGGAAAGTATAGATTATCTACTTTCGGGAAAGTAGATTGGTCGACTTTTCAAGTTGAAGTGGAATATCGACTTTGGGGAAATATTATAGTTTTCCGAAGTAGATTATCATAGAAATGAAATTTGTATCACAGAAAAATGGGAAATATCTACTTTTCTGGGAAAGTTGGTTATCTACTTATCATAGAAAAACGGGAAATTTATCAAAGAAAATGGGGAAATATCTACTTTCCGGGAAAGTTGGTTATCTACTTTCCCGAAAAGTAGATTATCTACTTTTTCAGGAAAGTAGATCGACTTTGTGGAAGTACATTATCGAATTTGGGAAATATTACCTGATTTTCCGAAGTAGATTATCATAGAAAAACGGGAAATTTGTATCACAGAAAATGGAAATATCTACTTTCTGGGAAAGTTGGTTATCTACTTCTATCATAGAAAACGAGAAATTTGTAATTATAGAAAATGAAATATCTACTTTCCGGTTGGTTATTTATTTTCCCGAAAAGTAGATTATCTACTTTTCAGAAAGTAGATGATCGACTTTTGGGGAAGTACATTATCGACTTTGGGGAATATTACCTGATTTTCCAAAGTAGATTATCATGAAAACGGGAAATTTGTATCACAGAAAAATGGGAAATATCTACTTCTCTGGGAAAAGTTGATATCTACTTATCATAGAAAACGGAAATTTATATCAAAGAAAATGGGAAATATCTACTTTCCGGGAAAGTTGGTTATCTACTTTCCGGAAAGTAGATTATCTACTTTTCGAAAGTAGGATTATCGACTTTTCGTTGAAGTGGAATATCGACTTTGGGGGAAAATATTACCTAGTTTTCCGAAGTAGATTATCATAGAAAACGGAAATTTGTATCACAGAAAATGGGAACATCTACTTTCTCTGGGAAAGTTGGTTATCTACTTATCATAGAAAAACGGAAATTTATATCAAAAGAAAATGGAAATATCTACTCTGAAAGTTGGTTATCTACTTTCCCGAAAAGTAGATTATCTACTTTTCAGGAAAGTAGATGATCGACTTTTGTGGAAGTACATTATCGAATTTGGGGAAATATTACCTGATTTTCTCCGAAGTAGATTATCATAGAAAAACGGAAATTTGTATCACAGAAAATGGGAAATATCTACTTTCTGGGGAAAGTTGGTTATCTACTTATCATAGAAAACGGAAATTTGTATCATAGAAAATGGGAAATATCTACTTCCGAAAGTTATTATCTATTTTCCCGAAAAGTAGATTATCTACTTTTCAGGAAAGTAGATGATCGACTTTTGGGGAAGTACATTATCGACTTTTTGGGGAAATATTACCTGATTTTCCAGATTATCATAGAAAACGGAAATTTGTATCACAGAAAATGGGGAAGATCACTTCTGGGAAAGTTGGATATCTACTTATCATAGAAAACGGGAAATTTATATCAAAAGAAAATGTGAAATATCTACTTTCCGGGAAAGAGTTATCTACTTTTCCTGAAAGTAGATTATCTACTTTTCGGAAAAGTAGATTATCGACTTTTCGTTGAAGTGGAATATCGACTTTGGGGAAATATTACCTAGTTTTCCGAAGTAGATTATCATAGAAACGGAAATTTGTATCACAGAAAATGGGAAATATCTACTCTTCTGGGAAAAGTTGGTTTATCTACTTATCATAGAAAAACGGGAAATTTATATCAAAGAAAATGGGAAATATCTACTTCCGAAAGTTGGTTATTCATTTCCGAAAAGTAGATTATCTACTTTCAGAAAGTAGATGATCGACTTTTGTAAAGCACATTATCGAATCTTTTTGGGAAATATTACCTGATTTTCCGAAGAAGATTATATCATAGAAAACTGGAAATTTGTATCACAGAAAATGGGAAATATTTACTTTCTGGGAAAGTCGGTTATCTACTTATCATAGAAAACGGGAAATTTTTATCATAGAAAATGGGAAATATCTACTTTCCGGGAAAGTCAGTTATCTACTTTCCCGAAAAGTAGATTGTCTACTTTTCGAGAAAGTAGATTATCGACTTTTTGGGGAAGTAGATTATCGACTTTTGGGGAAATATTACCTAATTTTCCGAAGTAGATTATCATAGAAAACTGGAAATTTGTATCACAGAAAATGGGAAATATTTACTTTCTGGGAAAGTCGGTTATCTACTTATCATAGAAAACGGGAAATTTTTATCATAGAAAATGGGAAATATCTACTTTCCGGGAAAGTTGGTTATCTACTTTCACGAAAAGTAGATAATCTACTTTTAAGGAAAGTAGATTATCGATTGTTTGAGGAAGTAGATTATAGACTTTTTGTGAAATATTACCTAATTTTCCGAAGTAGATTATCATAGAAAACGGGAAATTTGTATCACAAAAAATGGGAAATATCTACTTTCTGGGAAAGTTGGTTATCTACTTATCATAGAAAACGGGAAATTTTTATCATAGAAAATGGGAAATATCTACTTTCCGGGAAAGTTGGTTATCTACTTTCCCGAAAAGTAGATTATCTACTTTCGGGAAAGTAGATTATCAACTTTTTGGGGAAGTAGATTATCGACTTTTTGGGAAATATTACCTAATTTTCCGAAGCAGATTATCATAGAAAACGGGAAATTTGTATCACAGAAAATGGGAAATATCTACTTTCTGGGAAAGTTGGTTATCTACTTATCATAGAAAACGGGAAATTTTTATCATAGAAAATGGGAAATATCTACTTTCCGGGAAAGTTGGTTATCTACTTTTCGTAAAGTGAATTCCTCTACTTTTCGGGAAAGTAGATTATCGATTTTTTTTGAAATGAATTATTGACTTTTGAGGAAATATTACCTATTTTTCCGAAGTAGATTATCATAGAAAACGGGAAATTTGTATCACAGAAAATGGGAAATATCTGCTTTCTGGGAAAGTTGGTCATCTACTTATCATAGAAAACGGGAAATTTGTATCATAGAAAATGGGAAATATCTACTTTCCGGGAAAGTTGGTTATCTACTTTCCTGAAAAGTAGATTATCTACTTTTCGGGAAAGTAGATTATCGACTTTTTGGGGAAATAAATTATCGACTTTTGGGGAAATATTATCTAATTTTGCGAAGTAGATTATCATAGAAAACGGGAAATTTGTTTCACAGAAAATGGGAAATATCTACTTTCTGGGAAAGTTGGTTATCTACTTATCATAGAAAACAGGAAATTTTTATCATAGAAAATGGGGAAATATCTACTTTCCGGGAAAGTTGGTTTATCTACTTTCCCGTAAAGTGAATTATCTGCTTTCGAACCAGTAGATTATCGACACGAGGAAGATTATCATTTGGGGAAATATTACCTAATTTTCCAGTAGATTATCATAGAAACAGGAAATTTGTATCACAGAAAATGGGAAATATCTGCTTTTCTGGGAACGGTTATCTACTTATCATAGAAACGGAAATTTTATCATAGAAATGAAATATCTACTTTCGGGAAAGTTGGTTATCTACTTTCCCGTAAAGTAGATTATCTACTTTTCGGGAAAGTAGATTATCGATTTTTGAGGAAGTAGATTATCGACTTTTGGGGAAATATTACCTAATTTTCCAAAGTAGATTATCATAGAAAACGGGAAATTTGTATCACAGAAAATGGGAAATATCTACTTTCTGGGAAAGTTATCTACTTATCATAGAAAACGGGAAATTTTTATCATAGAAAATGGGAAATATCTACTTTCCGGGAAAGTTGGTTATCTACTTTCCCGTAAAGTAGATTATCTACTTTTCGGGAAAGTAGATTATCGATTTTTTGAGGAAGTAGATTATTGACTTTTGGGGAAATATTACCTAATTTTCCGAAGTAGATTATCATAGAAAACGGGAAATTTGTATCACAGAAAATGGGAAATATCTACTTTCTGGGAAAGTTGGTTATTTACTTATCATAGAAAACGGGAAATTTTTATCATAGTAAATGTGAAATATCTACTTTCCGGGAAAGTTGGTTATCTACTTTCCCGTAAAGTAGATTATCTACTTTTCGGGAAAGTAGATTATCGATTTTTTGAGGAAGTAGATTATCGACTTTTGGGGAAATATTACCTAATTTTCCGAAGTAGATTATCATAGAAAACGGGAAATTTGTATCACAGAAAATGGGAAATATCTACTTTCTGGGAAAGTTGGTTATCTACTTATCATAGAAAACGGGAAATTTTTATCATAGAAAATGGGAAATATCTACTTTCCGGGAAAGTTGGTTATGTACTTTCCCGTAAAGTAGATTATCTACTTTTCGGGAAAGTAGATTATCGATTTTTTGAGGAAGTAGATTATCGACTTTTGGGGAAATATTACCTAATTTTCCAAAGTAGATTATCATACAAAACGGGAAATTTGTATCACAGAAAATGGGAAATATCTACTTTCTGGGAAAGTTGGTTATCTTACTTATCATAGAAAACGGGAAATTTTTATCATAGAAAATGGGAAATATCTACTTTCCGGGGAAGTTGGTTATCTACTTTCCCGTAAAGTAGATTATCTACTTTAAGGGAAAGTAGATTATCGATTTTTTGAGGAAGTAGATTATCGACTTTTGGGGAAATATTACCTAATTTTCCGAAGTAGATTATCATAGAAAACGGGAAATTTGTATCACAGAAATGGAAATATCTACTTTCTGGGAAAGTTGGTTATCTACTTATCATAGAAATGAAATATCTACTTTCCGGGAAAGTTGGTTATCTACTTTCCCGTAAAGTAGATTATCTACTTTTCGGGAAAGTAGATTATCGATTTTTTGAGGAAGTAGATTATCGACTTTTGGGGAAATATTACCTAATTTTCCGAAGTAGATTATCATAGAAAACGGGAAATTTGTATCACAGAAAATGGGAAATATCTACTTTCTGGGAAAGTTGGTTATCTACTTATAGAAAACGGGAAATTTTTATCATAGAAAATGGGAAATATCTACTTTTCGGGAAAGTTGGTTATCTACTTTCCCGTAAAGTAGATTATCTACTTTTCGGGAAAGTAGATTATCGATTTTTGAGGAAGTAGATTATCGACTTTTGGGGAAATATTACCTAATTTTCCAAAGTAGATTATTATAGAAAACGGGAAATTTGTATCACAGAAAATGGGAAATATTTACTTTCTGGGAAAGTTGGTTATCTACTTATCATAGAAAACGGGAAATTTTTATCATAGAAAATGGGAAATATCTACTTTCCGGGAAAGTTGGTTATCTACTTTCCCGTAAAGTAGATTATCTACTTTTCGGGAAAGTAGATTATCGATTTTTTGAGGAAGTAGATTATTGACTTTTGGGGAAATATTACCTAATTTTCCGAAGTAGATTATCATAGAAAACGGGAAATTTGTATCACAGAAAATGGGAAATATCTACTTTCTGGGAAAGTTGGTTATTTACTTATCATAGAAAACGGGAAATTTTTATCATAGAAAATGGGAAATATCTACTTTCCGGGAAAGTTGGTTATCTACTTTCCCGAAAAGTAGATTATCTACTTTTCGGGAAAGTAGATTATCGACTTTTTGAAGAAGTAGACTATCGACTTTTTTTGAAATATTACCTAATTTTCTGAAGTAGATTATCATAGAAAACGGGAAATTTGTATCACAAAAAATGGGAAATTTCTACTTTCTGGGAAAGTTGGTTATCTACTTATCATAGAAAACGGGAAATTTTTATCATAGAAAATGGGAAATATCTACTTTCCGGGAAAGTTGGTTATCTACTTTCCCGAAAAGTAGATTATCTACTTTTCGGGAAAGTAGATTATCGACTTTTAGGGGAAGTAGATTATCGACTTTTTGGGAAATATTGCCTAATTATCCAAAGTAGATTATCATAGAAAACAGGAAATTTGTAACACAGAAAACGGGAAATATCTACTTTCTGGGAAAGTTGGTTGTCTACTTATCATAGAAAACGGGAAATTTGTATCATAGAAAATGGGAAATATCTACTTTCCGGGAAAGTTGGTTATCTACTTTCCCGAAAAGATTATCTATTTTTCAGGAAAGTAGATGATCGACTTTTGTGGAAGTACATTATCAGACTTTTGGGAAATATTACCTGATTTCTTCCAAGTAAAGTAGTATTTCATCATAGAAAACCGGAAATTTTGTATCACAGAAAATGGGAAATATCTACTCTAAAAAGTTGGTTATCTACTTATCATAGAAAACGGGAAATTTATATCAAAGAAAATGGGAAATATCTACTTTCCGAAAAGTTGGTTATCGACTTTTCCCGGAAAGTAGATTATCTACTTCGCAAGTAGATTATCGACTTTTCAGCTTATGGAATATCGACTTTGTGAAATATCACCTAGTTTTCCGAAGTAGATTATCATAGAAAATTGGAAATTTGTATCACAGAAAATGGGAAATACTCCACTTTCTGGGAAAGTTGGTTATCTACTTATCATAGAAAACGGAAATTTATATCAAAGAAAATGGGAAATATCTACTTTCCGAAAGTTGGTTATTCATTTTCCCGAAAAGTAGATTATCTACTTTTCAGAAAGTAGAGATCGACTTTTTGTGGAAGTACATTATCGAATTTGAAATATTACCTGATGTTCCGAAGTAGATTAATATAGAAAACGGGAAATTTGTATCACAGAATGGGAAATATCTACTTTCTGGGAAAGTTGGTTATCTACTTATCATAGAAAACGAGAAATTTGTATCATAGAAAATGGGAAATATCTACTTTCCGGGAAAGTTGGTTATTCATTTTCCCGAAAAGTAGATTATCTACTTTTCAGAAAGTAGATGATCGGACTTTGGGGAAGTACATTATCGACTTTTGGGGAAATATTACCTGATTTTCCAAAGTAGATTATCATAGAAAACGGGAAATTTGTATCACAGAAAAATGGGAAATATCTACTTTCTGGGGAAAGTTGGATATCTACTTATCATAGAAAACGGAAATTTATATCAAAGAAAAAATGGGAAATATCTACTTTCCGAAAGTTGGTTACTCTTCCCGAAAGTAGATTATCTACTTTTCCGAAAAGTAGATTATCGACTTTTCGTTGAAGTGGAATATCGACTTTGGGGAAATATTACCAGTTTTCCGAAGTAGATTATCATAGAAAACGGAAATTTGAAATACAGAAAATGGGAAATATCTACTTTCTGGGAAAAGTTACATCTACTTATCATAGAAAACGGAAATTTATATCAAAGAAATGGGAAATATCTACTTTCCGGGAAAGTTGGTTATTTTCCGAAAAGTAGATTATCTACTTTTCAGGAAAGTAGATGATCGACTTTTTGTGAAGTACATTATCGAATTTTTTGGGGAAATATTACCTGATTTTCCGAAGTAGATTATCATAGAAAACGGAAATTTGTATCACAGAAAATGGGGAAATATCTACTTTCTGGGAAAAGTTGGTTATCTACTTATCATAGAAAAATCGAAATTTGTATCATAGAAAATGGAAATATCTACTTTCCGAAAGTTGGTTATCTATTTTCCCGAAAAGTAGATTATCTACTTTTCAGGAAAGTATGATCGACTTTTTGGGAAGTACATTATCGACTTTGGGGAAATATTACCTGATTTTCCAAAGTAGATTAATATCATAGAAAACGGGAAATTTGTATCACAGAAAATGGGAAATATCTACTTCTGGGAAAGTTGGATATCTACTTATCATAGAAAAACGGAAATTTATAATTTCAAAGAAAATGGGAATATCTACTTTCCGAAAGTTATTATCTACTTTCCCGGAAAGTGATTATCTGATTTTCCGGAAAGTAGATTATCGACTTTTCGTTGAAGTGGAATATCGACTTTGGGGAAATATTACCTAGTTTTCCTTTGAAGTAGATTATCATAGAAAACGGGAAATTTGTATCACAGAAAATGGGAAATATCTACTTTCTGGGAAAGTTGGTTATCTACTTATCATAGAAAACGGAAATTTATCAAAGAATGGAAATATCTACTTTCCGGAAAGTTGGTTATCTACTTTCCCGAAAAGTAGAGATTATCTACTTCTTTCAGAAAGCAGATGATCGACTTTTTGTGGAAGCACATTATCGAATTGGGGAAATATTACCCGATTTTCCGAAGTAGATTATCATAGAAAACGGGAAATGGTATCACAGAAAATGGGAAATATCTACTTTCTGGGAAAGTTGGTTATCTACTTATCAGAAAACGGGAAATTTGTATCATAGAAAATGGGAAATATCTACTTTCCGGGAAAGTTGGTTATTCATTTCCCGAAAAGCAGATTATCTACTTTTCAGGAAAGTAGATGATCGACTTTTGGGAAGTACATTATCGACTTTGGGGAAATATTACCTGATTTTCCAAAGTAGATTATCATAGAAAACGGGAAATTTGTATCACAGAAAATGGAAATATCTACTTTCTGGGAAAGTTGATATCTACTTATCATAGAAAACGGAAATTTATATCAAAGAAAATGGGAAATATCTACTTCTTCCGAAAGTTATTATTACCCACATCGACTTACACACATCGACTTTTTGTGGTAGAAATACATTTGGCATCAAGGGGAAATCTGTATGGTGAAATGGGAAATATCTACTTTTCTGGGAAAGTTGGTTATCTCTATCATAGAAAAACGGGAAATTTATATCAAAGAAATGGGAAATATCTACTTTCCGAAAGTTGGTTATCTATTTTCCGAAAAGTAGATTATCTTACTTTTCAGAAAGTAGATGATCGACTTTTGTGGAAGTACATATCGAATTTTTGGGGAAATATTACCTGATTTTCCGAAGTAGATTATCATAGAAAAACGGGGAAATTTGTATCACAGAAAATGGGAAATATCTACTTTCTGGGAAAGTTATTATCTACTTATCATAGAAAAACGGGAAATTTGTATCATAGAAAATGGGAAATATCTACTTTCCGAAAGTTGGTTATCTATTTTCCCGAAAAAGTAGATTATCTACTTTTCAGGAAAGTAGATGATCGACTTTTTGGGGAAGTACATATCGACTTTGGGGAAATATTACCTGGATTTTCCAAAGTAGATTATCATAGAAAACGGGAAATTTGTATCACAGAAAATGGGAAATATCTACCTTTCTGGGAAAAGTTGGATATCTACTTATCAAGTAGAAAACGGGAAATTTATATCAAAGAAATGTGAAATATCTACTTTCCGAAAGATGGTTATCTACTTTTCCCGAAAGTAGATTATCTACTTTTCGGGAAAGTAGATTATCGACTTTTCGTTGAAGTGAATATCGACTTTTGGGGAAATATTACCTAGTTCGAAGTAGATTATCATAGAAACGGAAATTTGTATCACAGAAAATGGGAAATATCTACTTTCTGGGAAAGTTGGTTATCTACTCTTATCATAGAAAACGGAAATTTATATCAAAAGAAAATGGGAAATATCTACTTTCCGAAAGTTGGTTATCTAGTTTCCCCCGAAAAGTAGATTATCTACTTTTCTGAAAGTAGATGATCGATCTTTGTGAAAGTACATTATCAAATTTTGGGGAAATATTACCTGGATTTTCCGAAGTAGACTATCATAGAAAACGGGAAATTTGTATCACAGAAAATGGGAAATATCTACTTTCTGGGGAAAGTTGGTTATCTACTTATCATAGAAAACGGGAAATTTGTATCATAGAAAATGGGAAATATCTACCTGGAGCGTCTACTTTCCCCGAAAAGTAGATTATCTATTTTCAGAAAGTAGATGATCGACTTTTTGGGGAAGTACATTATCGACTTTTGGGGAAATATTACCTGATTTTCCAAAGTAGATTATCATAGAAACCGGAAATTTTATCACAGAAAATGGGAAATATCTACTCTCTGGGAAAGTTGGTTATCTACTTATCTTAGAAAAACGGAAATTTATATCAAAGAAAATGGGAAATATCTACTTTCCGAAAGTTGGTTATCGACTTTCCGGAAAGTAGATTATCTACTTTCGAAAGTAGATTATCGACTTTTCGTTGAAGTGGAATATCGACTTTTGGGGAAATATTACCTAGCTCTTCCGAAGTAGATTATCATAGAAAACGGGAAATTTTGTATCACAGAAAAATGAAATATCTACTTTCGAAAGTTGGTTATCTACTTATCATAGAAAACGGAAATTTATATCAAAAGTATTGTACTGGGAAATATCTACTTTCCGAAAGGGTTATCTACATTTTCCCGAAAGTAGATTATCTACTTTTCAGAAAGTAGATCGACTTTTTTGTGGAAGCACATTATCGAATTTTGGGGAAATATTACCCGATTTTCCGAAGTAGATTATCATAGAAAACGGGAAATTTGTATCACAGAAAATGGGAAATATCTACTTTCTGGGAAAGTTGGTTATCTACTTCTATCATAGAAAACGAGAAATTTGTATCATAGAAAAATGGAAATATCTACTTTCCGAAAGTTGGTTTATTTACTTTCCCCGAAAAGTAGATTATCTACTTTCTGGTGGGAAAAAGTAGATGATCGACCTTTTTGGGGAAGTACATTATCGACTTTTGGGGAAATATTACCTGATTTTCCAAAGTAGACATCATAGAAAACGGAAATTTGTATCACAGAAAATGGAAATATCTACTTTCTGGGAAAGTTGATATCTACTTATCATAGAAAACGGAAATTTATATCAAAGAAAATGGGAAATATCTACTTTCCGAAAGTTGGTTATCTACTTTCCCGGAAAGTAGATTATCTACTTTTCGAAAGTAGATTATCGACTTTTCGTTGAAGTGGAATATCTACTTTGTGAAATATTACCTAGTTTCTCCGAAGTAGATTATCATAGAAAACGGAAATTTGTATCACAGAAAATGGGAAATATCTACTTTCTGGGAAAGTTGGTTATCTACTTATCATAGAAAACGGAAATTTATATCAAAGAAAAATGGGAAATATCTACTTTCCGGGAAAGTTATTATCTACTTTCCCGAAAGGAAAGATTATCTACTTTTCAGGAAAGTAGATGATCGACTTTTGTGAAGTACATTATCGAATTTTGGGAAATATTACCTTGATTTTCCGAAGCAGATTATCATAGAAAACGGGAAATTTGTATCGTTATGAAAATGGAAATATCTACTTTCTGGGAAAGTTATTATCTACTTATCATAGAAAACGGAAATTTGTATCATAGAAATGGGAAAATATCTACTTTCCGAAAGTTGGTTATCTATTTCTCTCCGAAAAAGTAGATTATCTACTTTTCAGAAAGTAGATGATCGACTTTTTGGGGAAGTACATTATCGACTTTGGGAAATATTACCTGATTTTCCAAAGTAGATTATCATAGAAAACGGAAATTTGTATCACAGAAAAATAAAATATCTACTTCTGGGAAAGTTGGATATCTACTTATCATAGAAAACGGGGAAATTTATATCAAAGAAAATGTGAATATCTACTTTCCGGGAAAGTTGTTATTTCATTTTCCTTGAGTAGATTACTACTTTTCGAAAGTAGATTATCGACTTTTCGTTGAAGTGAATATCGACTTTGGGAAATATTACCCAGTTTTCCGAAGTAGATTAATATATAGAAAACGGACATTTGTATCACATGAAAATGGGAAATATCTTACTCTCTGGGAAAGTTGGTTATCTACTTACCGCTAGAAAACGGGAAATTTATATCAAAAGAAAATGGGAAATATCTACTTTCCGGGAAGATGGTTATCTATTTCTCTCCCGAAAGTGGATTATCTACTTTCAGGAAAGTAGATGATCGACTTTTGTGAAAGTACACATTATCAAATTTTGGGGAAATATTACCTGATTTTCCGAAGTAGATTATCATAGAAAACGGGAAATTTGTATCACAGAAAATGCAGCCATCTACTTTCTGGGAAAGTTGGTTATCTACTCTATCATAGAAAACGGGAAATTTGTATCACAGAAAAATGGGAAATATCTACTTTCCGAAAGTTGGTTATCTACTTTCCGAAAAGTAGATTATCTACTTTTCAGGAAAGTAGATGATCGACTTTTTGGGAAGTACATTATCGACTTTGTGAAATATTACCTGATTTTCCAAAAGTAGATTATCATAGAAAACGGAAATTTGTATCACAGAAAATGGAAAAATATCTACTTTCTGGGAAAGTTGGATATCCACTTATCATAGAAAACGGGAAATTTATATCAAAGAAAATGGAAATATCTACTTTCCGAAAGCTATTCATTTTCCCTGAAAGTAGATTATCTACTTTCCGGAAAGTAGATTATCGACTTTTCGTTGAAGTGAATATCGACTTTGGGAAATATTACCTAGTTTTCCGAAGTAGATTATCATAGAAAACGGAAATTTGTATCACAGAAAAATGGGGAAATATCTACTTTCTGGGAAAGTTGGTTATCTACTTATCATAGAAAAACGGGAAATTTATATCAAAGAAAATGGGAAATATCTACTCTTCCGGGAAAGTTGGTTATCTTCTTCCCTGAAAAGTAGATTATCTACTTTTCAGGAAAGTAGATGATCGACTTTTTGGGGAAGTACATTATCGACTTTGGGGAAATATTACCTGATTTCCAAAGTAGATTATCATAGAAAACGGAAATTTGTATCACAGAAAATGGGAAATATCTTACTTCTGGGAAAGTTGGTTATTCTCTATCATAGAAACGGGAAATTTGTATCATAGAGAATGGGAAATATCTACTGAAAGTTAATATCTATTTCTTCCCGAAAGTAGATTATCTACTTTTCAGGAAAGTAGATGATCGACTTTTTGGGAAGTACATTATCGACTTTTGGGGAAATATTACCTGATTTTCTCCAAAGTAGATTATCATAGAAACGGGAAAATTTGTATCACAGAAAATGGGAAATATCTACTTTCTGGGAAAGTTGGTTATCTTACTTATCATAGAAAACGGGAAATTTATATCAAAGAAAATGGAAATATCTACTTTCCGGGAAAGTTGTTATCTTCCCGGAAAGTAGATAATCTACTTTTCGGGAAAGTAGATTACTGACTTTTCGTTGAAGTAATATCACCCTTTGGGGAAATATTACCTAGTTTTCCGAAGTAGATTATCATAGAAACGGGAAATTTGTAATACAGAAATATCACTTTCTGGGGAAAGTTGGTCTATTTATCAGAAAATGGACAAAGAAAATGGGAGACATCTACTTTCCGGGAGTATTATCTACTTCCCGAAAGTAGATTATCTATTTTCAGAAAGATGATCGACTTTTGTAGTGAGATTATCGACTTTTGGGGAAATATTACCTGATTTTCGAAAGTAGATTATCATAGTAACGGAAATTTGTATCACAGAAAATGGGAAATATCTACTTTCTGGGAAAGTTGGTTATCTATTTATCAGTAGAAAACGGAAATTTATATAAAGAAAAATGGGAAATATCTACTTTCAGGAAAGTTGTTATATACTTTTCCGAAAAGTATTATCTTACTCTTTTCGGGAAAGTAGATATCGACTTTCGTTGACGTGAATATCGACTTTTGGGAAGATTACCGATTTCCGAAAGTAGATGTCATAGTAACGGGAAAGGTCACAGCAAAAATGGGAAATACTACCTTTCTGGGAAAGTTGTTACTGTTTCTTATCAGAAAACGGGTTTATATCGTTGGAAAAATGAAATATCTACTTTCCGGTGCTGGTTACCCACTTTCCCGGAAAAGCAGATTATCTACTTTTCAGAAAGTGTAGATGACGACTTTTGTGAAGTTATTATCGGGATTTTGGGAAATATATTATCGATTTTTCCGAAGTAGATGAAAACGGGGAAATTTGCATCACAGTATAATGGGAATATTTATTTTCGGGGAAAGTTGGTTATTCATTATCATGGAAACGGAAAATTTGTATCATAGAAAATGGGAAATACGCTTCCGGGAAAGTTGGTTATTCACTTCCCGAAAGTAGAGACATCTACCTCTCGGCAGATTATCGACCCTCGGGAAGCAGACTATCGACTCGTGAGTCATTACCCGATTTACGAAGTAGATTATTTATGAAAACGGGATATATCATACAGAAAATGGAAAGTATCTACTTTCCGGGAAAGTTGGTTATATATCATAGAAAACGGAAATTTATATACAAGAAATGGGATATATTTACTTTCCGGAAAGTTGGTTATCTACTTTCCCGGAAAGTAGATTATCTACTTTCGAAGGGAATCCAACTTTCCGGAAAATGATATTTCCATTTTCTTTGATATAAATTTCCTTTCAAAATAGATAACCAACTTTCCCAGAAGTAGATATTTCCCATTTTCTGTGATACAAATTTCCGTTATCTATGATCTACTTTTGAAAATCAGGTATTTCCTAAATTCGATAATCTACTTCAAAGTCGATAATCTACTTTCGAAAAATAGATAATCTACTTTTCGAAGTCGATAACCAACTTTCGGAAGTAGATATTTCCATTTTCTTTGATATAAATTCCCGTTTTCGATAAGTAGATCAACTTTCCCGAAAGTAGATATTCATTTCTTGTGATACCAACGAAAAGTCGATAATCTACTTTTCGGGAAAGTAGATAACCAACTTTCCCGGAAAGTAGATATTTCCCATTTTCTTTGAAATAAATTTCCCGTTTTCTATGATAAGTAGATAACCAACTTTCCCAGAAAGTAGATAATTCCCATTTTCTGTGATACAAATTTCCCGTTTTCTATGATACTCTACTTTGGAAAATCAGGTAATATTTCCCCAAAAGTCGATAATCTACTTCCCCGAAAAGTCGATAATCTACTTTCCCGAATAGTAGATAATCTACTTTTCTGGTAAGTAGATAACCAACTTTCCCAGAAAGTAGATATTTCCAATTTTCTGTGATACAAATTTCCCGTTTTCTATGATAATCTACTTTGGAAAATCAGGAAATATTTTCCCAAAAGTCGATAATCTACTTCCCCGAAAAGTCGATAATCTACTTTCCCGAAAAGTAGATAATCTACTTTTCGGGAAAGTAGATAACCAACTTTCCCGGAAAGTAGATATTTCCCATTTTCTATGATACAAATATCCCGTTTTCTAGAATAAGTAGATAACCAACTGTCCCAGAAAGTAGATATTTCCCATTTTCTGTGATACAAATTTCCCGTTTTCTATGATAATCTACTTCGGAAAATTAGGTATTATTTCCCCAAAATTCGATAATCCACTTCAACGAAAAGTCGATAATCTACTTTTCGAGAAAGTAGATAACCAACTTTCAAGGAAAGTAGATATTTCCCATTTTCTTTGATATAAATTTCCCGTTTTCTATGATAAGTCGATAACCAACTTTCCCAGAAAGTAGATATTTCCCATTTTCTGTGATACAAATTTCCCGTTTTCTATGATAATCTACTTCGGAAAATCAGGTAATATTTCCCAAAAGTCGATAATCTACTTCCCCGAAAAGTCGATAATCTACTTTCCCGAAAAGTAGATAATCTATGTAATGATTGATTGTCAGACCAAAGCTTACAGCCCAGAATTATGTCACATATAACAGCGAGTACACCACAGACCTCGTGGTACCACCACATTCCAGGTTGACACACCTCAGGTCGCCCGCTAATGACATGAGCCGGTGACCTACAACCGCACCTAGCCAAGACACCTGGCCAGGACCACACCTGCACACATCCAGATCAAACCAGTTTAGTGTTAATTGGTAGAGGTCAGAAGCCGGCTGGGCCGACCCCATATAAAGGCCCTACAGTCCCGTCCACGGGCATTCGGGGGTCCATTACCATTCCATTACCATTCTGATTATCATTCTGATCCTGGTTGTCATTTGAACATTCTGAGGAGACGCTCATTACTCTGGAGATTCTCAGAGTCAAGCTCACCCTCTCCCCAGGTCGGGAAGGGGACTTCCCGACCAGACCCCAGCTAAGCAGAAGCCTCTCATAGGAGGCAGCCCAGCCAGCACTCACTGGGCCTACGTCAGGGTACACGTGAGTCTTGTCAGAACGTCCTAGGGTGAGTTACCTACTGTGGGAAGTGTATTCATTCAGGTGTGTCCGAGAGTCAGTGTCAAGTAACGTAAAGCATGATGTGTTAGTACCCCGATATAATAGTGATATTAATTTGTCCATGTCATTGAGTGAAGTAATAAATAGTTGTATCAAGAGGTGTTTAACAAGTTGTCCCTTTAAGAAGTGATATACGCGTATTGACATACGTGATAAGATAAGCGTAGTGACGCTGTGCAAATAACATCCAGGCCACGCTACCAAGTTTCCTATCTTTACATGCCTACTCTCTATACTTCCTACTTATGTATGTAATTCTCTTCTTGTGAGTTTTGTCTCAATACATCTACTTTTCTGGAAAGTAGATAACCAACTTTCCCGGAAAGTAGATATTTCCCATTTTCTATGATACAAATTTCCCCTTTTCTATGATAAGTAGATGACCAACTTTCCGAGAAAGTAGATATTTCCCATTTTCTGTGATACAAATTTCCCGTTTTCTATGATAATCTACTTCGGAAAATCAGGTAATATTTCCCCAAAATTCGATAATCCACTTCAACGAAAAGTCGATAATCTACTTTTCGGGAAAGTAGATAACCAACTTTCCCGGAAAGTAGATATTTCCCATTTTCTTTGATATAAATTTCCCGTTTTCTATGATAAGTAGATAACCAACTTTCCCAGAAAGTAAAATATTTCCCATTTTCTGTGATACAAATTTCCCGTTTTCTATGATAATCTACTTCGGAAAATCAGGTAATATTTCCCAAAAGTCGACAATCTACTTTCCCGAAAAGTCGATAATCTACTTTCCCGAAAAGAAGATAATCTACTTTTCTGGAAAGTAGATAACCAACTTTCCCGGAAAGTAGATATTTCCCATTTTCTATGATACAAATATCCCGTTTTCTATGATAAGTAGATAACCAACTTTCCCAGAAAGTAGATATTCCCATTTTCTGTGATACAAATTTCCCGTTTTCTATGATAATCTACATCGGAAAATTAGATGATATTTCCCAAACGTCGATAATCTACTTCCCCGAAAAGTCGATAATCTACTTTCCCGAAAAATAGATAATCTACTTTTCGGGTAAGTAGATAACCAACTTTCCCAGAAAGTAGATATTTCCCATTTTCTGTGATACAAATTTCCCGTTTTCTATGATAATCTACTTCAGAAAATTAGGTAATATTTCCCCAAAAGTCGATAATCTACTTTCCCGAAAAGTAGATAATCTACTTTTCGAGAAGTAGATAACCAACTTTCCCGGAAAGTAGATATTTCCCATATTCTTTGATACAATTTTCCCACTTTCTATGATAAGTAGATAACCAACTTTCCCAGATAGGAGATATTTCCCATTTTCTGTGATACAAATTTCCCGTTTTCTATGATAATCTACTTTGGAAAATCAGGTAATATTTCCCGAAAAGTCGATAATTATCTACTTCCCCGAAAACTCGAGAATCTACTTTCCCGAAAAGTAGATAATCTACTTTTCGGGAAAGTAGATAACCAACTTTCCTGGAAAGTAGATATTTCCCATTTTCTATGATACAAATTTCCCGTTTTCTATGATAAGTAGATAACCAACTTTCCCAGAAAGTAGATATTTCACATTTTCTCTCATACAAATTTCCCGTTTTCTATGATAATCTACTTCGGAAAATTAGGTAATATTTCCCCAAAATTCGATAATCCACTTCAACGAAAAGTCGATAATCTACTTTTCGGTAAGTAGATAACCAACTTTCCCGGAAGTAGATATTTCCCATTTTCTTTGATATAAATTTCCCGTTTTCTATGATAAGTAGGTAACCAACTTGCCCAGAAAGTAGATATTTCCCATTTTCTGTGATACAAATTTCCTGTTTTCTATGATAATCTACTTCGGAAAATCAGGTAATATTTCCCAAAAGTCGACAATCTACTTCCCCGAAAATTCGATAATCTACTTTCCCGAAAAGTAGATAATCTACTTTTCTGGAAAGTAGATAACCAACTTTCCCGGAAAGTAGATATTTCCCATTTTCTATGATACAAATTTACCGTTTTCTATGATAAGTAGATAACCAACTTTCCCAGAAAGTAGATATTTCCCATTTTCTGTGATACAAATTTCCCGTTTTCTATGATAATCTACTTCGGAAAATCAGGTAATATTTCCCTAATATTCGATTATCTACTTCCCCAAAAAGTCGATAATCTACTTTCCCGAAAAGTAGATAATCTACTTTTCTGGAAAGTAGATAACCAACTTTCCCGGAAAGTAGATATTTCCCATTTTCTATGATACAAATTTACCGTTTTCTATGATAAGTAGATAACCAACTTTCCCAGAAAGTAGATATTTCCCATTTTCTGTGATACAAATTTCCCGTTTTCTATGATAATCTACTTCAGAAAATTAGGTAATATTTCCCCAAAATTCGATAATCGACTTCAACGAAAAGTCGATAATCTACTTTTCGGGAAAGTAGATAATCAACTTTCCCGGAAAGTAGATATTTCCCATTTTCTTTGATATAAATTTCCCATTTTCTATGATAAGTAGATAACCAACTTTCCCAGAAAGTAGATATTTCCCATTTTCTGTGATACAAATTTCCCGTTTTCTATGATAATCTACTTTGGAAAATCAGGTAATATTTCCCCTAAAGTCGATAATCTACTTCCCCGAAAAGTCGATAATCTACTTTCCCGAAAAGTAGATAATCTACTTTTCGGGAAGTAGATAACCAATTTTCCCGGAAAGTAGATATTTCCCATTTTCTGTGATACAAATTTCCCGTTTTCTATGATAAGTAGATAACCAACATTCCCAGAAAGTAGATATTTCCCATTTTCTGTGATACAAATTTCCCGTTTTCTATGATAATCTACTTCGGAAAATTAGGTAATATTTCCATTTTGCGAAGTAGATTATCATAGAAAACGGGAAATTTGTATCATAAAAATGGAAATATCTACTTTCCGAAAGTTGGTTATCTACTTTTCCCGAAAAAGTAGATAGATTTTCACTTTCGAAAGTAGATTATCGACTTTTCAGAGATTTTTGAATTTTTAAAGTATTATCATTTTTACGTTTGAAGTAGATTATCATAGAAAACGGGAAATTTGTATCACAGAAAATGGGAAACATCTACTTTCGAAAGTTATTTAATTTCCTGTTTCCATGATAATCTACTTCGGAAAATTAGTTAATATTTCCCAAAGTCGATAATCTACTTCCTGAAAGTCGATAATTATTTTCCCGGAAAGTAGATAATCTACTTTTCGGGAAAGTAGATAACCAACTTTCCGGAAAGTAGATATTATTCCATTTTCTGATGCAAATTTCCGTTTTCTATGATAATCTACTTTTGGCAAAATTAGGTATATTCCCAAAGTCGATAATCTACTTCGAAAGTCGATAATCTACTTTCCGAAAGTAGATAATCTGATTTTCGGAAAGTAGATAACCAACTTTCCCGGAAAGTAGATATTTTCCCATTTTCTATGGTGCAAATTTCCGTTTTCGATAATCTACTTTGAAAAATTTGAATATTTCCCCGTCGATAATCTTCTCTAAAAGTCGATAATCTACTTTCCCGAAAGTAGATAATCATTTTTCGGAAAGTAGATAACCAACTTTCCGGAAAGTAGATATTTTCCCATTTTCTATGGTGCAAATTTCCCGTTTTCTATGATAATCTACTTTGCAAAATTGGTAATATTTCCCAAAAGTCGATAATCTACTTCCTCGAAAAGTCGATAATCTACTTTCCCGAAAGTAGATAATCTACTTTTCGGGAAAGTAGATAACCAACTTTCCCGGAAAGTAGATATTTTCCCCATTTTCTATGGTGCAAATTCCCGTTTTCTATGATAATCTACTTTGCAAAATTTGGTAATATTTCCCCAAAGTCGATAATCTACTCCGAAAAGTCGATAATCTACTTCTGAAGTAGATAATCTACTTTTCGGGAAAGTAGATAACCAACTTTCCCGGAAAGTAGATATTTTCCCATTTCTATGATGCAAATTTCGTTTTCTATGATAAGTAGAAACCAACTTTCAGAAAGTAGATATTTTCCCATTTTCTATGGTGCAAATTTCCCGTTTTCTATGATAATCTACTTTGCAAAATTTGGAATATTTCCCAAAGTCGATAATCTACTTCCTCGAAAAGTCGATAATCTACTTTCCCGAAAGTAGATAATCTACTTTTCGGGAAAGTAGATAAACAACTTCCGGAAAGTAGATATTTTATTTTCTATGATGCAAATTTCCCGTTTTCTATGATAAGTAGATAACCAACTTTCTCAGAAAGTAGATATTTCCATTTTCTGTGATACAGATTTCCTGTTTTCTATGATAATCTACTTCGAAAATTAGGTAATATTTCAAAAGTCGATAATCTACTTCCTGAAATCGATAATCTACTTTCCCGAAAAGTGATAATCTACTTTTCAAAGTAGATAACCAACTTTCCGGAAAGTAGATATTTTCCCATTTTCTATGGTGCAATTTCCCGTTTTCTATGATAAGTAGAAAACCAACTTTCTCAGAAAGTAGATATTTCCCATTTTCTGATACAAATTTCCCGTTTTCTATGATAATCTACTTTGCAAAACTTGGTAATATTTCCCCAAAGTCGATAATCTACTTCCCGAAAAGTAGATAACCAACTTTCGGAAAGTAGATATTTCCCAGGTATGCTGATAACCACTAAGGAAAGAAGAAAACACGAAGTTCCCATGAGATTTCGTAATTCACATCTTCAGGGGTGAGTACAGACTAAGGAGAAATACTTGAAAAGGCTAATATATACAGTCGAGGAGAGGAGATCAAGTCCCAAGGGGACAATAGGCGTCCACAATGGTCTGGTCATTAGGCAGTGACCCTAATCTTCATGAGCACAGCAGCTGTCTGTAGTCAGGTCATAGGGTAAGATGACCCAACCTTCTCACCTGGTTACAAATTTTCTTAATTACATACTTATCCAGTTTGTACATACCATTATTCAAATTCATGTTGACGAATTCGGAATGTTTAATGAGACTGGATTCTATAGTGTTCCTCCTACTGACAATTGAATAACAAGTAATATATATATATATATATATATATATATATATATATATATATATATATATATATATATATATATATATATATATATATATATATACTTCATTTTTAGTCCATATAACACGCGGATTTTGAACATATAACACGACCTCACCAGCAGGGAATCGAACCTCGACCTACTGGGTCGGTAAGCGTTCCTTGTCCCACCAGTAGGTCGAGGTTCGATTCCCTGCTGGTGAGGTTCGTTGATTTTATATATATATATATATATATATATATATATATATATATATATATATATATATATATATATATATATATATATATATATATATATATATATATACATATAGCCTACAAAAAATAACAAAAGCACCAAAATTTGCATAAAAATACAGGACCACCCTATTCGTACAGGTACAATATAAGAAATATTTGCCAGCTCCATTTCAGTTATATGTAACATAACTT